>NW_027141114.1:300000-600000 GCF_036365525.1 Heterodontus francisci | reverse complement strand
TCTGTAAATATAGGCAGCAAACAGCAGCAGGGACTGCAGTGAACAAGATTTACGTGACATATTTGTGCTTATATTGGTGGGTGAAATAAGATACTAAACACACAGAATCCAACATTTGAGCTCGCGTATAAGATTGCTCTGTCTATGGAGATAGCATCAAAGAATGCTCAGGAATTTTATCCTATGCCAGTGATAGTAACACACTTCAGGGGAACTTTAAAAAAAATGGTAAAATGGGCTTTCACATAACAGATGAAATTTTGCACAGAGAAGTGTGAAGTGATACAATTTGGAAGGAAGAATGAGGAGAGGCCATATAAATTAAACATGACAATTCTAAAGTGGGTGCAGGAGCAGAGAGACAATGTACACCAATTTTAGAAGGATTGAAAAGGTAACTCAGAGCAAACAGGACACTTGGATGTATTAATATAGGCATAGAGTAAAAACATATAAGTTATGCTAAACCTTTATAAAATGCTGGGAATGAATGGCCTCTTCCTGTACCTCCACAGAAAGCTTCCATTCCAGGTTTACATACACTCATCAGGATCACTCTCCACAGATCCTGCCACTCCAGGCTCGGACACCCACTTCAGGATCACTCTCCACAGATCCCGCCATTCCAGGTTCGGGCACCCACTTCAGGATCACTCTCCATACATCCCGCCGCTCCACTCGCGGATATCTCCCTCAGGATCCGATCAAAGAATGTTGCTTGTCACTTATCAGCTCAAGCCTGAATGTTGTTCAGGTCTTGCTGCTTGCAGGCACAGACTGCTTCAGTATCTGAGGAGTTGTGAATCATCAACGAACATTCCCACTTCTCACTTATGTTGAAGAGAAAGCCATCAATGAAACAGCTGAGGATGGTTGGGAACGGGCACTGCCCTGAGAAACTAAGAATCCAGTCATGAATGGTGGTGGACAATTAAATAACGAACCAGATGAGGAGGCTCCAAAAACATCCCTATCCTCAATGTTAGTGGAGCCGAGCACGTCAGTGCAAAAGATGAAGCTGAAGCATTTGAAACCATCTTCAGTCAGAAATTGCTCAGTGGATGATTCATCTCGGCCTCTTGAGGTCCCCAGCATCACAGCTTCCAGTTTTCAGCCAATTCGCTTCACTCCACATGATAGCAAGTAACAGCTGAAGTCACTCGATACAGCAAAGACTATGGGCCCTAACAACATCCCGGCTCTCGTACTGAAGACTTGTGCTCCAGAACTAGCTGCGCTCTCAGCCAAGCTGTTCCAGTCGAGCTACAACACAGGCATCTACTTGACAATGTGGAAAATTGCCCAGGTTTGCCCTGTCCGTAAAAATGCAGGACAAATGCAATCTGACCAATTGCCGCCCCATCAGTCTACTATTAATCATCAGCAAAGTGATGGAAGATGTCACCAACAGTGCTATCAAGCACCACACACTTAACAATAATCTGCTCATCGATGCTCAGTTTAGGTTCTGCCAGGGTCTCTCAGCTCCAGGAAATAATTTGGCAGATAGAGTATAATGTGGGAAAATGTGAGGTTATCCAATTTGGTAGGAAGAATAGAACAGGAAAATATTATTTAAATTGTGAGAGATTACAGAATGCTGCGGTGTAGAAGGATCTGGGTGTCCTCGTACATGAATCACAAAAAGTTACCATGCAGGTACAGCAAATAATTAGGAAGGCAAATGGAATGTTACCCTTTATTGCAAGGGGGATGGAGCATAAAAGTAGAGAAGTGTTGCTACAAATGTACAGGGTGTTGGTGAAACCACACCTGGAGTACTGTGTACAGTTTTGGTCTCCTTATTTAAGGAGGGATATACTTGCATTGGAGGCAGTTCAGAGAAGGTTCACTAGATTTATTCCAGTGATGAAGGTGTTGTCGTATGAGGAAAGTTGAGCAGGTTGGATCGATACTCATTGGAGCTGAGAAAAATGAAAGGAGAACGTATTGAGACATATAAGATTCTGAGGGGATTTGGCAGGGTAGATGCTGAGAGGATGTTTCCACTCGTGGTGGAATCTAGAACTAGGGGACACAGTTTCAGATTTAGGGGTTTTTCATTTAAGAAGGAATTTCTTCTCTAAGAGGGTCATTAATCTTTGGAATTCTCTACCGCAGAGAGCAGTGGAGGCTGGGTCATTGAATGTCTTCAAGATTTTTATCTACAAGAGAGCCAAGGGTTATGTGGGCAGGCAAGAAAGTGGGGTTGAGGTCATGATCAGGTCAGCCATGATCCTATTGAATGGCGGAGCAGGCTCGAGGGGCCAAATGGCCTACTCCTGCTACTAGTTCTTCTGATCTTCTGTTCTTATGACCTCATTGCAGCTTGGTCCAAACAGAGATGAAAGAGTGGAATTCCAGAGGAGAGGTGAGAGTGATTGCCCTTGAGTGAGTGTGGCATCAAGGATCCCTAGCAAAATTGAAGTCAATGGGAATCAGGGGGAAAACTCTCCACTTGCTGGAGTTGTACCTCGCACAAAACAAGATGGTTGTGGTTCGTGGAGGCCAATCATCTCAGCCCAGGACATTGCTTCAGTAGTTTCTCAGGGTAGTGTCATCGACCCAAACACCCTCAGCTGTTTCATTGACGACTTTCCCTTCAACATAAGTCAGAAGTGGGAATGTTAGGTGATGATTCACAACTCCTCAGTTGAAGCATTCTGTGCCTACAAGCAGCAAGACCTGAACAATATTCAGGCTTGAGCTGATAAGTGACAAGCAACCTTCTGGCCACACAAGTGCCAAACAGTGAACATCTCCAATGAGAGAGAGACAAAAATCTACCTTTTGATATTCAGAGCATTATCATCGCTGAATCCCCCACCATCAATATGTTGGGGGTTACCATTGACCAGAAACTAAACTGGACCAGTCACATCTATGGTGCGGCTATAAGTGCAGGTCAGAGATGAGGAATTCTGCAGCAAGTATCTCACCTCCTGATACATCGAAACCTGTACACCATCTACAAGGCACAAGTCAGGAGTGTGATGGAATACATCCCACTCAACAACACTCAAGAAGCTCAATACCATCCAGGACAAAGCAGCCCACTTAATCGCCACCGAACCCACCACCTTAAACATTCACTCTCTCCACCACCAGTACACAGTGGCTGCAGTGTGTACCATCTCCATATGCACTGCAGTAACTCGCGAAGTATCCTTCAACAGCACCTTTCAAACCCGTGACCTCTGCCACCTCGAAGGACAAGGGCAGCAGATGCATGGGAACTCGCCATCTGCAGGTTCCCCTCCAAGTCACTCACCATCCTGACTTGGAACTATATCGCCATTTCTTCACTGTTGTTGGGTCACAATCCTGGAACTCCCTCCCCAATGGCAGTGTGGGTGTTCCTGCACTACATGGACTGCAGCAGTTCAAGATGGCAGCTCACCACTACATTCTCAAGGGCAATTAGGGATGGATAATAAATGCTCGCCTTATCAGCGATACTCACATCCAAGAATGAATAAAAAACAAATCACTCTCCACAGATTCCCCACAATCTGGGCTTGGACATTCGCTTCAGGAGCACAGAGCTTTGTATAACTGCAACATGAGTTCCAAACTTTATATTCCATTCGCTTTTCACATTATTTTTTCCCAGTCCACTAGCTTTTAGTAATTCTGTATTCGGGTCTCGGCTCCTCCACAGTTTCTAACATCTCACCACTTACAAAAAAACACTCTGATCTATCTTTCTTCGGTATTACATGACCCCACATTTTAAACTCCATCTGTCAAAGCATTGCTCACTCACTTATTCTATCAAGAAGATTTGAAAATACATTTCTTGCCAAAGGATAATATTCTGCTTCTGCTCCCTCGCCGTTTGCTTTTCCCATTAGTCTTTCACTTGGTGTAAATCCAGAGAATATAAAGATGGAAGGAAGGGAGGGAGGGAAAATCTTGCTCCGTTTTGTGATCCCAATTTGATCCTCATTCCAGTCCAATTTGGGTGAAGAATCCCAGTTGTCTGTCTCAATTTTAATAATATATAAACAATTCTGGAAACACCGTCTGGAAATTGACAAGAACAGGTTTCCAGGCTGACTTTACGCAAAAAGTCCCCCATTAGAAATAAAGGAACTAAACAGCTCACAAACTAATGACAAGGATGGGATTTGAACCCATACATGACGAACACAATGGATTAGCAGTCCATCACCTTAACCTTGTAGCCACCTTGTCAGATGCGCAAGCATGGCTGTCACCTTCAGCACAGCTCCTGGCTGTGCAGCCAGCTGCAGTGACCGAATGATTCAGGCATCTGAGTGATGTTAATCATGATGTGATCAAATGATTGAATGTTCCACTCTTTCCGTGGTGGGTTTTCACACTGAGTGGAAACGTGTTGGACATGGTCTGGAAATGTTTCACACCGCTCCATTCCCTATTTCATTTACTTCCAGAAGGTATATTTCCATCATTATACAACCCAAAAGATGAACTTTTTTCAAAAGACTTCAGTGTATTTAACTCTGTGTCCAACACTGTGAGGCAGCTTTCTGTGCTTATAAAGAGTGTAATTTATTGACTGGTCTCTTGGATCTTGGATCAAACAGGGTGACAGACAGAGGTCTGTGTGCAGAGGGTTTGGAGGTGAGCTCTGATTCCTAACCCTTTCTGGATTGTGAGGAATAAAGAATGAATGAGAGAGAGAGAATGTGGGAGAAGGGATGATGGAAGAATTTGTCCGTGAACCTGATTAAAAGTGGCTCAAACGCAAGATAATATTAAGATATCAAGAGCAGAACATTAACATAATCTGAGTTCCACGATCTGGTCGGGTCCCATTCCCCTGAAGTGAGGAATGAACGGGTGGGAAATTCCACCTGGAGTTATATTTGTCTCCAATGAAGATGAGTTCACAGTGAGGATGGATTAGCTCAGTTGGGAGAACAGTAGATTGAAGAACCAGGATACAATCCCTGGTTTCATCAGTTTTAATTTGGTGTCTCCATCAGTTTAAGTAGAGAGAATCAGAGGAGAGATTTTCCACTCTTGACCCCATGGGCTGAATTTTAAACTAATGGTGCGGCTCTCGGCAGAGACACCGGAAGCGGGTATCATCACCACACGAGTGAAATGTGGCCGACCGACTCCGATCATGGAGCAGCCGACCAATTAATGAAGGGGAGACATGGGGCCCATGTAAACTAGGACCAGAGGTAGGGAACGAGGTGCTGATGGCACCGACATCTGACACAATGGCAGGTGCTGGCACCATATTTAAAGGGCTGCCAGCCCTGCAAGCACTGCTGCCTGGTTTAAAGGAGTGTCTTCCTGAGAGCCCTCTGCTGTCCCAGAACCCGTTCTGCTGCCTCTGCTGTCCCAGGACCCGTTCTGCTGCCTCTGCTGTCCCAGGACCCGTTCTGCTGCCTCTGCTGCCTCAGGACTCGTTCTGCTGCCTCTGCTGCCCCAGGACCCGTTCTGCTGCCTCAGATGCCCCAGGACCTGTTCTGCTGCCTCTGCTGCCCCACGACCCGTTCTGCTGCCTCTGCTGCCCCAGGACCCGTTCTGCTGCCTCTGCTGCCCCAGGACCCGTTCTGCTGCCTCTGATGCCCCAGGACCTGTTCTGCTGCCTCTGCTGCCCCAGGACCCGTTCTGCTGCCTCTGCTGCCCCAGGACCCGTTCTGCTGCCTCTGCTGCCCCAGGACCCGTTCTGCTGCCTCTGCTGCCCCAGGACCCGTTCTGCTGCCTCTGCTGTCCCAGGACCCGTTCTGCTGCCTCTGCTGCCCCAGGACATGTTCTGCAGCCTCTGCTGCCCCAGAACCCGTTCTGCTGCCTCTGATGCCCCTGGACCCGTTCTGCTGTCTCTGCTGTCCCAGGACCTGTTCTGCTGCCTCTGCTGCCCCAGGACTCGTTCTGCTGCCGCTGATGCCCCTGGACCCGTTCTGCTGTCTCTGCTGTCCCAGACCCGTTCTGCTGCCTCTGCTGCCTGATGGGTAAGGAGCTGAATGCGAGCTTGCAGTGACCATGGTCCCACGGTTTAGCGATGCCTCCCTGCAGGTTCTCCTCCAGGTGGCAAGAGAAAGGTGGAAGATCCTCTTCCCCAGGGATGAGAGGTGGAGACCTGTCCACCTGACCAAGCAAAGCTGGCTGGAGATAGTAGGTGAGGTCAGCAGTCGTGGGGTCACCCCCAGGACATGGATCCAGTACAGGAAGTGGGTCAATGACCTGATCCAGGCTGCTCAGGCGAAAACTCAAAACACTTTGGACCCTTTGGACATTGCATGTGGCAGAGTGAGAGGGAGTGTTTGGTGGAAAGGGAGTGACCACCCAGTCATGTGTATTGGGGAAGGGCAGCAGGACATGCTGCCTGAGGCTTGGCTGCATCTCAGTGAGAGGCGAACGTCAGTCATTGTATAACCTCACACAGTCCCTCGAGAGGGGCCACATGCAGGAGGAATACGTGTGTCCCCATCATGGACTGCTGGACTATCACCATCAGAGATGTTGGGCTTGTCCCCGCTGGGAGACTAACTTTGTTCATCATTGTGTCTGCAGGAGAAGACATCCCACAATCGGAAAGAGCGTGTCAAGACCGGCAGTGGAGTGCCTTATCTCCATGTCCTCATCCCGATGGAGGAGGAGGCCATGGAACAGGCCGGGCAGCAAAGCAGCTGCTCCATAGCTGATAGAGATACAGGGTCACCTACCCAAGAGAGTGAGTGAACATCTCCTGGGGCACAAGGGAGCATCTGCTGCAAAGGAGCCACACTGCTCATCTGTTCACCACTGCATCAATGGAGCTGCACAGTAGGGGTGGTTGGAATGTCACGATGGGCAGACCCTAACCCTTCAATGTCCCTGTTTTCTCATGAAGGCCCGGATGAACGACAAAAGCAAAGAGCTGGAGAGACTGGGGGACAGCCGAGCACGTCTGAGGAGGAGGGAGCCTCAGAGGGTGTACCATCACCTCATTTCCCTGCACCCTCCACCAGCACAGAAACCCTCACGTTGGTGGGTATCCGTTCGCGGTTAGATTTGGGCATACAAACTGGTGAGCACATCACAGACAGGCCCAGGCAGCTGACGGAGGCTGTGACAGCCGAGGCCACTGGCAGTTGGAGGTCTGTGGGAGGCCAGGCCCATGCTGAGTCCCAGGCTGATGACGTGTCTCTTGTGTCACCAGCAACACGGGAAATGCTGCAGCTGCAGTGAGAGGTCAGGCAACATCTTGCAGAGTTGCCAGAGGCTATGTGTCCCCAAGCATGGAGAGATTGGTCACTCTCATGGAGAGCCAGATCCAGCAGACCAATCTGTGTCTGCCAGAGATGTGCGCAGACCGGCACTCCATCGCTTTGTCCATGAGCTCCATCCAGTGGTGACAAGGTGCGAGGGGGGACGAGGCACCTGAACTCTCCACCAGGTCCACGTCCCTCTCAGGTCAGCAGGGAGGTACAAGTGTGTCTTATAACCGGGGAGGGGCAGCTGGCTGCTACATCTGGGGGCCCCTCTCAGGGTGCTCCTGGTGTGGACAGTAATTCCAAAGTCCCTCTGCCAGTGACTCTAGTGATGCCAGTGCCTCCATCATCCTCGATGACAGAGGGGGTCCCTGTACCTGTGCAGGAGGCCCTCAGTGTGCCGGGGCCCTCCAGGCCTCAGGCAGCCAGAGGACGGCCGCCAATGCCATCCCAAGCCATGGGGCAGCAAGGTCAGCAGCCTGTCTCCATCTCAGCTGTCAGAGCAGGGGGAGCACCACGTAGGAGCACCCGGAAAAGATTTAAGAAGAGCACCTAGATTCACTGAGGGGTTCACGGGTGAATGCACATTCCAGATGGATAGGGTTGTGTTTGGTGTCGCACGGAATAAAGAAATGATGTTCTCTCACTATGTCTCCTTCCTATTGTTGATGCCCTTTGGGACTTCATTTCAACCCTTCCTCCCAAGGGGCTGGAAGTGAGGGACCAAGCCCTGAGTTCACAAAGCTTCGGCCTTGCCACTGTGCGATGTGTACCTGGGCGCTGTGGTGTAGAAGGAAAGAGGTGACAACAGGGCTGCTTAAAGCTAAGACTTTATTGCTGTGGTTCCAGAAGGTGGTAAGGCTCAAAGGAAACGTGAATGTATAAGGGTGTCTCGTGTCTCCCTTGTGTGTATCTCATGTGGCTTTTATGCTGTGCCTGAGGTTCTTCATCTGGCACTGCTTGGGCAGCATCCTCCTCCACATCCTCATCATCAGAGGAGGCATTGCACTCCACGATATCCTCACTAGTCAACACCTCACCCCTCTGTAATGCCAGATTGTGCTGAGCACAGCAAACCACCATGATACGCGAGACCCTCGCTGGGACATACTGAAGGGCTCCACAGGAACAATCTAAGTGCCTGAATCTCATCTTCAGGAGACCAATGGCCTCCTTGATGGTCACTCGGGTTGACCCGCAGCAGGTGTTGTACCTCTCCTCTGCATCCTTGTGTGGATTCCTCACAGGCGTCAGTAGTCATGTCCTCACTGGGTTGCCCTTGTCTCCAAGGATCCATCTCAGAAAGCGCATGGGGCCACGGAAAAGTTCTGATACCTGGGACTGCCTTGGTATGCAGGCGTTGTGGCTGCTTCCCGGGATTTGTGCACACACCTGTAGGATCCATTTGTGATGGTTACAGACCAGTTACACATTGAGCAAGTGGAAGCCCTTCCTGTTGAAGGCTGCTGGCTGGTCTGCGGGAGCCTTGATGGTCACATGGGTGCAGTCGATGACACCCTACACCTGGGGGAATCCAGTGATGGCCCGTTTCCTATAGCTCTCTCAGCTTGACTGTTTGGATCAATGTGCACATAGTCGCCAGCCCTCCTGAACAGGACATTGGTGACCTCCTTGATGCACTGATTCTCTACAGACTGTGAGATTCCACACATATCTCCAGTGGATCCCCGCAATGATCTGGTGGTGTAGAAGTTCAGTGGCACGGTAACCTTCAGTGACACTGGCATCAGGTGCCCACCAAGTCGCGTGGGGCACAGCTGCATCATGGCAGAGAGATCAGTGACGGCCTCCGTGGAGAGGTGCAGTCTGTTGAGACACTGTCACTCGGACATCTGCAGGTAGTTGAACCTCGGCTGACGTGTTCCTCTGCCTCCTTCTCCAGCCTCCTGTTCGAGGCTGGCCCTCCTGTGGGCCCCCAAGCAGCTGTGGTGCCCCTGCTGGTGCCTGGGCCTCCCTCCCTCCCTCTCTACTCCTCCTCCTCTTCAATGGGAGCCGCGAATCCAGGGTGAATGAGGCCCATGACAGGTTGCCCCTCCCTGAATGCAAGGCCTTCACAGTAAACAACACCCAGTCACAGTTACCTCACTTGTCATCCTCAATGAGGTGGCACTGCCCCAATGGCATCCTGATGTTGTTCCCCCTGCAGAGCTGGCACATTGGCCCCCACTCCTGACAGTGTTTCCCGATGCCCTTTCCCCCTCCACCCTTGCTGCCAAGTTATGCTGCCTCACCCGATAGCGTCCCAGTGAAGCCAACACTCAGCTCCCACCTCCCAGTCACCTCCTTTAACCAGGCGAGGCTCTGAAGCCCCGTGGTTCCCGTGCACTATTAGTTCAATTGGACCCAGTGAATAAAATTGCTGACAATTGGACTCATAAATACTTTAAATGCCTTCTTGCCGAGTGGATGTGCGAAGTCTGCCCTCCATGTCAGCTGCTGACAGAAAAATCCATTCCAAAGTCTTCCATCCCTATTTTCTACACCCCCCTCCCCCTCCCCGGCCTCCATTCCCGTCTCCAACGGTCCCTTAAAATTCTGTCCCATGTCTCTAAGACTAATGGGAATGAAACCACATCTGCTCATTAGCCTGAACGGGGAGAGCTGCTCTCTCTGTGTTTAAAGTGAATGAATCTGCTCTTTACCTTGTCTTACTGGAACGTTCACTGTCTGGAAATGTCTGTTTGAAAATGTTTTCCTGTTATATTAATGGAGCAGAGGAGCAGATGTGAGGTGCTGTTGAACAGAAAGGTTTGGAAGTGGGTGAAGGGGTGGAGTGACGGTGTGAGTGAGAGGTGCAGTGAGTTGGCCATTCTCAATGGAGTGTCAGGAATGAAGGTCAGAGGAACAGACCAGGCAGGAAACACAGAAAGAGCGAAGAGAGGCTGGTGTGAAAAACAGAGATTAAACAACAGGCTTGTTCAGTTGGTTTGGGTCTGGTGTTTAGAATACCCGGAATCTGGGTTCACTTCCCTTCCAACTCAGGCAATTGTACCAACATTATGTTCATAAAACCATAGACTGATACCTAAAGAAGGAGACCATTTGGTCCATTGTGTCAATGCTGTCTCTTTGGTTGTGTTATCCAATTAGTTCTGATGCTCAGCTTTTTCCTGCAATCTGTACATTTTTCCTTCCAGTATTTATCCCAATTGCTTTTCAAAGTTACTACTGAATCTGCTTTTAAGTCCTGATCAGACAGTGCATTCCAGATCACAACACATCACTGTATAAAAAATTATTCCTCATTTCGCCTCTGGTTCTTTTCTCAATCACCTGAGAAATACATCCTCTGGTTACTGACCCTTTTGCCACTGGAAACAATTTCTCCTTATTTAACATATTGAAAACCTTCTTGATGATGTCACATACTAGACTGCCAGTAAAACTGAAGCCCATGGAATAAAAGGGACAATGACAGCATGGGTATGAAATTAGCAGACTGATAGGAACATAGGAACATAGGAGCAGGAGTAGGCCATTCAGCCCATCGAGCCCACCCCTCCATTCAATATGATGATGACTGATCATCCACTTCAATGCCTTTTTCCCACACGAACACCATAACCGCTGCGTCATTTATATTTAGAAATCTGTCAATCTCTGCTCCAAACATACTCAATAACTGAGCTTCCACAGCCCTCTGAGGTAGAGAATTCCAAAGATTCACAACCCACTGAGTAAAGAAATTTCTCCTCATCGCTGTCCGAAGTGGCTTTCCCGTTACGTTGAAATTGTGTCCCCTGGTTATAGATTCCTCAACCGGAGGAAACAGCTTCATCTACCCTGTTTGTCCCTTTGTGGGCGGCACAGTGGCGCAGTGGTTAGCACTGCAGCCTCACAGCTCCAGCGATCCAGGTTCGATTCCAGGTACTGCCTGTGTGGAGTTTGCAAGTTCTCCCTGTGTCTGCTTGGGTTTTCTTCGGGTGCTCCGGTTTCCTCCCACAAGCCAAAAGACTTGCAGGTTGATAGGTAAATTGGCCATTATAAATTGCCACTAGTATAGATAGGTGGCAGGGAAATATCGGGACAGGTGGGGATGTTTGGTTGGAATATGGGATTAGTGTAGGATTAGTATAAATGGGTGGTTGATGGTTGGCACAGACTTGGTGGGCCAAAGGCCCTGTTTCAGTGTTGTATCTCTAAACTAAATATTTTGTAAGTTTCAATGAGATCACCTCTCATACTTCAAAACTCCAGAGAATACAGGCCCAGTTTCCCCAATCTCTCTTCATATGACAGTCCCGCCATCCCGGGAACAAGTCTGGTGAACCTTCGTTGCATTCCCTCTATGGCAATGATATCCTTCCTAAGGTAAGGGTACCAAAACTGCACACAGTATTCCAAACTGCAGACCAACCAAGGTTATATACAATTGAAGCAAGACTTCACTACTCCTGTACTCAAATCCTCTTGCGATAGAGTCTAACATGTCATTCGCCTTCCTAATTGCTTGCTGCACCTGCATGTTAGCTTTCAGTCACTTATTGACAAGGACACCCAGGCCCCTTTGTACATCTACACTTTCTAATCTCTTACCATTTAAGAAATAATCTGCACATCTCTTCCTCCTACAAAAATGGATAACCTCACATTTTTACACATTATATTCCATGTGCCATTTTCTTGTTCACTCACGCAGTCTGTCCAAGTTTTGTGTCATCCGCGAACTTGGAAATACGACATTTGGTCCCCACATCCGAATCATTGATATATATTGTGAACAGCTGGGTCACAGTGTGGTGGTGAACAGTTGTATTTCTGTCTGGAGGAAGGTTTACAGTGGGTTCCCCATGGTTCCTCATAACTTCAGTTGTGTGCAGAGACTGGAAAAGTTGGGGTTGTTCTCCTTGGAGCAGAGCAAGTTCAGAACAACTTTGACAGAGTTAGAATCAAGGAATCGAATGGTTACAATACAGAAGGAGACCATTCAGTCCATCATGTCCATGACAGCTCTTTGCAAGAGCAGATCAGCTAATTCCACTCCTCTGCCCTTTCATTGTAACCCTGCAAATTTTCTCTATTCAGGTGTTTATCCAATTCCCTTTTGAAAGCCACGATTGAATCTGCCTCCAGCACACTCTCAGGCAGTATATTCCAGATCCGAACCACTCGCTCTGTCCCACACCCCTGGTACCATTGCAGAAAATCTTTTCTGTTCATTTCATCCCTCATAAATAATTGAAATTAAATGTTTATTAGGAAATGCACAACATAAAAAGGAGAGATAAATAAATGATGAGCAAAATAGAAGTCAATGTTTGGAAGGTAAAAAGAGCAAAAGATGTAACTTTTATTCTGGATGAGTGAGAGGAACATATCACACTTTGGGGCTTTTGGAAGAGGATTTATTGATAAACCTGGGATTTGAGAGGAAGCTGCTTCATGGTTTACAGAACAAATTCAGCCCCTGGGGTGGAGCCAACAGCTGCACTGTAATTCCTCACCTCAGGATTCCAAGCCTCTGACCTGCTCTTGTAGCCACGTTATTTGTATGGCTACCCATGGTAACCCCCATGATGTTGATGGTGGGGGATTCAGTGATTGTAATGCTATTGAATGTCAAGGGGAGATGGTTAGATTCTCTCTTGTTGGAGATGGTCATTGCCTGGCACTTGTGTGGTGCGGATGTTACTTGCCACTTATCATCGCAAGCCTGTGAGACTGAAATAGCTCAGTTGAGAGAGTGTGAGACTGAAGATCCCTGGTTCAATCTGGGGTTTTGGCAGTTCTCCTTTATTCTGCGTCGCCATTTGGTTTTGACTCTCGTGTTGCACAATTTACACTGAAATTATTTACCCAACTCTGAAGGTTGGATTGGAATAGAGAGATATCAAGGATGGGAAATGTTTACATTGTCTGCTTTAGCTTATTCTCTATCTTCTTGTGTCCTTTTCCCCAGTTTTTGAATCTTTCGGGGCAGGGTGAACATTTGATTTGCTGCATTTGTCCCAAACTGAAGCCTTTTCCACATCTCTGGGCGGTCAGACTTGCTCTGTCTGTTTTTGCTGCTCGTGACCATTAACGAGAACAGGCCACGAGTTCAATGTTTATCAGCAAACGGAAGATAATTGGAAAGAATTCTGTGTTACTCCAGACCAGTGACAAAGATGCAATGGATGTTATTCGAAATAAGTTCCCTCTGACATTTTATGTAAACTTGTTTGCATCTAAAAGTTGGATTTTAAGTGTTACAAAAATGTGTCAAATTAATGACTGACCATGTGACAGCGCACATGGGGATCAAATCCACAGCCTTGTTGTTATCAACACTGCGTCCTAACCAACTGAACTAAGCGGCCTATAGACAGAGCCAGGTATGGGTTTGAGCCGCACGCTGGGCGGTTTGTGTTTTATTTCTCACACTGGATGACAGAGCGATTGTACAAACAATGGACACATCGCATCCCTGAAACATTGTTCTGATACAAAACAGTGTGAAATAAGAACTGAGCATGGAAATGGAACGGAACCAGAAATCAGGACTTTAATCTATTAAAGTTGATCTTGAAATTCAACCATTCACTGAACATTCCAATAGATCGAACTCTCTTCTGATATAAAATCCAGGAACTTGAGCTGCTGGAAAACATAACTGAGCCTGACGTGATTTGAACACGCAACCTTCTGATTTGGAGTCAGACGCGCTACCGTTGTGCCACAAGCTCACAAATAGAGCAAAGTCTTCCATTCCTGGCAGTTTTACTTCTTGTTTAGATTCAATGATTGAAATTAATTCAATCCTCATCTGACCTCCACTCTGTAAAGGCCTGCTACCCGACCTGAACCCGACGGGACCCGCGACCTGTGTCGGGTCCGGGTCGTGTTGGGTCGCTCTTCCGGGTCTGGCTTTCGGGCTCGGGTCGGGTCGGGCCAGGTTCGGGTCGGGCTGGGTCCAGGTCGGTCTGAGTCCGTGTTCGAAACACACAGTAAGTATTACATTTTGCTCTGCTGGGAAGTTGAGTTTAGTAAGTGTAAAAAGTTGAAAAGCCAACCTGAGCTGGGAGTCTGGGACATCAAGGAGGGAAACTCTGAGTCTGCTCAGTGAGCAAGTGAGCATCTCTATGATGTCATTGCGCTCATGCTGCAGCTTCCGGTCGATTCGGAATCGGGAGGTAGGTAAAGTGAACATTCCGGTGGTCGGGTAAGGCTCGGGTCGGTTTGGGCGTGGGAATAAATGGAGACATTCGGGCCGGGTCGGGCTCGGGTCCAGTGTGGTTCTGTCAGGTTCGTGTCGGGTTTTTTTTCCTGACCTGAGCAGGCCTTTACCGCTCTGTCAGTTCAGTGCCTTATTTAAACTATTACTTAGAGTTCTGTTTTACAGGGTCTCGGCTGTTTAAGTGTTTCCCAGACCCACTACTCTGATTAATCAGACATTTTGCTGCTAACTGCTGCTGCTACAATTGAAATGTAAAAAAGAATTTCCAGTGACCTGCAACCAATGGACAAATACATTTCAGAAAGTTAAAGCTCATTCGCCAATCCACAAATGTGTCTTTCTGCTTATATTTATAAACAACTCCTTCTCTCCACTATGAGAACTATACAATCACTCCAGTTATTTGAAAGTTAGTATAAGATGTTCCAGTTCATCAATTTTAAAACTGCAGCAGGTATTTTCCAGAAAACTTCTCTGTTGGAACCTCAGTCCCATTTAGAAAGTGGACAATTAATGTATTCACTTGTTCATTGTGGACAGGTGTCTGACTTCGAATAAATCTCATTAACTTTCAATGAGGTGGCAGTATTTCTGTGCTCCCATTTTACACAGTCTGTCCTGTTCATGCACCATGTTTTTATTCTCCTCCCATTCTCCACAGGATACAGATTATAATCATCATCAATCTAGCTGTTGAAAAGCATTGGAAGAATCTGGTCACACAGGTATTGAAACATTCATTTTCTGCCATTTTACAAGTTGGTTGCTTTAAACACAGTACGATGTGCAATCATCTTGAAAAGAGATTCTCTTCAATATCCAAGACAAATTGAATTGCAAACCTGACAGACAAACACAGGAGAACAAGTGACTAGTGAACACAAACCTCATGGTGCTCATTTTCAGATTTATTGCAGTCATCTTACAAAACAAGTGAAAGAATATTACAATGACATGATTTGGAAAGTAGGTGTGACTTTTGTTGGTGCCTTTCTTTGCTCTGTTGGTGAAACTTTCTTGCACCTGATTCCTGTTCATGTCTCTGTTTCCTCTATTGAATGAGGAAGGAGGTATTTAATCAGAAATCAACTGGATTGTGTACCTTTGAGAGGGGATTTCTGTACCATCCGGGCTGGAAACAGGAGTGAGTGAAAGACAATGTGTGGAGTTTGATTTTGTACAGAGGGAGAGCAAATCTAACAGGACTGTGAGATATTGGCCTGGATTTTACAGTCCCAATAGCGGTGAACTCTGAGACTTTCACTGCTATTGAGGGTCTGAACAGCACTGCAACTGCCGATACATGCACACACTAACACCAGCATCTGGAAGTTGTGGTGGTGAGAAATGTGCTTAGAAGGAGCCTCTGATCATAATCGCACCAGCCCACTCTTTAAAGTGACAGGGACCTGCAGTTCAGCAATTTGGGCTCATTGCCCACAACGTACCCTGATTTTTTACCTGGGTTGGATTAGAGCCGGTACCAACAGGCTCAGGGCGAGCTCGGGAAGGACTTTTCTGTTGACACAACAGCTCCACTATTCCAGGAAGACCTCGGCAGCAGCAGTGGTCAACTTTCAGAGGGAGTTCAGACATTTTAAATGTTGTATTTTGTTTCTTAATTGTATGTAACTTTTTATCAAGGCCTTATCAGTGTTCTTAAATTTACATCTGACTTTTTATTAACAAGATTGAAGTGCTTTTAAAAGATCTCTAAATATATATGACTTTTTATCAAGATTTACCTGGCTTCTTTGTAAAGACTTGAGTAAGATTGAAATGACTTTTAAAAACTACATCTTATCCTTTAAAATCCTGCTTACATGCAGATGACATTGGAAGATGGCCTCAGAATAACTTAGACTATCTTTCTAACAGGTACTGCAACAGCTTAAGACCTACTTTCTGCAAAAGCTGGTGAATTACAAAGAAACAATGTATTGAACATTTTATAAACTGTTGATGCAGATGGAATTCAAATTCATACATGTAAAACAGAAGGAATTAATAATCCATCATCTTAACCTCTCAAACACCTCATCACCCAGCTTTGTGGCAGCAACCCATCACACGTCTTTTTTGACTCTATGGAAATTTGGGCAGGACGGTCACCTTCAGCTCAGATCCTGACTGTGCATCCAGATGTGCAATGATGGAAATGTAGCTTCTGTAAGTAAATGACATTTCCATCACATCAGGTCATGGCCTGTTGGAAATGGAGCGGTGTGAAACATTTCCAGACCATGTCCAACACGTTTCTACTCAGTGTGAAAACTCACCATGGAAAGACTGGAACATACAATCATTTGATCACATCATGATTAACATCAATCAGACACCTGAACCATTAGGTCACTGACGAAGTTATGATGACCGAATTTCTCATGAAATGACAACTGAACTAACTGACTGGAAGAATTGCTTTAACTCCACGTGATCAGAGAGGCACAGCCTCAGACCGACTTGGCAGATGAATATTGATTGAATAATTTCTGTGTGAGGAATGTTCCAGCATCATAAACCAGGGGAACGTGCTGACTGAGCTGTGTCTTCATCTCTTCTGGGCAGTCGGACAGTTCACCCTTCATTCTGCTCTGATTCACTTTCCCAAAGTGGATCTACAGATTCTCAAATCTGGAGACTCGTTTTCTTATTTTGTTCCTTTTGATTTTTCTTGCTCCTGAATGATAATATATTCTAAACCTCGGATCAACCCTCTCCTTACCTCCCCTCCCCAAAATCACATCCTTCACAAAGGCAACCACTGAGCTGTTTTCTTTTGTGAATGAAATTCATAAGAAAAGTTAAAGTTCACAAGAAAATGGATGTAAACGGTTGATAGCTAAACTTTTGAAGCAAGGATATGAATCCAAGATTTTCTGATTATTAGACAAACACTCGAACCAATTAAGCTACTGAGCCAGATCACAAGTGCTGTGACAACTAAGGGCAGAGGAGGGCACTCTTTATTCTCATCCCACTTCTCCACAGGTCACAACATCTATGTGAACTTTTCCCACATCCTGATACAGTCAATCATGTACTCTATTTTTCCCAGAATAGAAGACACTGACCAGGTTTCTTTAATGAACAACAAAATTATCCATTTATTGTCAAACAAGTTTTAACTAGTCATGAAGTAAAGCATAAACACACAGGTGGAAATTTTAAAAGTTCCTTTTTCACCTTGAACAACTTTTAAAGTCCTTTTTTTTTATCTTCGAGCCACACGCACACACACACACACACACACAGGATAGCTGAAAAAATAAAAGGGATTTTTTTTTTAATTCAGCACTCTGTTACAGACAAAAAAAACCTCTTGGGCTGTTTATTTGCTCATTTTTGAAGGAATCATCAGATGAGATATGTTGCTCCAAAACTGGAATACAGTCTAACTTCCGAGTATACGTAGACAGGTCACTAGGGTATTTTAGAACAGTTCTTTTCAGAAGGCATTGAGAATTAATTCTAGCAGGCCTTCTTCAAAGACATGCGACAAGATGAATTAACTCAGTGGACTTCTCAGGGTCTTTTAAAGATTTTCTGGAAAATAAACTGGGTTGTGGTCTTCCCTCCTTCCTTGACGATTCTTCAGGCTAACTTTATCAGCTGCTCACTCTAGCAGGTGAAACACACTGACTGCTACAAGCAAAGGTTGTGAGTTTTCTGCTGTCTTAGGTTTGCGCTGCTGCTGCCAAGCTTGTCCAATCAAGGGGCATGATTGACTTCTCTGTCCACATTTCTCCCTATTACCAGGGTTTCTGTTCGATATTTAACTTGAATCATGTGACAACCAGTAAACATAGTTGCCAAATTGGTTCTTTTGGTGCCCTCTTGAAAAATAACTGGTCCTACATTTATTCAGTTTGACTATGACTTCTTCAAAAAATATTTGAACGAAAGAAACAGAATCCCTTCCATGACATCATGTATTTTCCCTGAGCTACAGGTTATTGCAAGTCTCTCTGGCTGTGTTTATTTTAGGTGATTTTGTACTCAGGTTCTTTTGGAATCCATGTGTTTGCAGATCTTTGTGAGTGAGAGATGTGGTAATATGTTTAAAAGATTTCCCTGTAAATTATTCATATCTCCATCTTTCCCCGAACTTTGTACAAACACATTAATAAGGGAATCACACACATCAGGCCGTCAAACCTGTCTGCTAAACATTGAAAGATGACAGTGTTTATTGTGACGGGGTTCCATTTATGAAGACACATCTTGATGGTTCACACATGTAAAAATGTGTAAATTATGACATAATGACATAAATAAACATTTCTTTGCACTTGCCATGCTTGGTGAACATTTCCTCTGCTGATGCCCCCTGAATATATTAGAGAACATGGTGACGAGGTTGAGATTAAAGTCTGTAAATATAGGCAGCAAACAGCAGCAGGGACTGCAGTGAACAAGATTTACGTGACATATTTGTGCTTCTATTGGTGGGTGAAATAAGATACTAAACACACAAAATCCTACATTTGAGCTCGCGTATAAGATTGCTCTGTCTATGGAGATAGCATCAAAGAATGTTCAGGAATTTTGTCCTTTACCAGTGATCGTAACACACTTCAGGGGAACATAAAAAAAAAACTGGTAAAATGGGCTTTCACATAACAGATGAACTTTTACACAGGGAAGTGTGAAGTGATACAATTTGGAAGGAAGAATTCCATATAAATGAAACGTTACAATTCTAAACTGGGTGCAGGAGCAGGGAGACAATGTACACCAATGTTAGAAGGATTGAAAAGGTAGCTAAGAGCAAATAGGACACTTGGCTTTATTAATATGGGCATGGAGTAAAAGCAAATAAGTTATGCTAAACCTTTATAAAATACTGGGAATGAATGGCCTCTTCCTGTACCTCCACAGAAAGCTTCCATTCCAGCTTTACACACACTCATCAGGATCACTCTCCACAGATCCTGTCACTCCAGGCTCGGACGCCCACTTCAGGATCACTCTCCACAGATCCCGCCATTCCAGGTTCGGACACCCACTTCAGGATCATTCTCCATACATCCCAGCACTACGGGCTCGGAGACCCTCTTCAGAGATCCTAAATCTCCAGACACGGACATCCTTTGAGGACCACTCTCCACAGATTCTTCCCTCCAGGCTCAGACACCCTCTTCAGCGTCACTCTCCATGCAGCCCGCCGCTCCACGCACGGATATCTCCCTCAGGATCCGATCAAAGAATGTTGCTTGTCACTTATCAGCTCAAGCCTGAATGTTGTTCAGGTCTTGCTGCTTGCAAGCCCAGACGGCTTCAGTATCTGAGGAGTTGTGAATCATCAGCGAACATTCCCACTTCTGACTTATGTTGAAGAGAAAGTCGTCAATGAAACAGCTGGGATGTTTGGGTCCAGGGCACTACCCTGAGAAACTACTGAAGCAATGTCCTGGACTGAGATGATTGGCCTCCACTAACCACAACATCTTGTTTTGTGCGAGGTACAACTCCAGCAAGTGGAGAGTTTTCCCCCTGATTCCCATTGACTTCAATTTTGCGAGGGATCCTTGATGCCACACTCACTCAAGGGCAATCACTCTCACCTCTCCTCTGGAATTCCACTCTTTCGTCTCTGTTTGGACCAAGCTGCAATGAGATCATAAGAACAGAAGATCAGAAGAACTAGTAGCAGGAGTAGGCCATTTGGCCCCTCGAGCTTGCTCCGCCATTCAAGAGGATCATGGCTGACCTGATCATGACCACAACCCCACTATCCTGCCTGCCCACATAACCCTTGGCTCTCTTGTAGATACAAATCTTGAAGACATTCAATGACCCAGCCTCCACTGCTCTCTGCGGTAAAGAATTCCAAAGATTAATGACCCTCTGAGAGAAGAAATACCTTCTTAAATGAAAAACCCCTAAATCTGAAACTGTGTTCCCTCTTTCTAGATTCCACCACGAGAGGAAACATCCTCTCAGCATCTACCCTGTCAAGCCCCCTCAGAATCTTATATGTCTCAATACGTTCTCCTTTCATTTTTCTCAACTCCAATGAGTATCGGTCCAACCTGCTCAGCTTTCCTCATAAGACAACACCTTCATCACAGGAATCAATCCAATGAACCTTCTCTGAACTGCCTCCAATGCAAGTATATCCCTCCTTAAATAAGGAGACCAAAACTGCACACAGTACTCTAGGCGTGGTTTCACCAGCACCATGACCATTTGCAGCAAGACTTCTCTACTTTTATACTCCATCCCCCTTGCAATAAAGGGTAACATTCCATTTGCCTTCCTAATTATTTGCTGTACCTGCATGGTAACTTTTTGTGATTCATGTACAAGGACACCCAGATCCTTCTACATCGCAGCATTCTGTAATCTCTCACAATTTAAATAATATTTTCCTGTTCTATTCTTCCTACCAAAGTGGATAACCTCACATTTTCCCACATTCTGCTCTATCTGGCAAGTGCCAAGCAGTGAACATCTCCCATGAGAGAGAAAAAAAATCTACCTTTTGATATTCAGAAGCATTCTCATCGTTAAATCCCCCACCATCAACATCTTGACCAGAAACATAACTGGACCAGTCACATCGATGCTGTGGCTATAAGCGCAGGTCAGAGATTACGAATTCTGCAGCAAGTATCTCACCTCCTGACACCCCAAATCCTATCCACCATCTACAAGGCACAAGTGGGATGGAATACATCCCACTCAACAACACTCAAGAAGCTCAACACCATCCAGGACAAAGCAGCCCACTTGATTGGCACCTAACCCGCCACCTGAAACATTCAATCCCTCCACAACCAGTAAACAGTGGCTGCAGTGTTTACCATCTCCATATGCACTGCAGCAACTCGCCAAGTATCCTTCAACAGCACCTTCCAAACTCGTGACCACGACCACCTCGAAGGACAAGGGCAGCAGATGCATGGGAACTCACTACCTGCAGATTCCCCTCCAAGTCACTCACCATCCTGATTTTGAACGATATCGCCATTTCTTCACTGTTGTTGGGTCACAATCCTTGAACTCCCTCCCCAATAGCACTGTGGGTGTTCCTGCACCATATGGACTGCATCAGTTCAAGAAGGCAGCTCTCCACCACCTTCTCAACGGCAATAGGAATGGGTAATAAATGCTAGCCTTATATACTATTTGTATTCCACAGTTGCTTTGAAATCACAGGCAATATAAATGGATTGGGAATGTCAATGGACAGGAACCATTAATGGATTGGGAAAGTCAATGGACTGGAAAATATCTGGATTGGGAAATTCTATGTACTGAGTTATATCAATGGATTGGGATATTGTGAAACATCAATGGATTAGGAAACAGGAATTAAAGGGACAGATGAAAGGATTGCAAACATCAATGGATTAGAATGTGGAGAGACAGGAGAAAACGATGCCATTTTAAGTCGGGTATTGGGGGGTTAGTAGGAACAGACCAGGTCTATTTTACTCTCTATCTCACTCCTTTCTTCCATCTGGCTCATTATCACATCCTCTCTCTCAGAGTGGTGGGAATCACTGGAACCCACACTTGCTGCTCAGGTTGTTTGGTTCCGGGAAAATACAAGATCCACATCAGATTGACAGGAAGGATAAATGTGATTCAGAGCCAATCATATTCCTTTTGGTGATGTGTGCTCAGCCTTGTTATATCAGCAAAGGCAGCAGGAAATGCAAATCCTGAAGAGTTTTGATAGAGTGAAGAAGGAGAAAGTGTTGCCAGTGTCAGAAGGGTCAGGAACCAGAGGAAACACATTTAAAGTAATTGGCAAAATAATGACAGTTTATTTATTTAGAAATACAGCACTGGAACAGGCCCTTCGGCCCACCTAGTCTGTGCCGACCAACAACCACCCATTTATACTAACCCTACAGTAATCCCATATTCCCAACCACCTAGCTACACTAGGGGCAATTTAGAACTGCCAATTTACCTAACACCTGCAAGTTTTTAGCAGTGGGAGGAAACCAGAGCACCCGGCGAAAACCCACAAGGTCATAGGGAGAACTTGCAAACTCCGCACAGACAGTACCCAGAATCAAACTCTGGTTCCCAGAGCTGTGAAGCTGCGGTGCTAACCACTGCGCCACTGTGCACCACTGTGTTGTGATGAGGAGATTGTTTTTTCAGCAGTGTGTTGCTCTGGTCTGGAATGCAATCCTGAAAGGTCAGTGGAAGCAGATTCAATGGTAACTCTAAATGGAATTGGATAAATACCTGACATGTAAAATATAACAGGGCAATGGGGGAAAGGACAGGAGTGCGGGATGTGGGATTAATAGAATAGCTCTGTTAAATATCCAGCATATGCACAGTAATAAGGTTCAGTGCTTTGACCTCAGATATTTTCACTCTATCAATGGCAGAGAAGGCTCGAGGGACCATGTGGCTACTCCTCATGTTCTTCCCAGTGTCCAGGATGAAGTGCAACAGGACACTGATTTCCAGATGGTTGAAACAATCAGCGGAAAACAAATGCAATGGGCATCCTTCAGGAAAACATCACATTTAAGATGAGAAACTAATCACAAGGCATGGAGGAAGATTGAACCCGTGATCTTCACTTTACGAAACTGACGCCTGACCAATTGGCAACCATGCCTCTGGGTAATTAGTACCTGAGGCTCCAGAGCAGGATTTGTGATTCTTTTTCAATTTGGTTGAAACAGCATCGAGAAACATGCACAGAAATAAAGAGGGATTGTGGAATGGGTAACAGATCCTCATTTACATCATCAGCATCATGAAATCTTCATTCAGACGCTCCATTCCCATCCTCAGCTTTTCTCACATCTGAACAATAATATAATTGAGTGGACATTGGGTTGTTACTGGGCAGATTATGTAAATAGATTGTGTACATTATCACAGGAAGTGATGTAATATAATCTGTACGGCACCTCATGGAGAGTTGTCGATGAAACCTTCCATGCAAGAAATGTAGAGTAAACTCAGGTTATTTTAACCATCAGACTCTTATAAATTCTGTACTAAGACTTGACAGATATCAGAATATTATATGGGGGCCGCAGTAAACTAAAGCGAAGATGGAGAAATCTTTGCCTCTACCGGAGAACTTTGAAAAGGTCACTGGATTGAACCAAGCCGAGGAGTGGCCGAGATGATTCCAGAGGTTTGCAAGGTATCGTACTGCATCGGGTCTCGTGCAGAAACCAGACATGGAGCAGGTCAGTACGCTATTGTATGCAATGGAGGGAGTGTGTATGCAACATCATCATGAAGAACAGAAGGTTACGTGTGAAGAAGTTATTGAGGCACTCAAGACCTATTTTAATTCAGGAATAAAATGTCATCGTGGAGCCAAATTTAAAACGTTGCATTTGCTGACAACGCAACCACCAGGTGACGCTGTACTAGCACATGCGCAAATGCAGCCTCTTCCACTGAAA
This sequence comes from Heterodontus francisci, assembly GCF_036365525.1. NCBI lineage: Eukaryota > Metazoa > Chordata > Chondrichthyes > Heterodontiformes > Heterodontidae > Heterodontus > Heterodontus francisci. The sequence goes on along the minus strand of NW_027141114.1, from coordinate 576,223 downwards.
CATCACTGTGTGTGACATTCAGGCAGCTGCCAGGATGAAAGATGGCGCAATTCAATGTATCATGGAAAACAACTTCGACCCAAAAAGACTTTCAAAGGTTCCCGTCGCCGCCTCCATCCCACCCCCAACAATCCCCCGCTCCCTCCTGAGCATTTGCCAGTTATATAGTACCAAGTCATCTTAATTCACCTAAAGTGAATTACTTTCGGAGCCGTGACTGTCGTTTCATAAGCAAATATGGCACATATCTACACAATGGACATGTTTTGGTTGATACTCGGAAAACGTTGTGCTGTTTGAAGTCTCTTCAGAAGGACAGCACCCCTGACAGTGCTGCACACCCTCTGTAATTCAGTGAAGTTTCATAGAGTCATAGAGTTATACAGCACAGAAACAGGCCCTTCGACCATCGTGTCTGTGCCGGCCATCAAGAACCTATCTATTCTAATTCCATTTTCCAGCACGTGGCCGTAGCCTTGTATTCTGTGGCGTTTTGAGTGCTCATCTAGATACTTCTTAAATGTTGTGAGGGTTCCTGCCTCTACGACTCCTTCAGGCAGTGTGTTCCAGATTCCAACCACCCTCGAGGTGAAACATTTTTTCCTCAAATCCCCTCTAAACAGTGCCATCCCATTCTCCGGCCACTCACTCCCCGCTTCCCCCACCACCAGCCCCATCCTGCTCTCTGGCCGCTCACACTCCAGGCCATGGGCCGTGCCGCTCCCTCCTCTCGGCCACTCGCTCCAACATTGCCCCATCACCCCTCGAGGCCCGCCTTGCTTCTGCGGGTGGTGCGGTGATGAATGATCAAATGTTGGAGCGAGTGGCTGAGAGAAGGGAAGCGGCATGGCCCAGAGCTAGTGTCTGGAGGGACGTGGGGAGAAGTACGGCATGAGTGGACGGAGAGAGGGCAGTGCGGGGGTTGGTGGGGATGTGGGTAGCGAGCGGCCGGAGGGCGGGGGAGCGGGGTAGCAGGGAGCGGGCAGCGAGCGGCCTGGAGTGAGTGGCCGAGGGGGGAGAGCGTTTTCTCGCGCATGCGCCAGTTAGTCCTGGAAGACGTAGGCTGAGCATGCGCAGCATCTCAGAGCGCAGGAGACTGTCTGTGCATGTGCGCAGCTTGGAGCGCTCTGATGACGTCGGCTGGCCGCTGCATTGTCAGGAATCACTTTGAATTTCATAAGCGTACAAAACAGAAAGGGGAGAGCATTCATTCATTTATCAATGACTTGTACAAACTCACGGAGGTTTGTGAATACGACAACTTAAGAGAAGAGCTGAATGGAGACAGGATTGTGTTCGGGGTATTAGACAACACCCTTTCAGATCATCTACAGTCCAGGGCTGATCTCACATTAACGAAAGTGATTCAATTGAGCAAACAAGCAGAGGTTAGAAAGTTTAACCAATCCGTTGTCCGAGGGGACAGGGAGAGTCTGATCTCGAGAGTAGCAGACTCAATTGAATTTGTTAAGAAAACAAAAGGAAAAATTAGTGGTAAAAGACAAGAAAGATGGGAAGAGCATCTAGTGGTAGCTGCAACCAATTGCAGTAGGTGTGGCCGAGAGAGACACAAGTGGGAAAACTGTCCCGCCAAAGAAGCTGAGTGTTTTTCCTGCAGAAAGATGGGACACTTTCAGTCAGTGTGTGGCAGTAAAATACCAGCACTGAATATAATTAAAGGGAAATTCCCAGAGAGCAAAAACATTAATGAAGTACAGGATATCCAAAGTGTGGAAATACATTTTTTAGGTGAAATCCAGAAAACAGGTGAGAGTTGCTGAACGACAGAAATTCTTAAATATTTTAAGATAGAGGTAGATAGATTCTTGATAAACAAGGGGGTGAAAGGTTATTGGGGGCAGGTGGGAATGTGGAGTTGAGGTTAAAATCAGATCAGCCATGATCTCATTGAATGGTGGAGCAGACTGGAGGGGCCGAGTGGTCTACTCCTGCTCCTAATTGGTATGTTTGTATGTAAGAATACATGTTCTGGATACAATGAGAACTATCATTTGTTTGGAAATGGATTTGAAACCCCTTTTATCAAAACGTTATAGAGCTTTAATTTTTCTACAATTAACAGACAAATCCTTGTGGAGTTGAGATTGACAGAAACAATGGGCTGGATTCTATAGAGCCTTCGACGTCGAGATCTGTGGTGGGGGTGGGGTGGGGGCCGCCTGAAGATGGCCCCGGATGAGGCCCGCCACGGACCTCAACGCCGGCAGGGCCTGGCTCGATATTGCCGGCGATGGCGAGGCCTTGTGGGGGACCTCCACCGCTCGGCAACGGGACCACAAACCTGCATTAATTATTATCCCATCACTTCCTGATGTTCCGCTGCGATCTTCAGCCCAGTGGCCGGCACTGCCGTGCCTTCGGAGCCCCATCCGGGCAAATGAGGTGCAACACTGGTGGGCAGTGGGGAGAAGGTAAGTTTCTCAGTGTGAGGGTGGGGGGACGGAGTCAAATTAATGTCATGGGTGTAGGGGATGGTGGGAAGGGTTATAGTTTACAGTTTGTGCAGTTTTGGGCGGAAGGTCAGATGGTAAAGGTAGGTTTTGGGAGGGAAGGGCAAATAATTAATTTAACTGTTATTGGGGGGATGGGAGAGAGGCAAAAGCAATGTATTTATTTCATTTCATTTCATCTTCCTTTTTCCAGAAGGACTAACAGCCCTTTAAAAATGGCTGACAATCCAGTACAGTACTACGGCAGTGCTGCACTATCAGAAATGCTGTTTTTCAGGTGAAACAGAAAACTGAGGATCCCTCTGCCCTCTCAGGTGGATGTCAAAGGTACCATGGCACTATTTCAGAGAATAGAAGGGGAATTATTTCTGGGATGCTGGTCATTATTTAACCCTGAATCAACATCACTTAAAAACAGAATATCTCGTTTCTATCACATTGTTGTTTCTGGGAGCTTGCTGTGCGCACATTGGCCACCATGTTTCCTACATGACTACACTTGGAAAGTCCTTCATTGGCTATAAAAGGCTTTGCAATGTCCTGTGGTCGTGAAATGCAAGTCTTGCTTTTTCCATTGTTATCAGTGTCATTGTGATCAAAAGATAGGATTCGTGAACACAAAGTTTAAATCAATTTTGATTAAAATAATGTAAAAGCATCTATATTCTTGCACTGTACTTAATAATCTCCATCTTCCTATCCTTGCAGAGTGCAATGTCATCGACCCTGAAATTGATTCCAGAATCTCATGGAATCTTCGACTCATAGAAAGTTTAAGGCACAGAAAGAGGCCACTTGGCCCTCAGACAATTTCAGCCCAGTTCTGATGAAAGGTCACAGATCACAAACGTTAACTCTGTTTCTCTCTCCACAGATGCTGCCAGACCTGCTGAGTATTTCCAGCATTTTCTGTTTTTATTTCAGATTTCCAGCATCTGCAGTATTTTGCTTCTGTGTTACTTTGAAAGTTAAAACTGAACCACCTGTTTACAATTCACAGTGGGGTCTCCCATGAAATGATTCTGTATAATATTGATATAATGAATACAGATTCCGACACAGAGCTTCCTGTGGGGAATTGGGGATATGAAAACCAGCAGACTCTGCAGGGATTTCCACTGGGAGCACAAATTCACAAAATCTACCTTTTATATATCGATTCATTTTGATTGTCCTTATGGAAAATTATTTTGCAACAATTTAAACATCAACCCACAGCTCCAAAACTGGGCCAATTATGAGGTCATCCTCTGACAGGTCATGTGACAGCTGGAGCCACAAGACATCAGAACCAGATTTGTGACTGGATTAAAACCCGGAATCCTGTCCCAATGGCTTTTCAAATAAAGCTGTTGCTGTTTGAAAACACAGCAGTTAAACTTTCTGCCTGACCATGAGGGGAGCTAGGGAGAAATTTACAAAACTCAATCCTTCAACAAAATAGTTCAAAAATCATTAATATCGAAATCATGTGAGGATTTATGTGCAGGAGAAACAAGCAGAATATAGAAAGTACAGAGGAGAGCTGCAAAAGGAAATGAGATCTGCAAGAGAATGTATGAGAAAAGATTAGCAGGTCACATAACTGGGAACACAGAAGTCTTTTCCCAACATATGGACAGTCAGTGAAAGGGGGGATCAATTAGGAGATCCTGTGGAGACAGAGGGTGTGGCTGAGGCACTAATTAAGTATCACAAAATAAGCGGATGCTGCAAATGTCACAGTCAAGGAGGAGGAAGTGAAGAAATTGGTCAGGATGAAAATAGATAAAGTGGAGACAATTACAAGATTGGCAGCTCTCACAGTAGAAAAGTCACCCAGTTTGAATGGGCTGCATCCTGGGTTGCTGAGAGAAGTAAGGGTGGAAATATCAGAGACTCGAACCACAATCTTTCAATCCTCCTTAAGTATGGGAATGTTGCCAGTGGACTGGAGGATGCAGGTAAGCTTGGGTATTTCGATCTTTGTTTAATTTGACCATTTTTATAATGTATCCATTGGAATAACTAACAAGGTCAAGAAAGCCAATTTATAATTAACACATGACCAAAGGAGCCATTTTGTGTTCAGTACTAACGTGCCGTGTGGAGGACACTATTTGTGCTTAAACATTAGCACAACACGGGAAGAAACGGTTACCGATTATAAGCTCTCACTCAATTGGTGCAGAGTATGAGCACCAGGGGTTACTTCTGACAGTTGAAGAGATCATCGCATCTCATTGGATAGCTACCACCCACTCCAAACTGGGCAGCCCCCAATCAGTTAGGTGCTGTCCTGCCACAACCTGCTTGCTTCAATGGGTGCTTGGAGCTTAGAGAGTCATCTCTCAACAGGCGGATCGATAATCAATGCACCAAGAAAAACAAGCTCAACAAAGAAGACACCAGTCCTTCGCATCGCAAGCTGGAATGTGAGGATCATGTGTCCTGGCCTTACTGACACCCTTCTGCAGGTTGATGACACACACAAGACAGCTTTGATGGACAAAGAACTCACAAGGCTCAATGTGGACATTGCTGTGCTGCAAGAAACTAGACTCGTTCAAAGTGGATCCCTCAAAGAGAAACACTACACCTTCTTCTGGCAGGGGAAAGCCCAAGAGGCAAGTCGTGAGCATGGAGTTGTTTTCACAGTAAAATACACGCCACTTGAGATGAGTGAACCAGCCACAGTAGGCTCAGAGAGACTTCTTACTCTTCACTTGTCAACAAGCGTGGGCCCAGTTAATCTCATGTGCATCTATGTCCCGACACTCACCTCCACCCCAGATGTCAAGGATCAATTCTATGTGACACTTGATACTGCCATCAGTAGAATTCCCAGCACTGAGGGACTGTACCTTCTAGGAGACTTCAACGCAAGCTTGGGTACTGACTACAGCTTGGCCAACGAGCATAGAGCACCAGGGGATTGGCAAGATGAATGAAAATGGACAGAGGTTGCTGGAGCTATGCTGTCACCATGGATTCTGTGTGATGAACAGCTACTTCCAGGTCAAGCTGTGCCACAGGGTGTCCTGGAGACATCTGAGATCACACCACTGGCACTAGCTAGACCTTATCATCACCAGACATACCACCCTCAGCAGTGTCCTCATCACTCACAGCTATCACAGTGCTGACTGTGACACTGACCACTCCCTGGTGTGTAACAAGGTCAGGCTTCAGCCAAGGAAGCTTCATCCATCCAAGAAGAACGTCGTCCTCAGATCAACACTTGACGAACCACTGATCCAGAAAGGACCCAGGAGTTCCTCAACATCCTCGATCAGGCTCTTTCAGACAACAATGCTCAAGGTCTCAGTGCGGTGTCAAAGTGGAATCATCTGTAAACAAGCAGATGGAAAGGTGAGTGGAGCATTACCTTAAACTCTACATAACGGAGAATATTGTCATTGAAGTGGCTCTCAGTGCCATTCCAGACTTCCCTGTCATGGAGGAGCTGGACAGTGACCCCACCATAGTGGAGCTCAACAAAGCCATTAACCATCTTGCCAGTGGTAAAGCCCCGGGAAATGATGGTATTCCACCTGGAATCATCAAAAGTGGAAAAGCGGTTCTACTGCAGCATCTCCATGAACTTCTGTGTCTCTGTTGGAAGGAAAGATCTGCTCCTCAAAACATGCGTGATGCAAACATTGTCACCTTGTACAACAATAAGGGGGAATCGCAGTGACTGCAGCAATTAGCGAGGCATCTCCTTGCAAAGTATTGTGGGGAAGGTCTTTGCTCGCATTGCTCTGACCAGATTGCAGACCCTGGCATCCCACATCTATCCTGAGTCTCAGTGCAGCTTCAGAGCTGGTAGATCGACAGTCGACATGATTGTCTCACTTCGGCAGTTACAGGAGAAGTACTGTGAACAGTACAGACCACTCTACATTGTCTTTACATATGAACATACGAATTAGGAGCAGGAGTGGGCCACTCGTCCCTTCGAGCCTGCTTCACCATTCAATAAGCTCATGGCTGAACTGATTACTCCACATTTCCATCTACCTCCGATAACCTTTCACCCCCTTGCAGAAAAAGAATCCATCCATCTCTCCCTTAAAAATATTCAAAGACTCTGCTTCCACCACCTTTTGAGGAAGACTCACGACCCTCTGAGGGGGAAAATTGCTCCTCATCTCTGTCTTAAATGGGTGACCCCTTATTTTTAAACAGTGACCCTAGCTCTAGATTCTCCCACAAGGGGAAACATCCTTTCCACATCCACCCTGTCAAAACCCCTCAGGATCTTGTATGTTTCAATCATGTCGCCTCTTTCTCTTCTAAACTCTAGTGGATACGAACCTAGCCTGTCCAATCTTTCCTCGTAAGACAGCCCACCCATTCCATGTATTAGTCTAGTAAACCTTCTCTGTACTACCTCCAATGTATTTACAACCTTCCATAAATAAGGAGACCAGTACTGTACTCAGTATTGCAGAAGAGGTCTCACCAATGCCCTATATAGCTGAAGCATAACCTCCCTACTATTGTATTCAATTCCCCTGACGATAAATGATAACATTCTATTAGCTTTCCTAATTACGTGCTGTACCTGCAGACTAACCTTTTGCGATTCGTGCACAAGGACACCCAGATCCCTCTGCATCTCAGATCTCTGCAATCTCTCACCATTTAGATAATATGCTTTTTTATTCTTCCTGCCAAAGTGGACAATTTCCCACTTTCCCACATTATACTCCATTTGCCAGGTCTTTGCCCAGTCACTTAACCTATCTATATCCCTTTGTAGCCCCCTTATGTCCTCTTCACAACCTACTTTCCGACCTATCTTTGTCATCAGCAAATTTAGCAACCATACTTTTGGTCCCTTCATCAAAGTCATTTCGAGAATTGTAGAAGGTTGAGGCCCCAGCACAGATCCCTGTGGACCACTCGTTACTTCTTGCCAACCAGAAAATGACCCATTTATGCTGACCCTCTGTTTCCTGTTCGCTAGCCAATCTTCTATCCATGCCAATATGTTACCCCTGACACCATGAGCTTTTATTTTCTGCAATAACCTTTGATATGTCACCTTATCCTTCTGGAAATCGAAGTACAATACATCCACCGGTTCCCCTTTCTCCACAGCACATGTAACTCCCTCAAAGAACTCCAATAAATTGGTTAAACATGATTTCCCTTTCACAAAACTATGTTGACTCTGCCTGGTTACCTTAATGTTTTCTAAATGCCCTGCTATAACATCTTCAGTAATCGCTCCTAACATTTTCCCGAAGACAGATGTTAAGCTGACCGGCCTGTCGTTTCCTGCTTTCTGTCTCCCTCCCTTTTTGAATAAATGAATTACATTCGCTACTTTCCAATCTAACAGAACCTTCCCGAAGCGATGGAATTTTGGAAAATTAAAACCAGCGCATCAACTATCTCACTAGCCACTTCAGGACCTGGCGACTTGTCAGCCCGCAGCTCCAACAATTTGTTTAGTACCACTTCCCTGGTGATAGTAATTGTCTTGAGTTCCTCCCTCCCTTCCATTTCCTGACTTACAGCTAATACTTGGATGTTATTTGTGTCCTCAATAGTGAAGACCAATCCAAAGTATCTGTTCAATTCATCTGCCATCTCTTAATTATCCATTATTAATTCCCCAGACACACTTTCCATAGGACCAACACTCACTTTGTGAACTCTTTTCTTTTTAAAATATCTATCCAAACTCTTACTAGTTGTCTTTATATTTCTTGCTAGCTTTCTCTCGTACTCTAATTTTACCTTCCTTATCAATCTTTTAGTAATTCTTTGCTGTTTTTTAATATTCTGTCCAATCTTCTGACCTGCCTCCCACCTTTGCACAATTATAGGCTTTTTCTTTAAGTTTGATTGTATCTTTAACTGTTTTCATTAAACATGGATGGTGAGTCCCACCTTTGGAATTTTTCTTTCTCGTTGAAATGTATCTATTCTGTGTATTCTGAAATTTTCCTTAAATGTCTGCCACTGCATCTCTATTGACTTATCCCTTAACCTAATTTGCCAGTTCACTTTAGCTGGCTCTGCTTTCATGCCCTTATAATTGCCCTTATTTAAGTTTAAAATACTAGTCTGGGACCCACTCTTCTCTCCCTCAAAGTGAATGTAAAATTCAATCATATTATGATCGCTACTACCTAGGGGCACCTGAACTATGAGGTCATTCGTTAATCCTATCTCATTGCACAATGCCAGGTCTAGTATAGCCTGCTCTCAGGTTGGCTCCAGAACTTATTTTTCCAAGAAATTATCCCAAAAACATTCTGTGGACTCCTCATCTAGGCTACCTCTGCCCATCAGAATTTTCCAGACTATCTGGATATCAAAATCCACCATAATTATTGCTGTACCTTTCTGACAAGCTGCCATTATTTCTTTTTTTATACCCCATCCTGCAGTGTGGTTAATGTTAGGTGGCCTGTACACCACTCCCACAAGTGACTTCTTGCCTGTATTATTTCTCATCTCAACTCAAACTGCTTCTGCATCGTGATCTCCTGAACTTAGGTCATCCCTCTCTATTGCGCTAATACCACCATTAATTAACAGAGTTACCCCACCACCTTTTCCAAGCTTCCTGTCCTTCCTAAATGCCATGTAACCTCCAATATTCACATCCCAATCGATGTCGCCCTGCAGCCAGATCTCTGTAATGACTATCAGATCGTACTTATTTATTCTATTTGTGCTCTCAGTTCATCTGCTTTGTTTCGAATGCTCCATGCATTCAGATACAGAGCATTTAGTTTTGTCCTTTTATTATTTTTGTAACCTCTAGCCTTATCTGTTGATTTACTCTTAGATTTGTCTGCTCTGTCCCTTCCTGTCACAGTCTGTTTATCATTTCCCATATTTATACCTTTCTCTCTTGCCTTGTCTCTCCTCCTTGATTCACCATATCTTCCCAAATTTGATCCCTTGCCCCCACTATTCAGTTTAAAACCGTCTCTACTTCCCTCGTTATGTGGCTCGCTAGAACACCGGCACCAGCACGGTTCAGGTGCAGACCGTCCCAACGGTACAGCCACCACTTTCCCCAGTACTGGTGCCAATGTCCCACGAACCAGAACCCACTACTACCACACCAGTTTTGAGCCACGCATTAATTTCTCTAATCTTATTTGTCCTATGCCAATTTGCACATGGCTCAGGTAATAATCCAGAGATGATTAACTTTGAGGTTCTGCTACTTATTTTCTGCCTAGTTCCTCATACTGACTTTGCAGAACCTCTAACCTTGTCCTGCCTATGTCAATGGTACCGACATGGACCACGACGACTGGATCCTCCCCCTCCCATTGTATGATTCTCCCCAGCCCTGAGCAGACGTCCTGAATCCTGGCACCGGCAGGCAACACAGCCGTCTGGACTCTTGCTCTTTGCTGCAGAGAACAGAGTCAATCCACCTGACTATACTGTCCCCTACTACCACTACATTCCTTTTTTCTCACTCTTTGAGCCGCAAACTTTTCTTTTATTTCCAAAATATACTTTATTCATAAAAACCTGTAACAATTACATTGCCAAACAGTTTAAAACAGCATCAAAAAATACAAAAATTTCAAGGAAGACCAGCAAGTTTCGGGCAGACCAAAGGGCGTCTTTCACCGAATTGATAGTCCTCCAGCAGCAGTTGATGTTTGTCTCGGTGTGCGTCCCTGCGAACAGCCCGGAGAGCACAGACTCCTGTGTTACAGAGCTGCTTGGGATGAACCTTGACAAAAACCACTGCCTCTCTTTCCACACCTGCTTTGCAAAGGCACATTCCAGGAGGATGTGGGCGACCGTCTCTTCCCCACCACAGCCAACGCGGGGGCACTGTGTGGAGGGGGCGAGACTTCGGGTGTGCATGAAGGATCTGACGGGGAGGGCCCTTCTCACCACCAGCCAAGCTACGTCTTGGTGCTTGTTTGAAAGTTCTGGTGATGAGGCATTCCGCCAAATGACTTTGACGGTCTGCTCGGGGAACCATCCGACATGATCCACCGTTTCCTTTTCCCGTAGGGCCTTGAGGACATTCCGTGCAGACCACTGCCTGATGGACCGGTGGTCAAAGGTGTTTTCCCGTAGAAACTGCTCCACGAAGGATAGGTGGTACGGCACCGCCCAACTGCATGGAGCGTTCCGCGGCAATGTGACCAGGCCCATCCTTCGCAACACCGGGGACAGATAGAACCTCAGCACGTAGTGACACTTGGAGTTTGCGTACTGGGGATCTACACACAGCTTGATGCAGCCGCACACGAAGGTGGTCATCAGGATGAGGGCCACGTTGGGTACATTTTTCCTGCCCTTGTCCAGAGATTTGAACATCGTGTCCCTCCGGACCCGGTCCATTTTAGATCCCCAGACGAAGCGGAAAATGGCTCGGGTGACTGCCACGGCGCAGGAGTGGGGTATGGGCCAGACCTGCGCCACGTAGAGCAACAACGTGAGCGCCTCGCACCCGATGACCAGGTTCTTACCCACAATGGAGAGAGATCGCTGCCCCCACATGCCCAACTTTGTCGTACCTTGGCTACTCGCTCCTCCCATGTTTTGGTGCACGCCCCGGCCCTTCCGAACCATATCCCCAGCACCTTCCGGTAGTCTGACCTGACGGTGAAGGGGACAAAGGATCGGTCAGCCCAGTTGCCAAAGAACATGGCCTCGCTCTTGCCGTGGTTAACTTTGGCTCCCGAGGCCAGTTCGAACTGGTCGCAGATGCTCATCGTTCTGCGCACGGACAGCGGATCCGAGCAGAAAACGGCGACGTCATCCATGTACAGGGAGGTTTTGACCTGAGTGCCTCCGCTGCCTGGGATTGTCACCCCTCTTATGCTCGCATCCTTCCTAATATACTCAGCAAAGGTTTCAATACAGCAAACAAACAAGTCCGGGGACAGAGGGCAGCCCTGTCTGACTCCAGATTTGATCGGGAAACTTTCAGATTCCCACCCGTTGATTGAGACTGCGCTATTGATGTTTGTGTAGAGCAGTTGGATCCAATTGCAGATTCCCTCCCCAAACCCCATTTTGGAAAGCACGTCCATCATGTAGGTGTGCGATATCCTGTCAAAAGCCTTCTCCTGGTCCAGGCTGATGAGGCAGGTGTCCACCCTCCTGTCCCGTACGTAGGCGATCGTATCCCTGAGTAGCGCGAGACTATCAGAGATCTTCCTGCCGCGAACAGTACAGGTCTGATCGGGGTGAATCACCAACTCCAGAGCAGACTTGACTCGACTGGCTATGACTTTGGACAGAATCTTGTAATCAACATTAAGCAGTGAGATGGGCCGCCAATTTCTGATTTCTGCCCTCTCCCCCTTCTGCTTGTAACTGATGGTGATGATGCCTTTTCTCATGGATTCTGACATGCTGCCGGCCAGGAGCATACTCTCGTATACTTCCAGCAGGTCCGTGCCGACCCAGTCCCCAGGGCCGAGTACAACTCGACCGGTAAGCCGTCGCTCCCGGGAGTTTTACTCGTCTCGAAAGACTCGACGGCCTTTGTCAGCTCGTCCAGAGTTAGCGGCTTGTCCAGTCTCTCCCTCCTGCTGTCATCTAAGACCTCTGTGATAGATGACAGGAAGGACTGGGAGGCTCTGCTGTCTGTGGGCTTCGCGTCATACAGCCCAGCATAAAAGTATTTGCTGATCCTTAGTCTGTCGGACTGCGAAGACGTTACCGAGACATCTTCTTCCTTCAGGCTGCTGATAACAGAGCTCTCTCTGTGTACCTTATGGAAGAAGTAACGCGAGCACGTCTCATCCTGCTCGATGGAGCGGACTCTGGACCGGAAGATGATCTTGGAGGCCGCCTTGGCAAAGAACGAGGCCTGCTGGCTCTTCACCTCTTGGAGGTCCTCCTTGACCTCGACCCCCATTGACTGCAACCGGAGTAGATTTTGCATAATTTTCTGGAGTCGGGGCACTTCCCTCTGTCTCTCTCTCGCCTTCTGAACACCTTTGTGGATGAAGAACCTCTTGATGTTCTCCTTAATCGCTTCCCACCAGTGAACTGGAGACTCAAAGAGGGGTTTCACGGTCCTCCAACCATTGTAATCCCTTTTGAGTTCCTCAACGTTCTCTGGGGTCAGCAGTGTCGCATTGAGCTTCCACGTCCCTCTGCCAACCCGCTGGTCGTCCTGCAAGTGACAGTCGGCCATTAAGAGGCAGTGGTCGTAGAAGAACACCGGCTTGACGTCGGTGGATCCGACCGTGACAGCACGGGATACAAACAGGAAGTCAATCCTGCAACGGGCAGACCCGTCCGACCTTGACCATGTGTATCTGCGCTGCGCTCCGTCTGCAGGTTTGCTGAAGACGTCGTGCAGTTTGGCATCTTTAACTGTTTCTATTAGGAATCTGGACGTAGCGTCCAGTTTGCTGTCGTCACTGCCGGATCGTCCAGCCGCATCGATGATGCAGTTGAAGTCACCGCCTAGGATGACCGGCCTGGACGTCGCCAGCAGCAGTGGGAGCTGCTGGAAGACGGTCAGCCGCTCGCTGCGTTGTACCGGGGCGTACACGTTGATCAACCGGAGCGGAGCGTTGTTGTACATCACGTCTGCTACGAGGAGGCGGCCGCCCACCAACTCCTTAACTTCGGAGATGGTGAAGTTACCTCCCCGCAGCAGAATACCCAGGCCGGAGGAACGGCAGTCATTACCCCCCGACCAGATCGATGGCCCGTGGGACCACCATCGCGACCACTGCCTGTAGGTGCTGAGGTGTGGTATTCCACACTCCTGCAGAAACAGTAGGTCAGCTTTGACCTTGGCAAGTTAATCCAAGGTTGAAACACATCGCGTAGGAGATTTAATGCTACGCACATTAATGGAAGCAATTCTTACACCCATTTTTTACTAAAAATTAGTTGTTGCTTCCCATACCATTTGTCCTCGTTAGTCCCAGTCCTTCCCCTTCGGGATGTTCCTGCATACCCATCGTATGCGCAAGCAGTTTCACGTTGGTTGGGCTCAGAAACCCCTCCTGATTTTTCATGCAGGGTTTGTGCCGCTCGGGTGACATCGGGGGGGGTCTTGTAGGCAGAGAGCATTGGGTTGTCCTCAGCTGCTTCCATCTGTTCCTCCTCGAAAACATCACAGCTCCCGGTCTCCAGGAGCTCAGGTGCGCCAGACGTGTCTTTGCTCCCGGTGTCCCGGAGCTGAGATGCGTTGGCCACGTCGTTACGTGTGGTGCATTGGGGTTGGGGCACGCCGGGCCCATCACAGCTTCCAGTGCCCGGGGGCTGGGATGCTCTATCATCCATCTCGGAGTTCTGCCGCCTCTTTTGAAGGGGCTGTCGTTCCAGCATTTCCCCGTCCAGTGAAGAGGAGTTGTTGCAGTCTGATTCAGAAGAGAGCCTCCTCTTGCCATTGGTTTGGGTGGTGGCTTTGGGATGTTTTTTCTTTGTGGTTTTCCTCTGGACCACTTGCGACTGAGCTGTTTGTCCATCTGCTGCCTCCTCCTCCATTGATTCTGTCTGTGGAGGAGGGGTTTCCGGGCGCTGGGTAGGTGCTGGGTCGTTGGTTTCAGCCGCCTCCCCTTCCTTCTCAGGTTGAAGTTCCTCACTGCGGAGAAGGTTGCTGGTCTCCTTTCGAACAGCGGACGCCTTCGTCGAACCTTCGCCCGGCCATTCCTTGGACCTTGCCGCCTGAGCATAGCTGAGACAACGTTTGGGGCAGGTCTTGTAGAGATGGCCTGCCGCACCGCACAAGTTGCAACACTTAGTCTGCTTACAGTCCTTGGTCTGGTGGCCTTCCTCCTTGCAGTTCTTGCAAACAACCGTGCTGCAGTTGGCTGCCATGTGACCAGATTTGCCACAGGTGCGGCAAACTCTGGGCTGCCCAGCGTAGACCAAGAAGCCTCGACTTCCCCCGATAGCGAAGCTGGAGGGAGGGTGGATGATGGCTCCACTGGGATCTACCTTCAAGGTCACCTTGACCTGCCGCTTGCTGGTCCAGATCCCAAAGGGGTCCTTGACATCAGTGCTGCTGCCGGCCACCTCGACGTACCTGGCGAGAAAGGTGAGTACATCCACCACCGGAACATGGGGGTTGTAGAGGTGAATCGTCACCACCCGGTCCCGTTGTGACGGAAGCGTGAAGAGCGGCTCCGCTGTGAGGATCGACAGTGGCGCCCGATTCCCTTTCTCCTTGAACGCCTTCAGAAACTTGATGCATCCCGCCACGTTCCGGAACGTCACGTCGAAGTATCCACTGCTGGGTAAATCCAGCAGGCAGAAGACGTCCGTCGCTTGAAATCCGCAGCAATCGAAGAGAAATTTCTTGATGAAGAAGGTGCGATCGACCGGTGCATCTCCTTCCTTGTCCTTCACGACCACCCGAACAGTGTTGCGCACTCCCTGGCCCGAAACTCAAAAACTGGTTATAGCCATTTTACTCAAAGTTCCCCCAGGATCAAAAGGCAATGATCATGGTCTCTTCTCAATCAAATAAGCACTGATAAGAACAGATACTACACTTGCTGCAGATGTGTTTGCTCTGGATCACACTGGCATCCAGGAGCTCCCACATGCTGCAGCTGTGACACATCACCTGTCCTGACATCCTTAACGTGTTTCAATTAACTACTTAATTATTTTATTCAATTAGATTAGATTAGATTAGAGATACAGCACTGAAACAGGCCCTTCGGCCCACCGAGTCTGTGCCGAACATCAACCACCCATTTATACTAATCCTACAATAATCCCATATTCCTACCAAACATCCCCACCTGTCCCTATATTTCCCTACCACCTACCTATACTAGTGACAATTTATAATGGCCAATTTACCTATCAATCTGCAAGTCTTTTGGCTTGTGGGAGGAAACCGGAGCACCCGGAGAAAACCCACGCAGACACAGGGAGAACTTGCAAACTCCACACAGGCAGTACCCGGAATCGAACCCGGACCCCTGGAGCTGTGAGGCTGCGGTGCTAACCACTGCGCCACTGTGCCGCCCAATTGTTTATTTTATTGTATATTTTATTAAGCTTACTCCTAGTTTGTTTACTATTTTAAACATTAGGACTAAAATGGACCTTAATCACTTACCAGATACTCATCAAACATGCAGCTTTTTCCAAACCAATCAACTACCTGCTTGCCTGTGATGTCACAGCTTACCAGATCCTCACCAAACAGCTCCTTCCACTGCACCGAAGCAAGAACCAAATCCTGGAAACTCACCCCAGCGGCTCTCTGTTTCCCTGCTCTCACTCTCCATTGTGATGTCACTCCTTGATTTTTTTACCCCTGCTCCGCTCCTGCCGTGCTCCTCTCTCTCTCGCTCTGTCTCTGAGTCGGTGCTTTTGACACACTTGTTAACTTTCTGTTCCGTTGTGCTCTTCAGTCTCTGGTCCAAAATCTGACTCTGGTGGGATTTGAATCCACAACCTTTGAAAGCCTTCTACATCATTATTTAGAAGTCCAACACGCTATCTATTGCGCCACAGAGCCGCACACATTTTGAATGACATCACCAAGGCCTTTGATCTTGTCAGCAGAGACTGACTCTTCAAACTGCGATGGAAACTCGGCTGCCCTCCTGAACTCTTGGGCATCATCTCTTCTTTCCACGAGAACATGCACAGTTCCAGCAGTTACAATGGAGCAACATCAGACACTTTCAAGATCAGCATTGGGGTAAAGCAGGGCTGCGCGCTGGCGCCAACTCTCTTAGGCACAGAGGAACATAGGAGTAGGCCATTCAGCCCGTCGAGCCTGATGATCATGGCTGATCATCTACCTCCATCTGCCCCTTTCCCGTGCTATCCCCATATCCCTTGATGTCATGAGTATCAAGATTTCTAACAATTTCTGTCTTGAACATGCTCAATGATTGAACTGCCACAGCTCTCTGGGGTAGAAAATTCCAATGATTCACCACCGTCTGAGTGCAGAAATTCAACCCTATCTCAGTTTTAAATGGCCTACTCCTTATTCTGAGACTTGGTCCCCTGATTTTAGACTCACCAACCAGGGCAAACATCCTATCTACATCCACACTGTCACACCCTGGAAGAATTTTATCAGTTTCAATGAGATCACCTCTCATTCTTCGAAACTTTAAGGAATACAGGCCCAGTTTCAGTCCCACCATCCCAGGGATTAGTCTGGTGACCCTCTGTTTCACTCCCTCTATGGCAAGTATATCCTTCCTTAGATGAGGAGACCAAACTATACACAATACTCCAGCGCGGTTTCACCAAGGCTCTATACAATTGCAACAAGACATCTTTACTCCCGTACTCAAGACCCCTCGTGTGAAGGCCAACATACCATTTGCCTTCCTAATTGATTGCTGCACCTGCACAAGAGCTTTTAGTGTCTCATGAACAAGGACACCCAGGTCCCTTTAGACATCAACACTTCCCAACCTCTCACGATTTAAGAAATACTCTGTCTTTCTGTTTATTCCACCAAAGTGGAAGTGGAGGGGTTTCCGGTATCTAGGCTTCTTGGTCTACGCTGGGCAGCCCAGAGTTTGCCGCACCTGTGGCAAATCTGGTCACATGGCAGCCAACTGCACTTATTCACACTTATTCACATTATATTCCATCTACCATGTTCTTTCCCATTCACTTAGCCTCTCCAGGTTCCCTGGAAGCCTCTCTGCATCCTTCTCACAGCTCATACTTCACCGAGCTTTGTGTCATCTGCAAACGTGGAAATATTACATTTAATCCCCACATCCAGATCATTTATTTCGGTTGTTAACAGCTGTGGCTCCAACACTGATCCTTGCAGTACCCCAATAGTAACAGCCTGCCATCCTGAGGAGGACCCGTTATACCTGCTCTCTGTTTTCCGTCTGTCAACCAATTCTCAATCCACACCAGTATATTATCCCCAATCCTATGTGCTCTAATTTTGTTTACTCACCTCCTGTGTGGGACATTACCAAAGCATCCACTGGTTCTCCTTTATCTGTTCTACAGGTAACATCCTCAAAAAACTCAACGGGTTTTTTCAAGCCTGTTTTCCTTTTCATAAATCTATGTTGACTCTGCCCAATCATATCATTATTTTCTAACTGTCTAGTTATCACATCCTTTATAATTGGTGTATTCTTCTCCATGCTGCTATTGTACACTTTCAGTGACTCAGATGGGGGTGTTCACCTGTATATCAGAGCTGACGACAAGCTGTTCATCTTGGCAAGACTCCACTTGGACGTAGAGATTTGGACGTAGAGACTCCACTTTCTATCAACATTGACCAGCTCACTTTGGAGGTTGTCAACAGCTTCACATACCTTGGATCAACAATCACCAGCAATCTGTCCCTTGATGCTGAAATCAGCACCAGGATTGCCAATGCTGCAGCTGTCTAGTCAAACTTGAGAAGACGGGTGTGAACCGACAGCAAACTGACCGAAAATACAAAACTCCATGTGTACCAGGCTTGTGTTCTCAGCACCCTCCTTTATAGTAGAGAAGCATCAACAACTTATACAAGCCAAGAAAAGCAGCTGAACAGCTTCCACCTCCACTGCCTCAGATGGATATTGGGCATCTCCTGGCAGGACAGAGTGCCGAATGAGGAAGTACACCAGCGTACAGGGATCCGCAGCATGTTTGCCCTCTTGAGTCAGAGGCGGCTCTGTTGACTGGGCCAAATGAATGACAGTCACATTGCCAAATACATGCTCTGTGGTGAGCTTGCTATAAGCACAAGACCAACAGGTCAGGGAAAAAATCAAGTCATTTGGAGAGGTTTGAGTTAATGAAGGAGAGTGGGCATGGATTTATAAATGGAAGTTCATGCTTGATGAATCTAACTGCATTTTTTGATAAACTATCTGAGAAAGTTGATGAAGGGAATGCAGTGGATGTTGTTTATATGGATTTTACAAAAGCATTTTATAAAGTACCACATAAAAGGGTGGTTAACAAAATTGAGGTTCATGGATAAGGAGGGTCAGTGTCCATTTGGATAGGAAATTGGTTTAAGGACAGAAAACAGCGAGTCATATGAAATGGTTCTTGGTCAGACCGGAGGATAGTCGACAGTGGTGTTCCCCAAGGGTCAGTGCTAGAACCATTGCTTTTTTTTGCTACAGATTAATGACTTGGATCTTGGAATATCGAGTAGAATCTCAAAATATGCCGATGACACCAAACTTGGAGGAGTGGCAAACAGTGAGGATGATATGAACTGCCTGAAACAGGATAGTTATCGGCTAGTAGGATGGGCAGACAGGTGGCAGATGGAATTTAATAGTGACAAGTGTGAGGTGATGCATTTTAGCAGAAGAAATAGGGAGAGGCAATATATTCTCAATGCTACAGTTCTGAAGAGTGTGCTGGAATAGAGGGACCTGGAGTACATGTCCATCATTCTTTGAAGTTGGCAAGACATATTGCGAGAGTGGTTAGCAAAGCATGTGGGATCTTGGGCTTTATAAATAGAGACATTGAGTACAAAAGCAGGGTTGTTATGCTGAACTCTGGTTCGGCCCCAATTGGAGTGTTGCATTCAGATCTGCTCACCAATCTTTAGAAAGGATGTGCGGATTATTGAGAGGATGCTGAGGAGATTTACCAGAATAGTTCCAGGGATGGAGGGTTTTAGTTTCAAGGTTAGGTTAGAAAAACGGGGTTTTTTCTGCCTGTATCAAAGGAGATTGAGGGGAGAATGGATAGAGGTGTCGAAGGCTATGACAGTTTTAGATAAGTTGGCAAGGAAAAATTGTTCCCATTAACTATTGGTACAAGGACTAGGGGATTCAGATTGAAGGTTTTGGACAAGAGACGCAGGGGGAATGTGCGGAAGAGCTTTTTTACACAGTGATTGGTAATGATCTGTAACTCGCTGCCCCCGAGGGCGGAGGAAGTGGAGACAATCGTTGGTTACAAAAGGAATTTCGATGGGCATTTGAAGGAAATAAATTTACAGGGCTAGGGGGATCGAGCAGACGAAGGGGACTGACTGGATCGCTCCATGGAGAGCTGGCCTGTACTTGATGGGGCGAATGGCCTCCTTCTATACCACAAATGACCCAATGACTCGATGAGTCTATGTCACTCTCAGAATCAAGACAACAGAGTGACAGATTTAACACAACATTATAACATATGTTTGGTTTGACAAATTCAATAATAACTCGTCTCCACTCCTAGTATTTCTAAATCCCACACATTCACGATAATGTGAACAATTATTTCCTGTTGTGTCTCTCTCAGATTTGTAAACTTCACTATATTGGAGTGAGGTGACATCTACTGGCGGGAAGCAAGAACTGCAATCAAGCAGCAGAAACTCCACAGTCTGTCAGGGTGAAAGAAACATTGCAATATGAGGAAATAGTGAAGGGGTTTGATCGGGTTGATGGAAACATGATTCCACTTGTGGTATCGTATGAAGCAAGGGCCGGAAATATAAAATTGTCGTTAATAAAAGAAATGAGGAATTCATGAAAAATGCATTTGCTTCGAGAATGGTTATAGAGATACACAGCACTGATCTAGGCCCTTTGGCCCACTGAGTCTGCACTGACGATCAACCACCCATTTATACTAATCCTATGTTAACCCAGAATTCCCTACCACATCCCCACATTTCTCCTATCACCTACCCTGGGGCCAATTTACAACAGTCAATTTATCTATCAACCCACAAGTCTTTCGTTGTGGGAGGAAACCAGAGTACCTTGTGGAAGCCCACATAAACAACTTGCAAACTCCACACAGGCAGTATACAGAAATGAATCGGGGTCATTGAAGTTGTGAAGCTACAGTGCTCACCACTGCACCACCCTTAGAATGTGGATAGAGTAAAAAGTGAGATTGGATGGACAGAAGCAGTCTGAAAAGATGGCTCAAACAAAAGGTGAAAACCCTGAAATGTTAACTCTGTTTCTCTCTCCACAGATGCTGTCAGAGGTGCTGAGTATTTCCAGCACTTTCTGTTTTTATTTCAGCTTTGTAGGATATTGTTTTGATCTGAAAAAAATGCATGATCGGCTGTGGGTGCCAGTGAAATTCCACAGGAGCGAATAAAAACCATGCTAACGGTGGCTCGATGGTCTAAGGGTATGATTCTTGCTTTGGGTATATAAGTGATTAATATGTGAGAGGTCCTGGCTTCAAATCTCAGATGAGCCCTTCTCTGTTGCCATTTTTAGTTTAAGGTCATCGATTGCTTTCAGCCTTCCAGAAAGCGGAATTGATTTCCAAACTGAGCCTGCTTGAGGACCGGGGAACTGGATTCAAAGAGCTTGTCGACAAAATTGAAATGAACAAAATATACAGATTGTCAAGTGGGAATATCAGGTTGCAACAGTAACTAAAGGCCTGCTCGGGTCAGCAAATGAAACCCGACCCAAGCCTGACAGCACCACATCCGACCTGGTCCGAGTCCTTTCATTTTTTTCCCGTGCCCGAACTGACCACCAGAATGTTCAGTTAAACTTGCTTCCGTTTTTCACTTTTTAAGCTTGTGCAGGTAAGGCAACAAAAACTGTAACTGGACTTGAAAGGTTGTTTAAATGTACATTAAGATTAGAGCTACGTACCGGAGGTGATGAGCTGAAGATTGTTACCATAGAAGTTAGTGATTGTGAGGTCACTAGTTAAAGAGAAAGTCATGGAGTTGTGCCCAGACAGGTTGTGCCACACTGTATTGATTAAAATATTGCCCGAAGGCTAGAAAATATCATTATACATTCCCTAGACTCCTGCTTTACAGGTTGAAATACTTTCTGCAAGTTTATCCAGAGAGCAGGTGAGATGCAGAGACCAGGAAGGTCTTGAGTGATTAATTATTATAAAATATACATTCTTGTATTAAAGAGATTGTGCTCTACCTTCGATGGAATCGCTCACTGCAGACTAGTGCGGAGTGTTTCCCGCCTTGACGTCCTGGCTGTCACTGGATCTTGAGTCCAGGCCTCTGGATTACTGGTCCAGTAATCTTTGAAATTTCTCCCTTGATCTAATATTTTAATCTGGTAAATCAGATTTTACAAAAAAAAATTAAATGATTTAAGACTGCTTCATGTTCAGCAGTGCCAAATGGATAAAGAAATTCAAATATATTCAAAATTATATATCAACTATTAAATACTAATGCCCAGCTTTGAATACAAAAAATGCCTCTAATTGTGTTCTGGTCTGGAATGGAATTCTTCAGTGTTTCTGTTTAGCTTGGATTGACTCATCGATTTTCTTGTTTTTCACTTTGTCGATGCCTTTGAATAATTGTGGATCCTGCTTCAGGGAGTCTTCTTTCACCAGGTAGTTCTGACCTCTGATGATGTTGATCGTAATCAGCTTCAATTTGCAGATAGTTTTGGAAGTGAGCAGATTTCCTTTGCTTGAGTTTACAACATGGAACTTAGTCTGACGTGTGGGCCCATGGGAGGACTTGAAAGCTGCCATTGCATTGGAGCATACAGTTGCATCCATCCAAACAGAGGTACAATAGAAGTGACATATTCAGTTCAGTCTGTCGATCATGTGGCTTTCAATCTCAGGGTTGTGAGTTTGAGCGCCATTTAGTTTTTCCATTTTTTAGGCTTCATTAGCAGAGAGTACAAGGAGTGTTTGAAATGAAATTCAACAACAGTATGAGAAACGCTCTCTTTTATTCGGGACTCTTAACTCTCTGCAGCATCTCGCTGTGAAAGATTGAACTTTATCTCATTTCTTTTTCAGCTGGGGGTCAGTGCAGCTCAGTGGGACTTCTAGCTGTCTCCCACCTCACAATCCATCAGTGCTGAGAAAGCAATGGGAAATATTACTCATGGCTGAGTAAGCAGAGGACACCGATTTCAGATGAATGGGAAAAGAACCAAAGGCAACATGAGGAAAAACCTTTTTTATGCAGCAAATGGTTAAGATCTGATATGTACTGCCTGAGAGTGTGACGGAGGAAGATTCAACCATAGCTTTCAAAAGGATATATGATAATTATCTGAAGGGAAAAAAAATTCAGGTTTTCATGGAATACATGAGGATGTGGCATGAGCTGAGTTGCTTGTGCAGAGAGGCAGCACAAGCACGATGAGCTGAATCCCTCCTTTTGTGCTGTAAGTATTCTGTGATCTATGATTCTATACAAAGTGAAACCAACATTCACATATGAGAAACTGACAGGTACAGTGTAAACCCCACACTAACAAACCAGCAAATGCCAGGGACAGATTAAAACAACAGGCCGAGACAAGAAACTGACAGATACTGTGTGAAACCCAAAAATCACTTATCAGGATTTGGCAGTTAATGTGTAAAAACCTCTCTTCAATATCCATCCTGCAAGGTACAAAGAAAATTAGGTACAAACCCAGGCTCATACTTCGAAGACTGAGAGATAAAGAGCAAAACACAGACTCACCTCCAAGAGGCTGACAAGTACAGAGAATAAAACAGAGGGGGTGCAGATTAAAAACACATGCATGTAACGGATACTGATAGGGATAGAATCAAACCCTTTCTCACACATGACACGAAAATTGGTGGTGTCGTAAATAGTGAGGAGGAAAGCCTTAGATTACAGGCCAATATAGATCGTCCGAGGCAGAGAATATAAGAGCAGGGAGGTTATGACGGAGCTGTATAAAATGCTAGTTAGGCCACAGCTGGAGTACTGTGTACTGTTCTGGGCACCACACGAGAGGAAAGATGTGATTGCACTGGAGAGGGTGCAGAAGAGAGTCACCAGGATGTTGCCTGGGCTGGAGCATTTCAGCTATGAAGAGAGACTGAAAAGGCAAGCGTTGTTTTCCTTAGAGCAGAGAAGGCTGAGGGGAGATAAGATTGAGGTTTACAAAATTATGAGGGGCATTGATGGGTTAGATAGGAAGAAACGTTTTACCTTAGCGGAGGGGTCAATAACCAGGTGGCATAGATTTAAGGTTAGGGGCAGTAGGTTTAGATGGGATTTGAGGAAAAAAATTTTACCCAGAGGGTGGTTGGAATCTGGAACGCACTCCCTGAAGAGGTGGTAGAGGCCGGAACCCTCACAACATTTAAGAAGTATTTAGATGAGCACTTGAAATGCTATAGCATACAAGGCTATGGGCTAAATACTGGAAAATGGGATTAGAATAGTTAGGTGCTTGATGGCCAGCACAGACACAATGGGCTGAAGGGCCTGTTTCCGTGCAGTATAACTCTATGACTCTATATCAGAAACTGATAGATCTGGACAAAAGCTGATGTTCACATACAAGTTGTTGAAAGATATGTGGTGAAACTCACTTTTTTTTAATTTCCAAAACATACTTTATTCATAAAAATCTGTAAAAATTACATTCCCAAACAGTTTAAAACAGCATCAAGTCAAAAAATACAAACAGTGCAAAGGTGATCAGTTACCTTCTGTACAATCATGAGTTGCCTCACAACCCTTCCATTTCATTGTCATGCCATATACATTTTTACATTTACAGCACACAAAATTTCTCCGATACAGTTCGAGGGATTTCCCATGGATCCAGCCCCTCAGTTCAGCTTGGTGGGGGGACCTTACACTGTGGTCTTTCCCCATTGAGCCTTTGCTGCGGCTGCCCCAAGCTTTAGTGCGTCCCTCAGCACGTAGTCCTGGACCTTGGAATGTGCCAGTCTGCAACATTCGGTGGTGGACAACCCTTTTCGCTGGAAGACCAGCAAGTTTCGGGCAGACCAAAGGGCGTCTTTCACCGAAATGATAGTCCTCCAGCAGCAGTTGATGTTTGTCTCGGTGTGCGTCCCTGGGAATAGCCCGCAGAGCACAGACTCCTGTGTTACAGAGCTGCTTGGGATGAACCTCGACAAAAACCACTGCATCTCTTTCCACAAAGTTAACTCACATAGCAATAGCAGAAACAGTCAGAAACCAAAAACTGAAACATACAGAGTAAAAACCCACATTCTCACACCAGAAATTCACGGCTACAAAGTGAAGCTGACTCTCTCCTCCCAGGCACTGACAGGTGCAAAAGAAAACACGCACTAACATACCAGGAAATGAAATGTAGGAAATAAAACCTGATTATCATGTCAGAGATTGGCATTAATGACAGTTGTGGTACCCAGAATGCTCTGCGCTCCAGAATTTGCCTTGTCTCTGATAAGGAGCAGGCGCGGTAGTGGCTGAGCTCCATCTGCAGCTGGAGCAGAATATTCACAAAGTGCAGGGAGACCGCGCCCGTAGCCGGTGCACACAGGTGGAGCAGGGCGTCAAGGCCACAATAGGATGGAACAATCCCGTTTTTGTCCCTGCGGGTGGCGGTGAAGCTTTTCCCTGTGAGGCTTCCCGAAACTGCCCGCCAGCAAGGTCAACTGGTCAGAGAGCGTCTGAAATGGATAGGAATTGGGGATTGGGCAGGGAGCGTCTCTAAATGAATAAGATTTGGGGACTGGGCAAGGAGCGTCTGTAAATGGATAAGAATTGGGGATTTAGCAGGGAGCGTTTTTTCATCCGTTCGTGGGATGTGGGCGTCGCTGGCTCGATCTCAGCAACAGTAATGTGTCCAGTTCAGGGCACCAGGTTTCAGAAAGGACATCAAAGCTTTTGAGACAGTTCAGAGGAGATTTCCGAGAATGATACCAGAGATGAGGGGTTTCAGTTCTCTGGACAGGGTGGTGAAGCTGGGATTGTTGGCCAAAAATGTCAAGGGGAGGTGAGGAGAGATCTTTTTACCCAGTAACTGATTCGGATTTGGAATGAATTGTCTGACAGGGTGGTGAAAACAGATTCAAATTATAACTTTCATAAAGGAATTGGACAAATATTTCAAAGTGAATTTCTCCAGGACTATGGGGAAATAGGCAGGGGGTTGGACTAATTGCATCATTTTTTTCACAGATTCAGCACAGGCACAAAAGACCGATTGGCCTCCATCTGTGCTGTATGATTCTATGAAATAGTGAAAGTCAGGGCAAGTCTGTAAAAGAAGGAGAAATGGAGACAGGTCAGGGAGAGCACATCACCAAAACTGGGAGATACTACATTGGACAGGGAGGGTCGGAGGGGGAGAGAGCACGTACATACAGTCAGAATCAGCACCTTCAGGGGAGGAGAGAGAGGGGAACCAGTGAGTGTAGAACTGAACCCAGCCAGAGTCAACCTGCTGAAACACCAGTGAGTTCACACTGGGGAGAGATCATTCACCTGCTCCGTGTGTGGGAAGGGGTTCACTCAGTCATCCAACCTCACTGAACATCAAGTTGTTCACACTGATCAGAGACCTTTTCAATGTCCTGACTGTGAGAAGAGCTTTAAAAGCAGTAATGATCTGCTGAAACACCAACACACTCACTCTGGGGAGAGGCCGTTCCCCTGCCATGTGTGTGGGAAGGGATTCACTCAGTCATTCAATCTGCTGCAACATCAGCAAGTTCACATGTAAAAGCAGGGGTTGGATTCTGCTGTTGTTGCTGCTATTCATCACTTTCAGAGACAAAGTTGGGTCTTACTTTATAACCAGTGTAGTCCAGAGCAAAAGCGTCTTCTTAATGTTGAGATAAACGGGAGAAGAAACCGGGAAGTGGCGGCGAGGATGGGGGAGGTGCTGCACCATCACTTTAAAGGTGCACCCTCCCTCCCCCGGGGTCCTCGCTGCACGTCCGCCAGGCTTGGTGGCTCTGATTGGGGTCCTGAGAGCCCCTGAGACTCGGTGCAGCTGAGGCTGCGCTCATCCCCGCTCAGCTCTGTTGTGATATTTAAAATACGAAAGGCCTGTTGGACTGAGAGCTGATCTGGAATTTAGAAAGCAGCATTACTGGAGGCTCATTGCAGCTCAGCACAATCTCACCACCGCACCTGGGAATTGTTGATTCTACACCCTGTAGTTCAGTTCTGCAATTAACTAGAGGGGGAGATGTGTGAGCAGAAAAACAGAGCAAATTAAAAAACACAGCTGGACAGATGTGAAACATGTCAATCCACTGTTACAATAACTCCATCACTGACTCCCTCCTGACAGTAATCAGCCCTTTCACAGAGACTGTGGGTGGCTCTGAAAAGAGACTTTGGTTTATTAGATGTCATTTCGGCCGCTTTAATTTTTCTGGGAGCTCTGCGCGCTGGTTTTCTTGGGCAGCAGCAAGGCCTGGATATTGGGCAGCACCCCGCCCTGAGCCATGGTCACGTCTCCCAGCAGCTTGATGAGCTCCTCGTTGTTGCGGACGGCCAGCTGCAGGTGTCTGGGGATGATGCGCGTCTTCGTGTTGTCCCGGGCCACGTTACCGGCCAGCTCGAGGATTTCAGCGGTCAGATACTCGAGCACAGCAGCCAGATAGACCGGGGCTCGGGCACCCACACGCTCAGCATAGTTGCCCTTTCTCAGGAGCCTTTGATCATGGTCCACCAGGAACTGCAGTCCAGCCCGGGAGGAGCGAGACTTGGCCTTGGACCGAGCTTTCCTGCCGGTCTTTCCTCTTCCAGACATTTCCACAATCTCACAAATACTTTCACAAAGAATGGATAATTTCTCAGCTTTTGTCATAAGCCTGAAGCAGTTAGGATGGCTGAGTCGCCTCAGGGGCTGTGTTCAAGACGTAGTGTTTTCTGGAGACGTGTGTTCAAATCCCACTTGTGTCAAGTTGTGTTTTGACTGAACTGGAGGGATTTGGGAGCAGCGGTGAAGGGAGAATATGGAAGAATATTGACAAGGAAAATGAAAATGGACCCAAAGATGTTTCTTCAATACATTAGAGTAAGAGGCAACTAAAGAAAGAGGAGTGCACTGAAAAGACCAAAGAATCACAGTGATTTTTGACATCTTGCCAGGATTGAGTGGCGCGTGCACGGGATGATGTCATTTTGCAGCGTCAACGTCATCACATTTCCACAACAAATCCATCTTCGTGCATGCGTGATAAAGCATCATTGGGTATCTAGCCACCCCATCCCCCCACCACTTGGCTGGAGGAAGTGGCTGAATGGGAGATTTTGAAGCTGTTGCTCTCCCCCCTCGGCAACTCACTCCAGGCCTCGACGATTCCCCCCTCAGCCGCTCGCTCCAGACCTCGCTGCTTCCCCACCACCCCCACTCCCCTGGCCGGTTGTTCCTCGCTTCGCACCACCACACTCACTGGCCACTCGCTCCAGGCCGTGCCGCTTCCCTCCTCTCAGCCACTCACTCCTCCGTCGCCCCGTCACTCCTTGCGGCCCTCCTGCTTCTACAGGTGGCGCCTGGTGAAGAAATGTGGAAGCGAGTGTCACGGCCAGAGCTAGCAGCTGTGGGCTGGGCTGGGACAGGGCGGGGGTGGGGGTGCGGAGAGCGAACAGCCAGAGTGCGGAATTTCACCAGTAGGGAGGAGGGGGAGAAAGCGAATTGCAGAGGGGGGAGAGCGGTCAGTGGGGTGGGAGCCAGTAGCTGCGTTCGGGTGAAGTCAGTCCTGGTCAGTTATATAAACAAATCACAAAAACGAATTGGCAGCACATTTTATCCTCTGCCCGATTTTCCTTTCCATCGATCGGGGTGCTAATTCACTATCTTCCAATGGAAATTCAATCATAAAATTCCTTTCGTATTTAATAGGATTACTGAAATGTTAAATGGATCTGAGGATTACAGTTAGTATTAGCAAATGCACCCGAGTGAATTAGCACCCCAATCGATGGAAAGGAAAATCGGGGAAAGTATAAAATGTGCCGCCAATTTCGTTATTGAGATTCATTGAGTAATTCGATTCTGCCCAACACTGAAATTGGCGGCTTTTTTGAATTCAACCTTTCTGCCAGGACGACAATTTAAGCCAATGATTTGCTGTATTTTCTAATTCGAGGCTCGGCAATTGGTTAAGACATGCGAATGGGAAGAGGGTGACCAATCAGAAGTGGGCTCGGGATCGCGCGGGCTCAAACTGCAGGAATTCCAGGTTTCTGAATGATTGAGCTGAAACTGATCAGTTTCACAAACACTGTCAGTTTCAGTGCAGGAAACACCGTCTCGGGGGAAATAACATCACAAGTGGTTCTGGTTCCAGTGATGGCTGCTGCAAAACTCCCGGATTCCCTCTTTCAAAATCATTTTGAAATTCTATTAAAACAATGAGTGATTCTGGAGGAGTGATGTGGCTTTTCACTGAGGGCATGTGTGGACTGGAGAAATAACTAACTGTGGAGCCTCAGGCACTGTTTACACAGCCCGTTTCGAAAATCAAATCCACTGCACATCCTTGCGACAACTGAAATGTCAAATTTGGGGATTCTAGTTTTGTATCTCGAACACAGCACAGATTTATTCCAGACAGTTCTAAACAGCCTATCCCAGCTCCCGTTTCCAGGTCACTGCTCTCTCTGTGAGGCGGTGGGTGGCTCTTCGAAGAGCCTTTGTTGTGTTTGCTGGAAAGGGTCGAGTTGTTCAGCCGCTGAATTCGTAGAGAGTGCTGCCCTGCCGTTTCAGAGCGTACACCACATCCATGGCAGTGATCGTCTTGCGCTTGGCGTGTTCAGTGTCGGTGACCGCATCCCTGATCACATTCTCCAGGAAAACCTTTCAACACCCCGCGAGTCTCTTCATAGATCAAACCCGAGATCCGCTTGACCCCGCCACGGCGAGCCAGGCGGCGGATTGCTGGTTTAGTGATGCCCTGGATATTTTCACGAAGCACTTTGCGGTGCCGCTTTGCTCCGCCTTTGCCCAGTCCTTTGCCTCCTTTACCTCTGCCCGACTTTCTTTTATTAACAGTGGCGCAGTGGTTAGCACCGCAGCCTCACAGCTCCAGGGACCCGGGTTGGATTCAGGGTACTGCCTGTGTGGAGTTTGCAACATGGAACTTAGTCTGACGTGTGGACCCATGGGAGGACTTGAAAGCTGCCATTGCATTGGAGCATACAGTTGCATCCATCCGGGTGCTCCGGTTTCCTCCCACAAGCCAAAAGACTTGCAGGTTGATCGGTAAATTGGCCATTATAAATTCTCACTAGTATAGGTAGGTGGTAGGGAAATATAGGGACAGGTGGGGATGTTTGGTAGGAATATGGGATTAGTGTAGGATTGGTATAAATGGGTGGTTGATGTTCGGCACAGACTCGGTGGGCCGAAGGGCCTGTTTCAGTGCTGTATCTCTAATCTAATCTAATCTAATCTAATCTAAAATATACTTTATTCATAAAAATCTGTAAAAAAAAATACATTGCAAAACAGTTCCAAAAAGCAAACAATACAAAGAGTTCAAAGGAGATCAGTTTCCTTCAATACAGGAGTGAGTTGCCTCACAACTCTTCCATTTCATTGTCATGCCATGTACATTTTACAGCAAACCAAATATTTTCTGGCTACAGTTCGAGGGGTTTCCCATGGATCCAGCTCCTCAGTCCAGCTTGGTGGGGGGACCTTACACAGTGGTCTTTCCACATTGAGCCTTTGCTGCGGCTGCCCCAAGTTTTAGTGCGTCCCTCAGCACGTAGTCCTGGACCTTGGAATGTGTCAGTCTGTAACATTCGGTCATGGACAACTCTTTGCACTGGAAGACCAGCAAGTTTCGGGCAGACCAAAGGGCGTCTTTCAACGAATTGATAGTCCTCCAGCAGCAGTTGATGTTTATCTCGGTGTGCATCCCTGGGAACAGTCCATAGAGCACAGACTCCTGTGCTACAGAGCTGCTTGGGATGAACCTCGACAAACACCACTGCATCTCTTCCACACCTGCTTTGCAAAGACACATTCCAGAAAGAGGTGGGCAACGTCTCTTTTCCACCACAGCCACCTCGAGGGCCGCGTGTGGATGGGGTGAGACTTCGGGTGTGCAGGAAGGATCTGACGGGGAGGGCTCTTCTCAACATCAGCCAGGCTACATCTTGGTGCTTGTTTGAAAGTTCTGGTGATGAGACATTCTGCCAAATGACTTTGGACTTCTGCTCAGTGGACCATCCGACAGGATACACCATCTCCTTTTCCCGTAGGGCCTTGAGGATATTCCGTGCAGACCACTGCCTGATGGATTGGTGGTCAAAGGTGTTTTTCCACAGAAACTTTTCCATGAAGGATAGCTGGGACGGCACAGTCCAACTGGATGGAGCATTCCGCGGCAATATGACCAGGCCCATCCTTTGCAACACCGGGGACAGATAGAACCTCAGCACGTAGTGACACTTGAAGTTTGCAAACTGGGGATCTAAACACAGCTTGATGCAGCCGCACACAAAGGTAGCCATAAGGATGAAGGCGACGTTGGGTACATTTCTCCCGCCCTTATCCAGAGGTTCGAACATCGTGTCCCTCCGGACTCGGACCATTTTGGATCCCCAGATGAAGCGGAAAATGGCTCAGGTGATCGCCATAGCGCAGGAATGCGGTATGGGCCAGACCTGCACCACGTACAGCAATGTGAGCGCCTCGCACCTGATGACCAGGTTCTGACCCATAATGGAGAGAGATCGCTGCTCCCACATGCTCAGCTTATGTTGTACCCTGGCTACTCGCTCCTTCCAGGTTTTGGTGCACGTCCCAGCCCTTCCAAACCATATCCCCAGCACCTTCAGGTAGTCTGACCTAACGGTGAAGGGGACAAAGGATCGGTCAGCCGAGTTCCCAAAGAACATGGCCTCATTGGAACATTGGCTCCCAAGGCCAGTTCGAGCTGGTCGCAGATGCTCATCAGTCGGCGCACAGACAGTGGATCCGAGCATAAAACGGCGACATCATCCATGTACAGGGAGGTTTTAACCTGAGTGCCTCCGCTGCCTGGGATTGTCACCCCTCTGATGCTCGCATTCTTCCTAATAGACTCAGCAAAGGGTTCAATACTGCAAACAAACAAGACAGGGGAGAGAGGACAGCCCTGTCTGACTCCAGATTGGATCGGGAAACTTTCTGATTCCCACCCATTGATTAAGACTGCACTACTGATGTTTGTGTAGAGTAGTTTGATCCAATTGCAGATTCCTTCCCCAAACCCTATTTTGGAATGCACATCCATCATGTAAGTGTGCGATATCCTGTCAAAAGCCTTCTCCTGGTCCAGGCTGATGAGGCAGGTGTCCACCCTCCTGTCCCGTACATAGGTGATCATATCCCTGAGTAGCGCAAAGCTATCAGAGATTGTCCTGCCTGGTATAGTATAGGTCTGATCAGGGTGAATCACCAACTCCAGAGCAGACTTGAATCGACTGGCTATGACTTTTGACAGAATCTTGTAGTCAGTATTAAGCAGAAATTGGGCCACCAATCTCTGATTTCTGTCCTCTCCCCCTTCCGCTTGTCGATGAGGGTGATGATGCCTTTCCTCATGGATTCTAACATGCTGCCAGCCTGGAGCATACTCTTGTTTACTGCCAGACATGTTGATTCTTGCCTCAAATCAGTGCACAATAAAAGAGACTGATTCCGTAAGGCTCCTTGTTATGCAGGCCACCCGGACCTGGCTGAGAAAGGCAGAGTGAGAGAAGGGAGGGGAGGAGACAAGAGTGAAGATTAAACAGAGAGCTCGATGGAGGAGACACCCAGAGTGACAGACAGAGAGAGAACGGCCCCTCATCTTTCAGCTCCACCTCCAGTTTCCTGCGGGCTGCCAATTTCAAACCCTTTATTAACAGTAGAACCGAAACCCAGCTCTCCACACAAACCCTTCCAGACTCGGCCTTCATAGTCAAGGCTTTCCAGAAAGCCGGAGCTTTTAAATATGGTCCCGATGCAATTAACACTCAGTAATATTCCCACCAAAACACAGTCCATTCTATACGAAGAAACCTCCTCAGTAACATCACCATTTCCTCACACATCCGCTTCCAGCAGTTCACAGCACCTTACTGCAGCTGTTTGGGGAATCTCCTGTGTTGAGATTGGAGTTGGAAAGCGGCCTTTACCCGGCAGTGTTATTGTCTCACAGTGAATCTGCCAGACATCCTGTTCTCTTTATTGCGAGAGAGAAAGCACGGATTTAGGAAATGTTCATTTTAAATGATCTCTATTGAGAACGAGCCCGGCCGTGGGACAGGTATTCCAGTGCAAAGAGCTGTCCATGACCGAGTGTTGCAGACTGGCACATTGCAACGTCCAAGACTATGTGCTGTGGGACGGCATTAAAGCTTGGGGAAGCAACCATGGAGACTCAATGGGGAAAGGCTGCAGTCTAAGGCCCTAGCAGGCCATAGTACAATGAGGGGCTGGAACCCGTGTAAAACCCATCGGGCTGTTTGCACCAGAGAATGTTTGATGTGTAATGTAAATACTGTAAATATAACCTGTGCAGGCAGGGATAGTGAGATACCTTATGTACATTATTGAAAGAAACTGATCTGTATTGTACCTTATGTAATATTAAATTTGAACTGCTTTGCAATGTAATTGCACAGATTATATGAATAAAATACATATTGTGCAAAAGAAAGCAGCTTTCCTGTCAACACACATCTTGTCTCAGGGCACAACTTTCCTGTGATCTTGTCATACCCAACTTCGCTCTATATCTTCTGACACACACACTTTACAGTCTGTCATTTCCAAAAACAAGCATTCTAAAATCAAAAGATCTTTTGTTTATTTCTCCTTTCTTTTAATTTCTCCTCTATTCTTCTCAATCACTCCCTTCAACAGTCCTATTCAGATCAAGGTGGAATGTGAATAGTGTCACAACTCACCTGACACTAATATTACCCTTCTTTTCTCTTGTCTCATTCAATGGGAAAGCTTTATTCACCAGTCTGTTGCTGTTTTACACTCTTGCCATACCATCTGGTATTGCATCCATCTGAATTCTGTGCTTTCATGGCCTTACATATCATTTCCTCTTCTGGATGATTTGTTTGCTTCAGTTCCATTCAACCAGGCTGGTCCACAGGGAAGCTTAGAACCTTTGCCTTGGACGGGTCCACGTTGATCCATTACATTCAGAATCACCTCCTTGAAATAACTCCAAAGTACAACTACAGTCACCACACAGCATCTGCTTCAAACACTCCTCCACATTTTATCTGTTCTGACTGTCAACACCTCCAGCTCTTCTGTTTAAGTGGAACCCATCAGGTGTGTATAGGTTCCTTCTATTCTGAAAGCTGTAGCACTGATTCAGGGAATTCAGCCCTGTTTCTCTACTCGAAAGGATCAGCCATGCTTGATCTGCCTCGTATTTTGCTTTTATTGCAACGTTACAAGACCTCCAATCCTCTGGCACCACACCTGTATCCAGTGAGGGATTGGAAAATGATGGTCAGACCTTCCACTATTTCTTCCCTGGCTTCTTTCAACAGCCTGAGGTACATTTCATCTGGTCCTGATGTTTTATCCACATTCAAGGATGCTCATCCCATTAAGACTTCCTCTCTCCTTAAGTTATCACGTCCAATACTTCACACTCCTCCTCCTTAATAACAATATCTGCATCACCCTCTCATTCGGGCAAACAGTAAAGTATTCATTAAGGATATTGACAACATCTTCCACCCCGATACAAAGGTTACATTTTTGATCTTTTCAGTGCCCTGCTGTTTGCTTAGTTGCCTCTTCCTCTAATGTTTTGTTGCAACATCTTTGGGTCCATGGTTATTTTGTTTGTCCATGTTCTTTCCTGCTTTCTCTCTTTGCTCTTCACCGCTGCTCCCAAACGCCTCCAGTTCAGTCAAAACACAAGGTGTTAGAAGTGGGATTTGAACCCACGCCTCCAGTGGAGACTGCGACCTAAACGCAGCGCCTTAGACCGCTCGGCCATCCTGACTACCTGCGATGTGCTATCAATGCTAAGGAAATTATTCATTCTTTGTGAAAGTATTTGTGAGATTGTGGAAATGTCTGGAAGAGGAAAGACTGGCGGGAAAGCTCGGGCCAAGGCCAAGTCTTGCTCCTCCCGGGCTGGACTGCAGTTCCCGGTGGGCCGTGTTCACAGGCTCCTGAGAACGGGTAACTATGCTGAGCGTGTGGGTGCCAGAGCCCCGGTCTATCTGGCTGCTGTGCTCGAGTATCTGACCGCTGAAATCCTCGAACTCGCCGGTAACGCGGCCCGGGACAACAAGAAGACCCGCATCATCCCCAGACACCTGCAGCTGGCCGTCCGCAACGACGAGAGCTCAACAAGCTGCTGGGAGGGGTGACTATCGCTCAGGGCGGGGTGCTGCCTAATATCCAGGCCGTGCTGTTGCCCAAGAAAACCAGCGCTCAGAGCTCCCAGAAAAAGTAAAGCGACCAAAATGTCATCAAATAAACCAAAGGCTCTTTTCAGAGCCACCCACAGTCTCTGTGAAAGGGCTGGTTACTGTCAGGAGGGAATCAGTGATGGAGTTATTGTAACAGTGGATTGACCTGTTTCACATCTGTCCAGGTGAACGGGCTTACAGCTGAGAAGTCAATTTCAGCTTAAGTTTAAAAGTGAATTCCCTTTTGTTTTCGGAGGACCAGGGGACTGCTGGGTAAGGAAAAGGGTATATATTTGTGTGGTTTAGAATCTCTTTCTTTTAGTTTCGGTGACTGCAGCGTTGATAGCAACAGAGGTGCGTGAACGGGCTTACAGCTGAGAAGTCAATTTCAGCGTAAGTTTAAAAGTGAATTCCCTTTTGTTTTCGGAGGACCAGGGGACTGCTGGGTAAGGAAAAGGGTATATATTTGTGTGGTTTAGAATCTCTTTCTTTTAGTTTCGGTGACTGCAGCGTTGATAGCAACAGAGGTGCGTGAACGGGCTTACAGCTGAGAAGTCAATTTCAGCGTAAGTTTAAAAGTGAATTCCCTTTTGTTTTCGGAGGACCAGGGGACTGCTGGGTAAGGAAAAGGGTATATATTTGTGTGGTTTAGAATCTCTTTCTTTTAGTTTCGGTGACTGCAGCGTTGATAGCAACGGAGGTGCGTGAACGGGCTTACAGCTGAGAAGTCAATTTCAGCTTAAGTTTAAATTTGAATTCCCTTTTGTTTTCGGAGGACCAGGGGACTGCTGGGTAAGGAAAAGGGTATATATTTGTGTGGTTTAGAATCTCTTTCTTTTACTTTCGGTGACTGCAGCGTTGATAGCAACAGAGGTGCGTGAACGGGCTTACAGCTGAGAAGTCAATTTCAGCGTAAGTTTAAAAGTGAATTCCCTTTTGTTTTCGGAGGACCAGGGGACTGCTGGGTAAGGAAAAGGGTATATATTTGTGTGGTTTAGAATCTCTTTCTTTTAGTTTCGGTGACTGCAGCGTTGATAGCAACGGAGGTGCGTGAACGGGCTTACAGCTGAGAAGTCAATTTCAGCTTAAGTTTAAATTTGAATTCCCTTTTGTCTTCGGAGGACCAGGGGACTGCTGGGTAAGGAAAAGGGTATATATTTGTGTGGTTTAGAATCTCTTTCTTTTACTTTCGGTGACTGCAGCGTTGATAGCAACAGAGGTGCGTGAACGGGCTTACAGCTGAGAAGTCAATTTCAGCGTAAGTTTAAAAGTGAATTCCCTTTTGTTTTCGGAGGACCAGGGGACTGCTGGGTAAGGAAAAGGGTATATATTTGTGTGGTTTAGAATCTCTTTCTTTTAGTTTCGGTGACTGCAGCGTTGATAGCAACGGAGGTGCGTGAACGGGCTTACAGCTGAGAAGTCAATTTCAGCTTAAGTTTAAAAGTGAATTCCCTTTTGTTTTCGGAGGACCAGGGGACTGCTGGGTAAGGAAAAGGGTATATATTTGTGTGCTGGCTGTACCCGAGACACTACACGTGTAGTGCCTCCCACCCACCCTCCTCCTCTAACCAAAAAAAAGGACTCTGGTGCGTTGATAAGGTAAACTTTTTATTTGGGAAGTTGTGTCCGTTGGATTGCTAACCTAACAAGTTTTGACTTTTTGTTTTTTTGGTTCTTCAGTAGATTTTTTGGGAATTTGGAATAGTGGGAATGGAGATTAAGGCAGTTGTATGTTCCTCCTGCAGAATGTGGGAGGTAAGGGTCGTCAAGAGTGTCCCTGCTGACTGCATCTGTGGGAAGTGCACCCAACTCCAGCTCCTCGAGAACCGCGTTAGGGAACTGGAGCTGGAGCTGGATGAACTTCGGATCATTCGGGAGGCGGAGGAGGTTATTGAGAGGAGTTATGGGGAGGTAGTCACACCTCAGGTAAAAGAAGTAGGTGGATGGGTTACCGTCAGGGGAAGGAGAGGAAACCAGCAGGCAGTGCACGGATCCCCTGTGGCTGTTTCCCTCAACAACAGGTATACCGTTTTGGATACTGTTGCGGGGGACGACTTACCAGGGGTAAGCAATGGGGTACAGATATCTGGCACAGAGTCTGTCCCTGTTGCTCAGAAGGGAAGGGGGAAGAGGAGCAGAATATTAGTCATTGGGGACTCCATAGTTAGGGGAACAGATAGGAGGTTCTGTGGGAACGAGAGAGACTCACGGTTGGTATGTTGCCTCCCAGGTGCCAGGGTTCGTGATGTCTGGGATCGTGTTTTTGGGATCCTTAATGGGGAGGGGGAGCAGCCCCAAGTCGTGGTCCACATAGGCACCAACGACATAGGTAGGAAGAGAGATGGGGATTTAAGACAGAAATGTAGGGAGCTAGGGTGGAAGCTTAGAGCA
Source organism: Heterodontus francisci (assembly GCF_036365525.1). Taxonomy (NCBI): domain Eukaryota; kingdom Metazoa; phylum Chordata; class Chondrichthyes; order Heterodontiformes; family Heterodontidae; genus Heterodontus; species Heterodontus francisci. The sequence goes on along the minus strand of NW_027141114.1, from coordinate 539,374 downwards.
AGAACAAACAGAATTGTTATCTCTGGGTTGTTGACCGTGCCACGTGATAGCGAAGCGAGGAATAGGGAGAGAGAGGAGTTGAACACGTGGCTGCAGGGATGGTGCAGGAGGGAGGGATTTGGTTTCCTGGATAATTGGGGCTCTTTCTGGGGTAGGTGGGACCTCAACAAACAGGATGGTCTTCACCTGAACCAGAGGGGTACCAATATCCTGGGGGGGAGGTTTGCTAGTGCTCTTCGGGGGGGTTTAAACTAATTCAGCAGGGGAATGGGAACCCAAATTGTAGTGCCAGTGTACAGGATGTTGAGAGTAGTGAGGTCAGGGATATGGTTACAAGGAAGCAAGAGGGCACTGGCAAGCAAGAACCTGGTTTAAAGTGTGTCTATTTCAACGCCAGGAGCATCCGGAATAAGGTGGGTGAGCTTGCAGCATGGGTTGGTACCTGGGATCTCGATGTAGCGGCCATTTCGGAGACATGGGTAGAGCAGGGGCAGGAATGGATGTTGCAGATTCCGGGATTTAGATGTTTCAGTAAGAACAGAGAAGATGGTAAAAGAGGGGGGGGTGTGGCATTGTTAACCAAGGAGAGTATTACAGCGACAGAAAGGACGTATGAGGACTCGTCTACTGAGGTAGTATGGGCTGAGGTTAGAAACAGTAGAGGTGAGGTTACCCTGTTGGGAGTCTTTTATAGACCTCCGAATAGTTCCAGAAATGTAGAGGAAAGGATAGCGAAGATGATTCTCGACAGGGGTGAGAGTAACAGGGTAGTTGTTATGGGGGACTTTAACTTTCCAAATATCGACTGGAAATACTATAGTTCGAGTACTTTAGATGGGTCAGTTTTTGTCCAGTGTGTGCAGGAGGGTTTTCTGACACAGTATGTCGACAGGCCAACCAGGGGCGATGCCACATTGGATTTGGTACTGGGAAATGAACCCGGCCAGGTGTTAGATTTAGATGTAGGTGAGCACTTTGGTGACAGTGATCACAATTCGGTTAGGTTTACCTTAGCGATGGGCAGGGACAGGTATATACCGCAGGGCAAGAATTATAACTGGGGGAAAGGAAATTATGATGCGATTAGGCAAGATTTAGGATGCGTAGGATGGGGAAGGAAACTGCAGGGGATGGGAACAATCGAAATGTGGAGCTTATTCAAGGAGCAGCTACTGCGTGTCCTTGATAAGTATGTACCTGTGAGGCAGGGAGGAAGTTGTCGTGCGAGGGAGCCGTGGTTTACTAAAGAAGTTGAAGCGCTTGTCAAGAGGAAGAAGAAGGCTTATGTTAGGATGAGACGTGAAGGCTCAGTTAGGGCGCTTGAGAGCTACAAGCTAGCCAGGAAGGATCTAAAGGGAGAGCTAAGAAGAGCAAGGAGAGGACACGAGAAGTCATTGGTGGATCGGATCAGGGAAAACCCTAAGGCTTTCTATAGGTATATCAGGAATAAAAGAATGACTAGAGTTAGATTAGGGCCAATCAAGGATAGCAGTGGGAAGTTGTGTGTGGAATCAGAGGAGATAGGGGAAGTGTTAAATGAATATTTTGCGTCAGTATTTACAGTAGAGAAAGAAAATGTTGTTGAGAATACTGAGATTCAGGCTACGAGGCGAGATGGGATTGAGGTTCACAAGGAGGATGTGTTAGCAATTTTGGAAAGTGTGAAAATAGATAAGTCTCCTGGGCCAGATGGGATTTATCCTAGGATTCTCTGGGAAGCTAGGGAGGAGATTGCAGAGCCTTTGTCCTTGATCTTTATGTCGTCATTGTCGACAGGAATAGTGCCGGAAGACTGGAGGATTGCAAATGTTGTCCCCTTGTTCAAGCAGGGGAGTAGAGACAGCCCTGGTAATTATAGACCTGTGAGCCTCACTTCGGTTGTGGGTAAAATGTTGGAAAAGGTTATAAGAGACAGGATTTATAATCATCTTGAAAAGAATAAGTACATTAGAGATAGTCAGCACGGTTTTGTGACGGGGAGGTCGTGCCTCACAAACCTTATTGAGTTTTTCGAGAAGGTGACCAAACAGGTGGATGAGGGTAAAGCAGTGGATGTGGTGTATATGGATTTCAGTAAGGCGTCTGATAAGGTTCCCCACGGTTGGCTATTGCAGAAAATACGGAAGTATGGGGTTGAATGTGATTTAGAGCTTTGGATCAGAAATTGGCTAGCTGAAAGAAGACAGAGGGTGGTGGTTGATGGCAAATGTTCATCCTGGAGTTTAGTTACTAGTGGTGTACCGCAAGGATCTGTTTTGGGGCCATTGCTGTTTGTCATTTTTATAAATGACCTGGAAGAGGGTGTAGAAGGGTGGGTTAGTAAATTTGCAGATGACACTAAGGTCGGTGGAGTTGTGGATAGTGCCGAAGGATGTTGTAGGGTACAGAGAGACATAGATAGGCTGCAGAGCTGGGCTGAGAGATGGCAAATGGAGTTTAATGCGGAAAAGTGTGAGGTGATTCACTTTGGAAGGAGTAACAGGAATGCAGAGTACTGGGCTAATGGGAAGATTCTTGTTAGTGTAGATGAGCAGAGAGATCTTGGTGTCCAGGTGCATAAATCCCTGAAGGTTGCTAACCAGGTTAATAGGGCTGTCAAGAAGGCATATGGTGTGTTAGCTTTTATTAGTAGGGGGGTCGAGTTTCGGAGCCACGAGGTCATGCTGCAGCTGTACAAGACTCTGGTGAGACCGCACCTGGAGTACTGCGTGCAGTTCTGGTCACCGCATTATAGAAAGGATGTGGAAGCTATGGAAAGGGTGCAGAGGAGATTTACTAGGATGTTGCCTGGTATGGAGGGAAGGTCTTACGAAGAAAGGCTGAGGGACTTGAGGTTGTTTTCGTTGGAGAGAAGGAGGAGGAGAGGTGACTTAATAGAGACATATAAGATAATCAGAGGGTTAGATAGGGTGGATAGTGAGCGTCTTTTTCCTCGGATGGTGATGGCAAACACGAGGGGACATAGCTTCAAGTTGAGGGGTGATAGATATAGGACAGATGTGAGAGGTAGTTTCTTTACTCAGAGAGTAGTAAGGGCGTGGATTGCCCTGCCTGCAGCAGTAGTAGATTCTCCAACTTTAAGGGCATTTAAGTGGACATTAGATAGACACATGGATGAAAATGGAATAGTGCAGGTCAGATGGTTTCACAGCTCGGCGCAACATCGAGGGCCGAAGGGCCTGTACTGCGCTGTAATATTCTAATTCCAATTCGAAAAAAAAAAGGGTTGTTTTCAGTTCCCTCTCTGGATTTCGCTCTGTTTCTCTGCTCACACATCTCCCCCTCCAGTTAAGTGAAGAAGTGAACTGCAGGGTGTAGAATCAACAATTTAATAAATCCCGCTGCCTTCGATTTGATAAATCCCGAGATTATCCCGGTACATTAACGGGAACTGCTTCGGAGCTGATGAATTAATTTAATAATGGAAGTGTCCGGGTTAATTCTCTGTTTTTCATTTGGACAGTTTGAATTGTGTTTTTTTTTTCTCTCCGGTGATCTGAGCGCCGCTTCTCAATGAGAATCTGCTCCCAGAACAGAGTAAATGCAGGAAGAAAGAAGCCATTCTCGGGCTGTGTGTTTCTCTCCTAACCTGATCTGTTTCGACCGCACTGTTCCCAGAGGACGGAATCAGTGAGAGTTGTGCACACACAGGAGCTGAGTCGACTGCAGCGCTTTAATATGTACCTTCTCCCCGGCCCTCCCTATTCTCCGGACACAAAGTTGTTTGTTCCCCCGGCGACGGGATAGAGTCGGGGATTCTCTCCCCGCAGTGTCAGTGGCTGCAGCCCCGGGGAACTGGTGGTTTCAGTCAGAGTCACCGAGCTACCTTACAGGACTCTCCCCCTGAATTTGTGAACTGAGACTACACCGAACACATCTCCAGTTAGAGTGAGGGCCGGACATCCTTCTGTTTTATTACAGAGAGTGGGGAAAGGGCTGGGTGGAGGGGATGTCAGCGAGTCACCAGGGATCCTGGATTTGCTCCAAATCATTTCCATGTGGAATCTGCAGGCGGGGCCGGGACAGGGATCATTTGATCAGGGGATCAGCTCTTTCCTGAGATATGTGGGTGGTTCTGAGAAGAGCCTTTGTGTTCAGATGTTTACAAGTTTCCCGCGCTCTTTCACTTCTTTCCACACCCTGTTTTCTGAGCCTTCGCTGCTTTCGGCTTGACCTTGCTCTTCCATGTCTGCACTTTCTTCAGCGCCTTTCCACCCGCCGCACTCTTGCCTTTTTTGACCTTCTTCGCAGGAGACTTTTTCTGAAGCGTTGCTTTCTTCACCGCCTTATTTGGCGTTGCCGCCGCCTTGCTGCTCGTTTTCTTGGCTGTTACTTTCTTTGTTGTCACTTTCTTGGCTGCTGGTTTCTTCACCAATGATTTCTTGTCTGCTGGTTTCTTCACTAAAGATTTCTTGTCCACTGGTGTCTTCACTAAAGATTTCGTAGCTGCTAGTTTCTTCACTAAAGATTTCTTGTCTGCTGGTTTCTTCATGAAAGATTTCTTGTCTGCTGGTTTCTTCACTAAAGAATTCTTATCTGCTGGTTTCTTCACTAAAGATTTCTTGGCTGCTGGTGTCTTCGCTAAAGATTTCTTGTCTGCTGGTTTCTTCACTAAAGATTTCTTGTCTGCTGGTTTCTTCACCTTCTTTCCCACTTTTCCCTGGGTTTTCCTTCTTGCTGATTTTGAAGGAGCCGGAGGGGCCCTGTCCCTTGCTCTGCACCAGGGAGCCTTTGTTCACATTCCTCTTGATACTTTGCTTGATCTGGGTCCTGCGCTTCTCCACATCGACACCTCTGCGACCCAGAGCCTTCTTTTGGCGGCCAGGGACATCCCCTTGCGATCGCTGAAAGCCGGCACAATCTTGATTGAGAATCTGTTCGCCCAACGGGAGACCGGCTGGCTTGTTCCGGGGAGCCGCCTTCTTCTTCTTCGGGGTCTTGACTTGGGCGGCGGCGGCGGCTGGAGGAGCCGTTTGGGCGGCTGCACTATCGGTCATGTCCGGGACTCTGCACAAATTCTCACTGTCAATGTGAACTGGGTCAGAAATGAAGCCGGTGATGGTGGCACAGAGCAACTTCAAGGCAGAGAGAGGACGGGGCGGAGACAAGCTGCTGTCAGCTCCCGGCTTCTGCTGTCTCTCTGTGTTTCTCTCTCCTCACAAACTCTACAATTCCATTGAAATTCAGAGACTCCAGACTTCCAGACTAGATCTTTCCTGTCTCTCACTCCAGTATGTTTGCTGTTGAAAAGCTTTCACTAGGATTGAGGACTCCATTTTCCATTTAACCTGGTTTTATTGCTGCACTGACCGCCCTCTCTCACCCCTCGCTAACATGTTCTCTACTTTTCAACTGAAATCTTGAAATAAAAAAAAAATGATCCCGAATTCCCACTTTGGGGCTGAGCAGGGAGCAGGGCGGTTCTTTGACTGGAAAATCATTTGATTTTACACAAGAATGACTCTGAAATCCGGCGATGAGAGCGGACCCACAAACACAGTGGCTTCAGACTAACCCGCCCTCCCCTTTAATACAATCTCTCTTCCACAATATTCACATCTGCATATTCACAGGACAAACTGTTCCCTGAATGTAGAGTTCCCAGGACAGGTTTTCCCCTCCGCTCGGTCTGTGCTGCGGATTCTCGGGGGTGAGTTGTATTTTCTCAGCTCAGTCAGTGTAAAACAGTCTGGGGCCGGCGCTCCGAATATTGTTTGTTAACCAGAGTCCGCTGCAAGAGCCAATCACAGTTCTGACTTTTTTATTCGTTCATGGGATTTGGGTGTGAGTCCATGACCAGGGGTCATAATCTAAGGATACGGGGTAAACCTTTCAGGTTGTCCTTTCTCTCTCTGCCGACACCCACCCCCGGTCTCCTCTCTCCCTCTTACTCTCCTCTCTCTCTCTCCCTCTCTCTGACAGTTGCAGAGAGCGAGAACTCTCAGCTTTATGGTTAGTCTTTTTTTTTAAATCGCAGCCGTCAGTTTCACAGCTGACAGGTGCTTTGAGCAGAGACAGCACTTCCGAAACTCGGACAAGCTCGGGTTTTTCTGGAGGGCTTTTAAATGAAATCAGAACTGCCGGAAAGCTCCGAACTTGTCCGAGGTTCTGAAACGGTCAGCTATGTGGCCTGGTCCAATCTGCACCTTCTCCTTTGTTATCTCTTGCCCAACCCCCACCTCACTTGTTTATAATCTGTGACTTTTCTAATATTTGTCAGTTCCGAAGAAGGGTCACTGACCCGAAACATTAACTCTGCTTCTCTTTCCACAGATGCTGCCAGACCTGCTGCGTGAATCCAGCATTTCTTGTTTTTGTTTCTGAAACGTTGTCTCTGCTCTCAGGACCTGTCAGCTGTGAAACTGACGGCTGCGATTTGATTGAAAGTCAGACAGGTCTGGAAGAAGAAGCCAATGGGAAATTTCTCATCCCTGAAATTATCAGTCACGGACCGAACTGTTTTAACGTGGACACTGGTGTCCATGTACAGACATGTTGCCAACCCCTGTTCTTCACACAGACTTACCAAACACACACTGATCAACGCTAACAAACAATTTGACTTTTTTATTGAAGACTGACAATACTATATACAATTTACAGGAGAGTATTGCAGGCACATCTTACCGGGGATCATCCCATCTCCTACTCTGTCACATACTGTATGACATCACTTCCTGAAGTGATGATGCACACACGAGTTACCAATTCCTTGAAACAAAGAGTAGGCATAAGTGGGCCATTTTCTCATTGGCAGGATGTGACTGGTGGAGTGCCACAAGGATTAGTGCTTGGGGTTCAATTATTTACTATCTATATTAATGACATGGAGGAGGGGGCAGAGTGTAATATATCCAAATTTGCTGATGATACAAAAATAGGTAGGGCATGTTGTCATGAAGACATAAGGAATCTGCAAGGGGATATAGATAGGTTGAGTGAGTGGGCGAAAACTTGGCAGATGGAGTTTAATGTAGGAAAGTGTGAGGTCATACACTTTGGTAGGAAGAATCAAAATGCAGACTATTATTTAAATAGACAGAGACTCCAAAAAAGAGGGATCTGGGTGTTCTTGTGATTGAAACACAAAAAGTTAGCATGCAGGTGCAGCAAGTAATTAAGAGGGCAAATGGAATTTTGGCCTTTATTGCTAGGGGGTTGGAGTTTAAAAATAGGGAAGTCTTGTTAAAGCTGTGCAGGGTGTTGGTGAGGCCACACCTGGAGTACTGTGTACAGTTTTGGTCCCTGTATTTAAGAAAGGATATATTGGCATTGGATACAGTCAAAAGAGATTCACTCGGCTGATTCCTGGGAGAAAGGGGTTGACTTATCAAGAATGGCTAACAAGTTAGGCCTTTATACATTAAAGTTTAGAAGAATAAGGGTGATCTTATTGAAATGTATAAGATTCTGAGGGGGCTTGACAGGGTAGATGTTTCCACTAGTGGGGGAATCTCAAACTAGGTGACATAGTTACAGAATAAGGGGACAGTCAATTAAAACTGAGATGCAAAGGAATTTCTTCTCTCAGAGGGTAGTGAATGTCTGGAATTCTCTACCCAGAGAGTTGTGGAGGCTAAATCACTGAAAGCATTTAAAGAGGAGGTAGATAGATTTTTGAAATATTGGGGAGTTGAGGGCTATGAGGAGCTGGCACGAAAGAGGAGTTGAGGTCTGGGGCAAATCATCCCTGATCTTATTAAATGGTGGGGCAGGCTTTGGGGGCTGAATGGCCTACTCCTGCTCCTATTTCTTATGTTCTTATAAGGGGGCTACAAAGAGATGTAGATCGGTTAAGTGAGTGGGCAACAACCTGGCAAATGGAGTAAAATGTGGGAAAGTGTGAACTTGTCCACTTTGGCAGGAAGAATAAAAAATAAGTATATTATCGAAATGGTGAGAGATTGCAGAGCCCTGAGATGCAGAGGGATCTGGGTGTCCTCGTGTATGAATCGCCCAAGGTTAGTATGCAGGTACAGCACGTAATTAGGAAAGCTAATAGAATGCTCACGTTTATCGCGAGGGGAATTGAATACAAGAGTAGGGAGGTTATGCTTCAGCTATCCAGGGCATTGGTAAGACTACATCTGGAGTACTGTCGACAGAACTGGTCTCCTTATTTAAGGAAGGATGTGAATGCATTGGAGGCAGTTCAGAGAAGGTTTACTGGACAAATACCTGGAATGGTGGGCTGTCTTACAAGGAAAAATTGGACAGGCTTGGCTTGTATCCGCCAGAGTTTAGAAGAGTAAGAGGCAACTTGATTGAAACACATAAGATCCTGAGGGTCTTGACAGGGTGGATGTAGAAAGGATGTTTCCCCTTGTGGGAGAATCTAAAATTAGGGGTCACTGTTTAAAAATATGGGGTCGCCCATTTAAGACAGAGATGAGGAGAATTTTTTTCTCTTAGAGGGTTGTGAGTCTTTGCAGTTCTCTTCCTCAAAACACGGTGAAAGCAGAGCCTTTGAATATTTTTAAGGCAGATGTAGATAGATTCTTGAGAAGCAAGGGGGTGGTCAGGGGTAGCTGGAAATGTGGGAAATCAGTTCAGCTATGAAATTATTGAATGGCGGAGCAGGCTTTAAGGGCCGAGTGGCCTACTCCTGCTCCTAATTCATATGTTCGTATGCTTGTATGTTTGTATAAAGCCCAAGATGCCATATATTTTACTACCACTCTCTCAATATGCCCTGCTACCTGCAAAGATCGATGCACATGCATCCCCAGGTCCCTCTGTCCCTGAACACTCTTGAGAACTGTGCCATTAAGTATACATTGCCTCTCCCTATTCCTTCTGTCAAAATGCATCACCTCACACTTAACAGTATTAAATTCCATCCGTCACCTCTCTGCTCATTCTGCTAACCTGTCTATGTCCTATTGCAGGCGGTTCATTTCATCCTCACTGTTTGCCTCACCTCCAAGTTTGGTATTGTCAGCAAATTTTGAGATTCTGTTCCGTATTCCAAGATCCACATATTTTATACATAGCAAGAAAAGCAGTGATCCCAGCACTGACCCTCGGGGAACACCACTGTCGACCATCCCCTAGTCTGAAAAGAAACCATTTACTACAACTTGCTTGTTTCTGCCCTTAATCCAATTTTTTAACCAATTGGACACTGACCCTCCTATTCCATGAGCCTGAATTTTGTTAACCAGCCTTTTATGTGATACCTTATCAAATGCTTTCGTAAAATCCATAGAAACAACATCCACTGCATTTCCTTCATCAAACTTCTCTGCTCCTTCATCAAAAAATTCAATTAGATTAGTGAAGCATGATCTGCCTTTTACAAATCCATGCTGGATATCCTTAATTAACTCAAACCTCTCTAAATGTCCATTGATATTTTCCCTGATTATCATTTCTGAAACCTTACCCAGCATTGATGTTAAATTAACTGGCATGGAGTTGCTTGGACTGTCCTTACACCCTTTCTTGAATAAGGGTGTCATTTGCCACTCTCCAATCCCCTTATCCAGGGAAGATTGGAAGATTATGGCAAGCCCTTCCTGGAGGAGTCTGGAAATGCAAGCACTCAACTACCAGCAAGCGTATAAAGCAAGACCCAGGCTCAGGGCCTTCAGTTACCTGGAGGGGAGTCTGAGAGGCAGCGGATCCTGTGAGGAACCACAGTTCAGGAAAGATGAGAAGGTCATTGTGAGCGTACAGAGGAGATTAAGTTCAAGGTTTCCCAGCTTATAAGCAAGTGCAGAGACAAGGAATGGTGCTGGGGCAAATAATAGGAAGCTGTGATCGGTTGGAAGGCAGGAGTGATTAAATGACAGAAGAGATGATGGTGCAAGGCAAAAGTCAGGGAAACAACACGTAACATTTTGTAAGTACAGATACCAGAAGCAGGGTTTGAACACACACAACAATTGGATTTTAAGTCCAGCACCTTAACCACTCGGCTATCCGAGTTCATTAACCCAATCCTGAAAATGAAATTTGATGTGATCCGGGTGACATCTGGCCTTTCACAATATACAATTATGACTCCTCTCCCACGCAAAATTGGACCCTTCATTACTTACGAACCTCAATCGGATCACCCCTCAGTCTAGCTTTCTCTAAGGTGTAGGGTCCCAACTCTTTTAGTCTAACTTGATAACGAAGATGTCTTATACTGGGAATTAGATTAATGTCTCTCCTCTGTACCATGTCAAAAGTCTCAATATCACCCATCATGTGAGGAGACCAAGACTGGATACAATATTCCAAGTGAGTCCTGACCAAGGTTTCATAAAAGGACAAATTCGGGACATCTCAGATACTGAAGGAGTCCGTGTCCAGGAGCAGCAAGACCTGGACAACATTCAGGCTTGGGCTGCTAAGTGGCAAGTAACATTCACACCACATAAGTACCAGGCAATGACCATCTCCAACAAGAGAGAATGTCACCATTTCCCTTTGATGTTCAACAGCATGACCATCGCTGAATCCCCCCCACCATCAACATCCTGGGGGTTCCCATTGACAGAAGCTTAACTGGACCATTCATATAAAAACTGTGGCTACAAGGGTAAAACAGATAGTGAGAATTCTGCAATGAATAATTCAGCTCAAGGCACGAGGTGAAATGCTCATTAGGAGAGCTGGAAAAATGGACTGGTTCGGTGTGCAGAAAAGTGGCAAATGGAATTCAACTTGGAGAAGTGTGAGGTGATACATTTGGTGAGGTCAAACACGGCAAAGGAATACACAATTAATGGGAGAATACTGAGAGGTGTAGAGGAAGTGAGGGACCTTGAAGTGAATGTCCACAGATCCCTGAAAGTAGCAGGACAGGTTGATAAGTTGGTTAAGAAGGCTTATGGAATCCTTTCCTTTATCAGCCGAGGTATAGAATATAAGAGCAGGGAGGTTATGCTGGAACTGTATCAATCATTAGTTCTGCCACAACTTCAGTTCTGTCTGCAGTTCTGGTCACCTCATTACAGAAAGGATGTCATTGCACTCGAGAGGTTACAGAGGAGATTTACGAGGATGTTGCCAGCTCTGGAAAAATGCAGCGATGAGGAAAGATTGGATCGGCTGGGGTTGAATAGAGGAGGCTGAGGGGAGATTTGATTGAAATGTATAAAATTGTGAGGGGTCTGGATAGAGTGGATGGGAAGGGTCTATTTACCTTAGCAGGGAGGTCAATGACTAAGGGGCATAGATTTAAAGTGATTCGTTGAACGATTAGAGGGGAGATGAGGAACCGTTTTTTCACCCAGAGGGTGCGAGGGGTCTGAAACTCACTGCCTATCAGGGTAGTTGAGGCAGAAACCCTCAACTCATTTAAGAGGAGTCTGGATGTGCACCTCAAGTGCCTGAACCTGCAGGGCTACGGTCCAAATGCTGGACAATGGGATTACGCTGGGTGGCCCGATTTATGGCCTTCCTGTGCTGTAAACTTTCTATGTTCAATGATTCTATGCAGACACGATGGGCTGAATAGCCTCCTTCTGCACTGTAACAATTCTATGATTTTTGACACTCCAAAACTTGTCCACCATCTACAAGGCACAAGCCAGGATGAGTGCAGCTCCAACAATACTCTGGAAACTCGACACTGTTCAGGACAAAGCAGCTGCCTTGATTGTCAGCCCATTCACCACCTTAAACATTCACTCCCTTCATCACTGACGCACAGTGGCAGTAGTGTGTACCATCTACCAGATGCACTGCTGCAACTCACCAAGGCTCCTTCGAAAACACCTTCCAAACCGAAGACCTCCACCACCTTGAAGGACAAGGGCTGCAGATGCATGGAACCATCACCATGTGCAAGCTCCCCTCCAAGTCACACACCATCTGATCTGCAACAATATCGCTGTTCATTCACTGATGTTGGGTCAAAATCCTGGATCTCCCTTCCTAACAGCACTGTGGGTGTACCTACACCACATGGAGTGCAGTAATTCAAGAAGGCAGCTCACCGCCACCTTGTCAAGGACAATTAGGGATGGGTAACAAATTCTGGACTTGCCAGTGTCGCTCACATCCCATGAAAGAATATGCCTCATCTTATATGCAATTATCCTCTGAATGCAGCCCAACCCTCTATTTGCTCCAACTATCACTTCACAGCATTGCTGCTGTACCTTTCGAGATCTGTGCACTAGAACATCCAGATCTCTGCTCAAAATTATTTTCTTTCTCCACCGCTTTAATGTTTTTCCCTGAAGGGTGTATGAATGTTGAGCATTCGACCTGTCCACATGAATAACACTGCACTTACCCAAGTCGAAGAGACTTCGTAGTTGGCAGGAAAAAAGACAGAGGCGCAAGGGGAGAGCCAACTGTGCAACAGCCCCGACAAACAAATTTCTCTGCAGCACCTGTGGAAGAGCCTGTCACTCCAGAATTGGCCTTTATAGCCACTCCAGGCGCTGCTTCACAAACCACTGACCACCTCCAGGTGCGTATCCATTGTCTCTCGAGATAAGGAGGCCCAAAAGAACCCAAATTAAACATCATTTACCAGTCATGAACCCAATCTCCCAACACATTAAGATCAGCCTGAAACAGTCAAGCATCGTCTACAGTCTGAACACTCGCACAGATCTTCAAATCATCTGTAAATTTACAGATGGTGCGCCCTACACCTACACCCAAACAGATCCAGATCCATCTGTAACTATTTTCTGCCAACATCGTGCCAGTCAGTTCCCAATCCAGATCAATATATTACCACTGCTACCATGGACTTTAATCTTATAGAGAAGACTCTTGTGTGGAGCCTTATCAAAATCTTTTGGATGAGATCAGCTAATCAAACTCAGGCTGAGGATTAGGCCTAGGCCCGTCCTGCTCTGTGTGTGGGTCTCAGGACGACACAAGGTGAGATCAGCTCAATGAGCACAGGTCCTTCCTGCTCTATATGGTGCTCAGTACCTCACCAAATGAGAATAACTAACACACCACAGGACATGGAGCCTCGGCCCATCCTCCCCTGATTGTGGTTCAGTGCCAACCAGGTCAGATCAGCTAAGTCAACACAGGCCGGAGATGGAACCTGGATCTTTCCTGCTCTGGGGGCTCCGTACCATACCAGGAGTGATGAAGTAAAATACCACAGGCCGGGGATGGAGCCTGTGATTTTCCTGTTCTGTGTGGGGCTCTGGACAACAACGTGTGAGAAGAACTATCACCCCTCAGGCTGAGGAAGGAGCCTGGGCCCATTCTGTTCTGTGTGGATCCTACCACATTGGGTGGGTTCAGTTAACTCAACACAGGCCATGAATACAACCAGGCCCTTTCCTGCTCCATGAGGCTCAGGATCACACCAGGTGACATCAGCTGACACAGCACAGGCTGGGCTGGGGCTGGAGCCTGGGCCTGTCCTGCTCTGTGGGCTCAGTAACACAACACGTAAGATGAACTTTTTTCAAAAGACTTCAGTGTATTTAACTCTGTGTCCAACACTGTGAGGCATCTTTCTGTGTTTATAAAGAGTGTAATTTATTGACTGGTCTCTTGGATCAAACAGGGTGACAGACAGAGGTCTGTGTGCAGAGGGTTTGGAGGTGAGCTCTGATTCCTAACCCTTTCTGGATTGTGAGGAATAAAGAATGAATGAGAGAGAGAGAATGTGGGAGAAGGGATGATGGAAGAACTTGTCCGTGAACCTGATTAAAAGTGGCTCAAACGCAAGATAATATTAAAATATCAAGAGCAGAACATTAACATAATCTGAGTTCCGCGATCTGGTCGGGTCCCATTCCCCTGAAGTGAGGAATGAACGGGTGGGGAAATTCCGCCTGGAGTTATATTTGTCTCCAATGAAGATGAGTTCACAGTGAGGATGGAATAGCTCAGTTGGGAGAACACTAGATTGAAGAACCAGGATACAATCCCTGGTTTCATCAGTTTTAATTTGGTGTCTCCATCAGTTTAAGTAGAGAGAATCAGAGGGGAGATTTTCCACTCTTGATCCCATGGGCTGAATTTTAAACTAACGGTGCGGCTCTCGGCAGAGGCACCGGAAGCAGGTGTCGTCACCACACGAGTGAAATGTGGCCGACCGACTCCGATCACGGAGCAGCCGACCAATTAATGAAGGGGAGGCGTGGGGTCCCTGTAAACAAGGACCAGAGGTAGGGAACGAGGTGCCGATGGCACCGACATCTGACACAACGGCAGGTGCTGACACCATATTTAAAGGGTTGCCAGCCCTGCATTCACTGCTGCCTGGTTTAAAGGAGTGTCTTCCTGAGAGCCCTCTGCTGTCCCAGGACCCGTTCTGCTGCCTCTGCTGCCCCTGGACCCGTTCTGCTGCCTCTGCTGCCCCAGGACCCGTTCTGCTGCCTCTGCTGCCCCAGGACCCGTTCTGCTGCCTCTGCTGCCCTGGACCCGTTCTGTTGCCTCTGCTGCCCCAGGACCCGTTCTGCTGCCTCTGCTGTCCCAGGACCCATTCTGCTGCCTCTGCTGCCCCAGGACCCGTTCTGCTGCCTCTGCTGTCCCTGGACCCGTTCTGTTACCTCTGCTGCCCCAGGACCCGTTCTGCTGCCTCTGCTGCCTGAATGCTGAGCCTGCAGTGACCATGGTTCCACGGTTTAGCGATGCCTCCCTGCAGGTTCTCCTCCAGGTGGCAAGAGAAAGGTGGAAGATCCTCTTCCCCAGGGATGGGAGGTGGAGACTGTCCACCTGACGAAGCAAAGCTGGCTGGAGATAGTAGGTGAGGTCAGCAGACGTGGGGTCACCCCGAGGACATGGATCCAGTGCAGGAAGTGAGTGAATGACCTGATCCAGGCTGCTCAGGTGAGAACTCAAAACACTTTGGACCCTTTGGACATTGCATGTGGCAGAGTGAGAGGGAGTGTTTGGTGGAAAGGGAGTGACCACCCAGTCATGTGTATTGGGGAAGGGCAGCATGACATGCTGCCTGAGGCTTGGCTGCATCTTGGTGCGAGGCGCACGTCAGTCATTGTATAACCTCACACAGTCCCTCAAGAGGGGCCGCATGCAGGAGGCATATGTGTGTCCACATCATGGACTGCTGGACTATCACCGTCAGAGATGTTGGGCTTGTCCGCGCTGGGAGACTAACTTTGTTCATCATAGTGGCTGCAGGAGAAGACATCCCACAATCGGAAAGAGCGTGTCAAGACCGGCAGTGGAGTGCCTTATCTCCATGTCCTCATCCCGATGGAGGAGGAGGCCATGGAACAGGCAGGGCAGCAAAGCAGCTGCTCCATAGCTGATGGAGAGACAGGGGCACCTACCCAAGAGAGTGAGTGAACATCTCCTGGGGCACAAGGGAGCATCCGCTGCAAAGGAGCCACACTGCTCATCTGTTCACCACTGCATCAATGGAGCTGCACGTTAGGAGTGGTTGGAATGTCACGATGGGAAGACCCTAACCCTTCAATGTCCCTGTTTTCTCATGAAGGCCCAGATGAATGACAAAAGCAAAGAGCTGGAGAGACTGGGAGACAGCCGGACACGTCTGAGGAGGAGGAGGGAGCCTCAGATGGTGCACCATCACATCATTCCCCTGCACCCTCCACAAGAACAGAAACGCTCACGCAAACTGATGAGCACATCACAGACAGGCCCGGGCAGCTGACGGAGGCTGTGACAGCAGAGGCCACTGACCGTTGGCGGTCTGTGGGAGGCCAGGCCCACACTGAGACCCAGGCTGATGACATGCCTCTGGTGTCACCAGCAACACGGGAAATACTACAACTGCAGCGAGAGGTCAGGTAACATGTGGCAGAGTTGCCAGAGGCTATGTGCACCCAAACAAGGACGATGGAGGAGTCCATCCAGGCCTTGGGTGCTGCACTGTCTCTGATGGGGGTGTGTCTGGCTTCCTCCATTGAGAGATTGGTGACTATCATGGAGGGCCAGATCCAGCCGACCAATCAGTGGCTGCCGGAGATGTGCGCAGACCTGCACTCCATCACTTTGTCCATGAGCTCCATCCAGCGGTGACAAGGTGAGAGGGGGACGAGGCACCTGAATTCTCCACCAGGTCCACGTCCCTCTCAGGTCAGCAGCGAGGTACAAGTGTGTCTTATAAGGGGGAGGAGCAGCTGGCTGCCACATCTGGGGTCTCCTCTCAGGGTGCTCCTGGTGTGGACAGTAGCTCGAAAGTCCCTGTGCCAGTGACACCAGTGATGCCAGTGCCTGCCTCCATCATCCTCGATGACAGAGGGGTGTCCTTGTACCTGTGCATGAGGCCCTCAGTGTGCCGGGGCCCTCCAGGCCTCAGGCAGCCAGAGGACGGCCACCAATGTCATCCCAAGCCTTGGGGCAGCAAGGTCAGCAGCCTGTCTCCACCTCAGCTGCCAGAGCAGGGGGAGCACCACGTAGGAGCACCCGGAAAAGATTTAAGAAGAGCACCTAGATTCACTGAGGGATTCACGGGTGAATGTACATTCCAGATGGATAGGGTTGTGTTTGGTGTCACACGGAAGAAAGAAATGATGTTCTCTCACTATGTCTCCTTCCTATTGTTGATGCCCTTTGGGACTTCATTTAAACCCTTCCTCCCAAGGGGCTTGAAGTGAGGGACCAAGCCCTGAGTTCACAAAGCTTCGGCCTTGTCACTGTGCGATGTGTACCTGGGCGCTGACGAAGAAGGAAAGAGGCGACAACAGGGCTGTTTAAAGCTAAGACTTTATTGCTGTGGTTCCAGAAGGTGGCAAGGCTCAAAGGAAACGTGAATGTATAAGGGTGTCTCGTGGCTCCCTTGTGTGTATCTCATGGTGGCTTTCCTGCTGTGCCTGAGGTCCTTCATCTGGCACTGCCGGAGCAGCATCCTCCTCCACATCCTCATCATCAGAGTAGACATCGCACTCCATGATATCCTCACGAGTCAACACCTCACCCCTCTGGAGTGCCAGATTGTGCTGTGCACAGCTAACCACCGCGATATACGAGACCCTCGCCGGGACATACTGAAGGGCTCCACTGGAACAATCCAGGCACTTCAATCTCATCTTCAGGAGACCAATGGCCTCCTTGATGGTCACTCGGGTTGACCCGCAGCAGGTGTTGTACCTCTCCTGTGCATCCTTGTGTGGGTTCCTCACATATCTCCAGTGGATTCCCACAATGATCTGGTCGACCAGAAGTTCAGTGGCACGGTGACCTTCAGTGACACCGGCATCATGTGCCCTCCAAGTCCCATGGGTCACAGCTGCATCATGGCCGAGAGATCAGTGACAACTTCCGTGGAGAGGTGCAGTCTGTGGAGACACTGTCACTCGGACATCTGCAGGTAGTTGAACCTCGGCTGACGTGTTCCTCTGCCTCCTTCTCCAGCCTCCTGTTCGAGGCTGGCCCTCCTATGGGCCCCCAAGCTGCTCTGGTGTCCCTGCTGGTGCCTGCGCTTCCCTCCCTCCCTCTCTACTCCTCCTCAATGGGAGCCTCGAATCCAGGGTGAATGAGGCCCATGACAGGTTGCCCCTCCCTTGAGTGCAAGGCCTTCACAGTAAACAGCACCCAGCGACATTTACCTCATTTGTCACCTTCAATGAGGTGGCACTACCCCAATGACACCCTGGTGTGGCTCACCCTGCAGAGCTGGCACATTGGCCCCCACTCCTGACAGTGTTTACTGATGCCCTTTCCCCCTCCACCCTTACTGCCAAGTGACGCTGCCTCACCCGATAGCTTCCCAGTGAAGCCAACACTCAGCTCCCACCTCCCAGTCACCTCCTTTAACCAGGCGAGGCTCTGAAGCCCCAGGGTTCCCGTGTGCTATTAGTTCAATTGGATCCAGTGAATAAAATTGCTGATAATTGGAATCATAAATACGTTAAATGCCTTCTTGCCGTGTGGATGTGCGAAATCTGCCCTCCATGTCAGCCGCCGAAAGAAAAATCCGGTCCGTCGTCTTCCATCCCTATTTTATACACCCCCCCCCCCTCCCCCTCCCCGGCCTCCATTCCCGTCTCCAACGGTCCCTTAAAATTCTGGCCCATGTCTCTAAGACTAATGGGAGAGAAACTACATCTGCTCCTTAGACTGAACAGGGAGAGCTGCTCTCTCTGTGTTTAAAGTGAATGAATCTGCTCTTTACCTTGTCTTACTGGAACGTTCACGATCTGGAAATGTCTGTTTGAAAATGTTTTCCTGTTACATTAACGGAGCAGAGGAGCAGATGTGAGGTGCTGTCCAACAGAGAGGTTTGGAAGTGGGTGAAGGGGTGGAATGACGGTGTAAGTGAGAGGTGCAGTGAGTTGGCCATTCTCAATAGAGTGTCAGGAATGAAGGTCAGAGGAACAGACCAGGCTGGAAAAACAGAAAGAGCGAGGAGAAGCTGGTGTGAAAAACAGAGATTAAACAGCAGGCTTGTTCAGTTGGTTTGGGTCTGGTGTGTAGAATACCCGGAATCTGGGTTCACTTCCCTTCCAACTCAAGCAATTGTACCAACATTATGTTCATAAAACCATAGAATGATACCCAAAGAAGGAGACCATTTGGTCCATTGTGTCAGTGCTGTCTCTTTGGTTGTGTTATCCAATTAGAACTGCTGCTCAGCTTTTTCCTGTAATCCATACATTTTTCCTTCCAGTATTTATCCCTATTGCTTTTCAAAGTTACCACTAAATCTGCTTTCAAGTCCCGATCAGACAGTGCATTCCAGATCACAACACATCACTGTATAAAAAATCATTCCTCATTTCGCCTCTGGTTCTTTTCTCAATCACCTGATAAATACATCCTCTGGTTACTGACCCTTTTGCCACTGGAAACAATTTCTCCTTATTTAACTTATTGAAAACCTTCTTGATGATGTCACATACTGGACTGCCAGTAAAACTGAAGCCCATGGAATAAAAGGGACAATGACAGCATGGGTATGAAGTTTACAGACTGATAGGAACATAGAAGCAGGAGTAGGCCATTCAGCCCATCGAGACCACCCCACCATTCAATATGATGATGATTGATCATCCACTTCAATGCCTTTTTCCACACTATCTCCATATCCCCTATGTCATTTGTATTTAGAAATCTGTCAATCTCTGCTTTAAACATACTCAATGACTGAGCTTCCACAGCTCTCTGGGGTAGAGAATTCCAAAGATTCACAACCCTCTCAGTAAAGAAATTTCTCCTCATCTCTGTCCTAAGTGGCTTTCCCCTTACGTTGAAATTGTGTCCCCTGGTTCTAGATTCCTCAACCGGAGGAAATAGCTTCATCTACCCTGTCTATCCCTTTAAATACTTTGTAAGTTTCAATGAGATCACCTCTCATTCTTTGAAACTCTAGAGAATACAGTCCCAGTTTCCCCAATCTCTCTTCATAGGACAGTCCTGCCATCCCGGGAACAAGTCTGGTGAACCTTCATTGCACTCCCTCGATGGCAATGATATCCTTCCGAAGGGAAGGGGACCAAAACTGCACACAGTATTCCAAACTGCAGACCAACCAAGGTTATATACAATTGAAGCAAGATTTCACTACTCCTGTACTCAAATCCTCTTGCGATAGAGGCTAACATATCATTCGCCTTCTGAATTGCTTGCTGCACCTGCATGTTAGCTTTCAGTCACTTACTGACAAGGACACCCAGGCCCCTTTGTACATCTACACTTTCTAATCTCTTACCATTTAAGAAATAATCTGCACATCTGTTCCTCCTGCCAAAGTGGACAACCTCACATTTTTACACATTATATTCCATGTGCCACTTTCTCGTCCACTCACAAGGTCTGTCCAAATCCCCTTGAAGCCGCTTTGCATCTTTCTCACAACACACATTCCCACCTAGTTTTGTGTCATCTGCGAACTTGGAAATACTACATTTGGTCCCCACATCCAAATCATTGATATATATTGTGAACAGCTGGGTCACAGAGTGGTGGTGAACAGTTGTATTTCTGTCTGGAGGAAGGTTCCTCATAACTTCAGTTGTGTGCAGAGACTGGAAAAGCTGGGGTTGTTCTCCTTGGAGCCGAGCAAGTTCAGAACAACTTTGACAGAGTTAGAATCAAGGAATCAAATGGTTACAGTACAGAAGGAGACCATTCAGTCCATCATGTCCATGACAGCTCTTTGCAAGAGCAAATCAGCTAATTCCACTCCTCTGCCCTTTCATTGTAACCCTGCAAATTTTCTCTGTTCAGGTGTTTATCCAATTCCCTTTTGAAAACCACGATTGAATCTGCCTCCAGCACACTCTCAGGCAGTGTATTCCAGATCCGAACCACCCCTGGTACCATTGCAGAAAATCTCTTCTGTTCATTTCATCCCTCATAAATAATTGAAATGAAATGTTTATTAGGAAACGCACAACATAAAAAGGAGAGAGAAATAAATGCTGAGAACAATAGAAGTCAATGTTTGGAAGGTAAAAAGAGCAAAAGATGTAACTTTTATTCTGGATGAGTGAGAGGAATATATCACACTTTGGGGATTTTGTAAGAGGATTTAATGATAAACCTGGGATTTGAGAGGAAGCTGGTTCATGGTTTCCAGAACAAGTTCAGTCCCTGGGGTGGAGGCAACAGCTGCACGGTCCAATAACAGACAGGACGGGGACACTGTCTCAGGCCCAGTGAGCTCAGTCGATGAAAGCATGAAACTCTGAATCTCAAGTTTTTGAGTTTGAGCCCCACGGTGGGTGTTTTTTATTTCCTTTGTAGGCTGATTTTACAGGCATTCTCCAGCTCTGAATTCCTCGGCAGAGAGTTCAAGGAGTGTTTGAAATGAGATTCAACAGCAGTATGAGAAAGTCTCTCCTTGATTCAGGGCTCTTACCTCTCTGCAGCAACTCGCTGCTGAAGATTGAACTTTATCTCATTTCATTCTCAGCTCAGGGTCAGTGTGGATCATTGGGACTTCTGGCTGTCTCCCACTTCACAATCCATCAGTGCTGAGAAATCAATGGGGAATATTATTCACATGTTGTGATGTTTTATAAATACTTGAATGTATTTCACACTGTGTCTAACAGTGTGAATCTCCCCTGGTATATCAGCTCACCAATACTTCAACAGAACATTCACATAATGTGAGCTCTGAGATCTGTTCAGATCCCATTCCCAAGACCTGGAAAGTGGGATTGGGCTGGATCGCTCTTTTTCAACTGGCACAGACACGATTGCTGAATGGTCTCATTCTGTGCCGTAAATTTTCTCCATTTTCTATGTTCTGTGAAGTGAGGTGTGATTGGGAGGGGCAATTCCACCAGGGTTATATTTTCTACCAAAACAATGACACAAGGGATACTTTACTTTTTTATTCATTCATTCATGCGATGTGGGCGTCGCTGGCTAGGCCAGCATTTACTGCCCATGAGAAGGTGGTGGTGAGCTGCCTTCTTGAACCATTGCAGTCCATGTGGGGTAGGTACACCCACAGTGCCGTGAGAAAGGGAGTTCCAGGATTTTGACCCAGCGACAGTGAAGGAACGGCGATATAGTTCCAAGTCAGGTTGGTGTGTGGCTTGGAGGGGAACTTGCATGTGGTGGTATCCCCTGCATTTGCTGCCCTTGCCCTTATAGGTGGTAAAGGTCACTGGTTTGGAAGGTGCTGTCTAAGGAGTTGTGGTGCATTGCTGCAGTGCATCTTGTAGACGGTACACACTCTGCAACTGTGCGTCGATGGTGGAGGGAGTGAATGTTTGCAGATGGGGTGCCAATCAAGCGGGCTGCTTTGTCCTGGCGGTGTTGAGATTCTTGAGTTGGAATTGCACCCATCCAGGCAAGTGGAGAGTATTCCATCACACTCTTGACTTGTGCCTTGTGGATGGTGGACAGGCTTTGAGGAGTCAAGAGTCATGGATGAGTGAGAGGAATATATCACACTTTGGGGCTTTTGTAAGAGGATTTATTGATAAACCTGATTTGAGAGGATTTGAGAGGAAGCTGCTTCATGGTTTACAGAACAAATTCAGCCCCTGGGGTGGAGCCAACAGCGGCACTGTAATTACTCGCCTCAGGATTCCAAGCCTCTGACCTGCTCTTGTCGCTACGTTATTTGTATGGCTCCCCATGGTAACCCCTATAATGTTGATAGTGCTGGATTCAGTGATTGTAATGCTATTGAATGTCAAGGGGAGATGGTTAGATTCTCTCTTGTTGCAGATGGTCATTGCCTGGCACTTGTGTGGTGCGAATGTTACTTGCCACTTATCATCCCAAGCCTGTGTGACTGAAATAGCTCAGTTGGGAGAGTGTTCGACTGAAGATCCCTGGTTCAATCTGGGGTTTTGGCAGTTCTCCTTTATTCTGCATCACCCTTTGGTTTTGACTCTTGAGCTGCACAATTTACACTGAAATTATTTACCCAACTCTGAAGGTTGGATTGGAATAGAGAGATATCAAGGATGGGAAATACTTACATTGTCTGCTCCAGCTTATTCTCTATCTCCCTGTGTCCTTTTCCCCAGTTTTTGACTCTCTCAGGGCCGGGTGAACATTTGATTTGCTGCATTTGTCCCAAACTGAAGCCTTTTCCACATCTCTGGGTGGTCAGACTCACTCTGTCTGTTTTTGCTGCTCGTGACCATTAACGAGAACAGGCCACGAGTTCAATGTTTATCAGCAAATGGAAGATAACTGGAAAGAATTCTGTGTTACTCCAGACCAGTGACAAAGATGCAATGGATGTTATTCAAAATAAATTCCCTTTGACATTTTATGTAAACTTGTTTGCATCCAAAAGTTGGATTTTAAGTGTAACAAAAATGTGTCAAATTAATGACTGACCATGTGACAGCGCACATGGGGATCAAATCCACAGCCTTGTTGTTATCAACACTGCGTCCTAACCAACTGAACTAAGCGGCCGATGGACAGAGCCAGGTATGGGTTTGAGCCGCACGCTGGCCGGTTTGTGTTTTATTTCTCACACTGGGTGACAGAGCGATTGTACAAACAATGGACACATCACATCCCTGAAACATTGTTCTGATATAAAACAGTGTGAAATAAGAACTGAGCATGGAAATGGAACGGAACCAGAAATCAGGACTTTAATCTATTGAACTTGATCTCGAAATTCAACCATGCACGAACATTCCAACAGATCGAACTCTCTTCTGATAAAAAATCCAGGAACTTGAGCTGCTGTAAAACATAACTGAGCCTGATGTGATTTGAACACACAACCTTCTGATCTGGAGTCAGACGCACTACCATTGTGCCACAAGCTCACAGATAAAGCAAAGTGTTCCATTCCTGACAGATTTTCTTCTTGTTTAGATTCAGTGATTGAAATTAATTCAATCCTTATCTGACCTCCACTCTGTCAAGGCCTGCGATCCGACCTGAACCCGACGACCTGTGTCGGGTTCGGGTCATGTCGGGTCGCTCTTCCGGTTCTGGCTTTCGGGTTCAGGTCAGGCTGGGTCCAGGTTGGACTGAGTCCGGGTCGGACACACACAGTAAGTATTACATTTAACTCTGCTGGGAAGTTGATTTTAATAAGTGTCAAAAGTTGAAAAGCCAACCAAAGCCGGGAGTCCGAGTCATTAAGGAGGGAAACTCTGAGTCTGCGCAGTGAGCAAGTGAGCATCTCGATGATGTCATTGCGCTCATGCTGCAGCTTCCTGTCGGTTCGGAATCGGGGGGTAGATAAAGTGAACATTTCGGTGGTCGGGTAAGGCGCGGGTCGGTTCGGGCGCGGGAATAAATGGAGATACTCGTGCCGGGTCGGGCTTGGGTCCAATGTGGTTCTGTCAGGTTCGTGTCGGGTATTTTTTCCTGACCTGAGCAGGCCTTTACCGCTCTGTCAGTTCCGTGCCTTATTTAAACTATTACTTGGAGTTCTGTTTTACAGGGTCTCGGCTGTTTAAGTGTTTCCCAGACCCACTACTCTGATTAATCAGACATTTTGTTGCTAACTGCTGCTGCTACAATTGAAATGTAAAAAGGAATTTCCAGTGACCTGCAACCAATGGACAAATACATTTCAGAAAGTTAAAGCTCATTCACCAATCCACAAATGTGTCTTTCTGCTTATATTTATAAACAACTCCTTCTCTCCACTATGAGAACTATACAATCACTCCAGTTATTTGAAAGTTAGTATCAGATGTTCCAGTTCATCAATTTTAAAACTGCAGCAGGTATTTTCCAGAAAACTTCTCTGTTGGAACCTCAGTCCCATTTAGATTGAAAGTGGACAATTAATGTATTCACTTGTTCATTGTGGACAGGTGTCTGACTTAGAATAAATCTCATTAACTTTCAATGAGGTGGCAGTATTTCTGTGCTCCCATTTTACACAGACTGTCCTGTTCATGCACCACGTTTTTATTCTCCTCTCCCATTCTCCACAGGATACAGATTACAAGCATCATCAATCTAGCTGTTGAAAAGCATTGGAAGAATCTGGTCACACAGGTATTGAAACATTCATTATCTTCCATTTTACAAGTTGGTTGCTTTAAACACAGTACGATGTGTAATCATCTTGAAAAGAGATTCTCTTCAATATCCAAAACAAATTGAATTACAAACCTGACAGACAAACACAGGAGAACAAATGACTAGTGAACACAAACCTCATGGTGCTCATTTTCAGATTTATTGCAGTCATCTTACAAAACAAGTGAAAGAATATTACAGTGAAATGATTTGGAAAGTAGGTGTGACTTTTGTTGGTGCCTTTCTTTGCTCTGTTGGTGAAACTTTCTTGCACCTGACTCCTGTTCATGTCTCTGTTTCCTCTATTGAATGAGGAAGCAGGTATTTGATCAGAAATCAACTGGATTGTGTACCTTTGCGAGGGGATTTCTGCACCGTCAGGGCTGGAAACAGGAGTGAGTGAAAGACACTGCATGGAGTTTGATTTTGGACAGAGGGAGAGCAAATCTAACAGGATTGTGCGATATTGGCCTGGATTTTACAGCCCCAATAGCAGCAAACACTGAGACTTTCACTGCTATTGAGGGTCTGAACAGCAGTGCAACTGCCAGTACATGCACACACTAACACCAGCATCTGGAAGTTGTGGTGGTGAGAAATGTGCTTAGAAGGAGCCTCTGATCATAATCGCACCAGCCCACTCTTTAAAGTGACAGGGACCTGTAGTTCAGCAATTTGGGCTCATTGCCCACAATGTACCCTGATTTTTACCTTGGTTGGATTAGAGCCGGTCCCAACAGGCTCAGGGCCTGCTCGGGAAGGACTTTTCTGTTGACACAACAGCTCCACTATTCCAGGAAGACACCGGCAGCAGCAGGGGTCAACTTTAAGAGGGAGTTCAGACATTTTAAATGTTGTATTTTGTTTCTTAATTGTATGTAACTTTTTAGCATGGCCTTATCAGAGTTCTTAAATTTACATCTGACTTTTTATTAACAAGATTGAAGTGCTTTTAAAAGATCTCTAAATATTTATGACTTTTTATCAAGATTTACCTAGCTTCTTTGTAAAGACTCGAGTAATATTGAAGTGACTTTTAAAAACTACATCTTATCCTTTAAAATCCTGCTTACATGTAGATGACATTGTAAGATGGCTTCAGAATAACTTAGACTATCTTTCTAACAGGTACTGCAACAGCTTAAGTCCTACTTTCTGCAAAAGCTGGTGAATTACAAAGAAACAATGTATTGAACATTTTATAAACAGTTGATGCAGATGGAATTCAAATTCATACATGTAAAACAGAAGGAATTAATAATCCATCATCTTAACCTGTCAAACACTTCATCACCCAGCTTTGTGCCAGCAACCCATCACATGTCTTTTTTGCCTCTATGAAAATTTGGGCAGGACGGTCACCTTCAGCTCAGATCCTGACTGTGCAGCCAAATGTGCAATGATGGAAATGCAGCTTCTGTAAGTAAATGGAATTTCCATCACATCAGGTCATGGCCTGTTGGGAATGGAGCGGTGTGAAACATTTCCAGACCATGTCCAACACGTTTCTACTCAGTGTGAAAACCCACCACGGAAAGACTGGAACATACAATCATTTCATCACATCATGATTAACATCACTCAGACACCTGAACCATTAGGTCACTGACGAACTCATGATGACTTCGAATTTCTCATGAAATGACAACTGAACTAACTGACTGGAAGAATTGCTTTAACTCCACATGATCAGAAAGGCACAGCCTTAGGCCGACTTGGCAGATGAATATTGATTGAATAATTTCTGTGTGAGGAATGTTCCAGCATCATAAACCGGGGGAACGTGCTGACTGAGCTGTGTCTTCATCTCTTCTGGGCAGTCGGACAGTTCACCCTTCATTCTGCTCTGATTCACTTTCCCAAAGTGGATCTACAGATTCTTAAATCTGGAGACTCGTTTTCTTATTTTGTTCCTTTTGATTTTTCTTGCTCCTGAATGATAATATATTCTAAACCTCGGATCAACCCTCCCCTTTGCGTCGTGTTATAGTCTTGGTTAAAAGAGACACAAAATGACACAAACACTCTGAAACATACAACACGGTCACACTTTCCTTCAGTGAGATTAATGTTGAGCTGTTTTCCAGGTTAAATGCAACTGCAAACACATTGCTCTCAAAGAAATTGTAGGGGATTGAGTTGCCGTTGAAATATTAGCACTGGACATCTGTCCGAGCAGGAACAGCCATTTCAAACTCACATCCTTCACAAAGGCAACCACTGAGCTGTTTTCTTTTGTGAATGAAATTCATAAGAAAAGTTAAAGTTCACAAGAAAATGGATGTAAATGATTGATAGCTAAACTTTTGAAGCCATGATATGAATCCAAAATTTTCTGATTATTAGACAAACACTCGAACCAATTAAGCTGCTGAGCCAGATCACAAGTGCTGTGACAACTAAGGGCAGAGGAGGGCACTCTTTATTCTCATCCCACTTCTCCACAGGTCACAACATCTATGTGAACTTTTCCCACATACTGATACAGTCAATCATGTACTCTATTTTTCCCAGAATAGAAGACACTGACCAGGTTTCTTTAATGAACAACAAAATTATCCATTTATTGTCGAACAAGTTTTAACTAGTCATGAAGTAAAGCAAAAACACACAGGTGGAAATTTTAAAAGTTCCTTTTTCACCTTTACCAACTTTTAAAGTGCTTTTTCTTATCTTCGAGCCACACACACACACACACACACCGGATAGCTGAAAAAATAAAAGGGATTTTTTTTTTAATTCAGCACTCTGTTGCAGACAAAAAAAACCTCTTGGGCTGTTCATTTGCTCATTTTTGAAGAAATCATCAGATGAGATATGTTGCTCCAAAACTGGAATACAGTCTAACTTCCGAGCATACGTAGACAGGTCACTCGGGTATTTTAGAACAGTTCTTTTCAGAAGGCATTGAGAATTAATTTTTGCAGGCCTTCTTCAAAGACATGCGACAAGATGAATTAACTCAGTGGACTTCTCAGGGTCTTTTAAAGATTTTCTGGAAAACAAACTGGGTTGTGGTCTTCTCTCCTTCCTTGACGATTCTTCAGGCTAACTTTATCAGCTGCTCACTCCAGCAGGTAAAACACACTTACTGCTACAACCAAAGGTTGTGAGTTTTCTGCTGTCTTAGGTTTGCGCTGCTGCTGCCAAGCTTGTCCAATCAAGGGGCATGACTGACTTCACTAACCATATTTCTCCCGGTTACCAGGGTTTCTGTTCTATATTTAACTTGAATCATGTGACAACCAGTAAACATAGTTGCCAAATTGGTTCCTTTGGTGCTCTCTTGAAAAAGAACTGGTCCTACATTTATTCAGTTTGATTATGACTTCTTCAAAAAATATTTTAAAAGAAGAAACAGAATCCCTTCCATAACATCATGTACTTTCCCTGAGCTACAGGTTATTGCAAGTTTCTCTGGCTGTGTTTATTTTAGATGATTTTGTACTCAGGTTCTTTTGGAATCCATGTGTTTGCAGATCTTTGTGAGTGAGAGATGTGGTAATATGCTTAAAAGATTTCCCTGTAAATTATTCGTATCTCCATCTTTCCCCGAACTTAGTACAAACACATTAATATGGGAATCACACACATCAGGCCGTCAAACCTGTCTGCTAAACATTGAAAGGTGACAGTGTTTATTGTGACGGGGTTCCATTTATGAAGACACATATTGATGATTCCCACATGTAAAAATGTGTAAATTATGTTCATGACATAATGACATAAATAAACATTTCCTTGCACTTGCCATGGTTGGCGAACATTTTCTCTGCTGATGCCCCCTGAATATATTAGAGAACATGGTGACGAGGTTGAGATTAAAGTCTGTAAATATAGGCAGCAAACAGCAGCAGGGACTGCAGTGAACAAGATTTACGTGACATATTTGTGCTTATATTGGTGGGTGAAATAAGATACTAAACACACAAAATCCTACATTTGAGCTCGCGTAAAAGATTGCTCTGTCGATGGAGATAGCATCAAAGAATGCTCAGGAATGTTGTCCTATGCCAGTGATCGTAACACACTTCTGGGGAACTTAAAAAAAATGGTAAAATGGGCTTTCACATAACAGATGAAATTTTACACAGAGAAGTGTGAAGTGATACAAATTGGAAGGAAGAATGCCATATAAATGAAACGTTACAATTCTAAACTGGGTGCAGGAGCAGAGAGACAATGTACACCAATGTTAGAAGGATTGAAAAGGTAGCTAAGAGCAAACAGGACACTTGGCTTTATTAATAGAGGCATAGAGTAAAAACATATAAGTTATGCTAAACCTTTATAAAATACTGGGAACGAATGGCCTCCACCTGTACCTCTACAGAAAGCTTCCATTCCAGGTTTACACACACTCATCAGGATCACGCCCCACAGATTCTGCCCTCCAGGCTCAGACACCCACTTCAGGATCACTCTCCACAGATCCCGCCATTCCAGGTTCGGACACCCCCTGCAGGATCACTCTCCATTGATCCCAGCACTATGGGCTCGGAGACCCTCTTCAGAGATCCTAAATCTCCAGACACGGACATCCTTTGAGGACCACTCTCCACAGATTCTGCCCTCCAGGCTCAGACATCCTCTTCAGAATCACTCTCCATACATCCCGCGACTCCACGCACGGATATCTCAATCAGGATCCGATCAAAGAATGTTGCTTGTCACTTATCAGCTCAAGCCTGAATGTTGTTCAGGTCTTGCTGCTTTCAGGCACAGACTGCTTCAGTATCTGAGGAGTTGTGAATCATCAGCGAACATTCCCCCTTCTCACTTATGTTGAAGAGAAAGCCATCAATGAAACAGCTGAGGATGGTTGGGCCTTGGACACTGCCCTGAGAAACTAGGCATCCAGTCATGAAAGGTGGAGGACAATTAAATAACGAACCAGATGAGGAGGCTCCAAAAACATCCCGATCCTCAATGTTGGTGGAGCCGAGCACGTCAGTGCAAAAGATGAAGCTGAAGCATTTGAAACCATCTTCAGTCAGAAATTGCTCAGTGGATGATTCATCTCGGCCTCTTGAGGTCCCCAGCATCACAGCTTCCAGTTTTCATCCAATTTGCTTCACTCCACATAATGGCAAGAAACAGCTGAAGGCACTCGATACAGCAAAGACTATGGGCCCTGACAACATTCCGGCTCTCGTGTAAATCTAAGTTATTTTTGCCTTCAGACTGGTTCAGTAAATATACTGAGTCGGATGTGCAGGTAAAATCAATTACTTTATTTGCGCATTTAGCCGGCTGACTTACTCTAATGCAACGACACTGACTCCACCCAGAGTCTGTCTGGTCCACTAGAGTAAGTGAAGTTTTTTGATACAGGTACTACTGTTTATACATTAAGATTCATGCTATACCCCCTTGTTTAACCAATCAGTGCGATACAATTCGACTTCACCCACGTGGTGACATGCAGTACATCTGTTACTGAGGTTGCAATGCACTCCATTTTCAATACATACTTGTTACTAATAAAATATTGTTTTGTACCAGCAAGAGAAAACAAAGCGGACAAGCAAGCTAATTGGCAAGAGCATAGGAATCATCAATAATCATTCTAGTCTCACTCCCTACATGGATCATGAGTCTGTCTCTACCTTGTGACAAGTAATTGCGGTGCATCCTGCTATCTCTATTAGGTGTACATTCCTGAGTGTTTCGTGCAGTCTGCAGCTACATCAAGTAGTGGCAGTTCACGAAGATAAGAGGGGCCTAGCACTCCTTATCACTCACACAGGGATGGACATCATTTGATTCACAGGAGTCCATTTGTTCCAAACCACAGGGAGTCACACAATCAGGCCATAAAGAACAGCTGTCTTTGCAATTACCAGTGTCGGCTAGTCTTTACAGTCTCACACGCTCTGCCTTTACTTTTAACTATTTCATTGTGGTTTCTGCCACTTAAAATCAAAGCTCAGCAAAGCTACTATTCCTAACTTGGCTATATTTCCCATTAAGCATAGTGCCATGCCTTTCTGCTCACTTCCACACTAGTACTGAAGACTTGTGCTCCAGAACTAGCTGCGCCCTCAGCCAAGCTGTTCCAGTAGAGCTACAACACGGGCATCTACTTGACAATGTGGAAAGTTGCCCAAGTGTGCCCTCTCCATAAAAAAAATGCAGGACAAATCCAATCTGACCAATTGCCGCCCCATCAGTCGACTATCAATCATCAGCAAAGTGATGGAAGATGTCACCAACAGTGCTATCAAGCACCACACACTTCGCAATAATCTGATCATCGATGCTCAATTTAGGTTCTGCCAGGGTCTCTCAGCTCCAGGAAATAATTTGGCAGATAGAGGAGAATGTGGGAAAATGTGAGGTTATCCACTTTGGTAGGAAGAATAGAAAAGGAAAATATTATTTAAATTGTGAGAGATTACAGAATGCTGCGGTGTAGAAGGATCTGGGTGTCCTCGTACATGAATCACAAAAAGTTACCATGCAGGTACAGCAAATAATTAGGAAGGCAAATGGAATGTTACCCTTTATTGCAAGGGGGATGGAGTATAAAAGTAGAGAAGTCTTGCTACAAATGTACATGGTGCTGGTGAAACCACACCTAGAGTACTGTGTACAGTTTTGGTCTCCTTATTTAAGGAGGGATATACTTGCATTGGAGGCAGTTCAGAGAAGGTTCATTGGATTAATTCCTGTGATGAAGGTGTTGTCTCATGAGGAAAGTTGAGCAGGTTGGACCGATACTCATTGGAGTTGAGAAAAATGAAAGGAGAACGTATTGAGACATATAAGATTCTGAGGGGACTTGACAGGGTAGATGCTGAGAGGATGTTTCCTCTCGTGGTGGAATCTAGAACTAGGGGACACAGTTTCAGATTTAGGGCTTTTTCATTTAAGAAGGTATTTCTTCTCTCAGAGGGTCATTAATCTTTGGAATTCTTTACCGCAGAGAGCAGTGGAGGCTGGGTCATTGAATGTATTCAAGATTTTTATCTACAAGAGAGCCAAGGGTTATGTGGGCAGGCAAGAAAGTGGGGTTGAGGTCATGATCAGGTCAGCCATGATCCTATTGAATGGCGGAGCAAGCTCGAGGGGCCAAATGGCCTACTCCTGCTATGAGTTCTTCCGATCTTCTGTTCTTATGATCTCATTGCAGCTTGGTCCAAACAGAGACGAAAGACTGGAATTCCAGAGGAGAGGTGAGAGTGATTGCCCTTGAGTGAGTGTGGCATCAAGGATCCCTCGCAAAATTGAAGTCAATGGGAATCAGGGGGAAAACCCTGCACTTTTTGAAGTCATACCTCGCACAAAACAAGATGTTGTGGTTAGTGGAGGCCAATCATCTCAGCCCAGGACATTGCCTCAGGAGTTTCTCAGGGTAGTGTCCTAGACCCAAACATCCCAGCTGTTTCATTGACGATTTTCTCTTCAACATAAGTCAGAAGTGGGAATGTTAGATGATGATTCACAACTCTTCAGACACTGAAGGAGTCTGTGCCTGCAAGCAGCAAGACCTGAGCAACATTCAGGCTTGAGCTGATAAGTGACAAGCAACCTTCTGGCCACACAAGTGCCAAGCAGTGAACATCTCCAATGAGAGAGAAAAAAAATCTCCCTTTTGATATTCAGAAGCATTATCATCGTTAAATCCCCCACCATCAACATCTTGACCAGAAACGTAACTGGACCAGTTACTATGCTGTGGCTATAAGCGCAGGTCAGAGATTACGAATTCTGCAGCAAGTATCTCACCTCCTGACACCCCAAATCCTGTCCACCATCTCCAAGGCACAAGTCAGCAGTGTGATGGAATACATCCCACTCAACAACACTCAAGAAGCTCAACACCATCCAGGACAAAGCAGCGCACTTGATCGGCACATCACCCGCCACCTTAAACATTCAATCCCTCCACAACCAGTAAACAGTGGCTGCAGTGTGTACCATCTCCATATGCACTGCAGCAACTCGCCAAGTATCCTTCAACAGCACCTTCCAAACTCGTGACCACTACCACCTCGAAGGACAAGGGCAGCAGATGCATGGGAACTCACTACCTGCAGGTTCCCCTCCAAGTCACTCACCATCCTGACTTGGAACAATATAGCCATTTCTTCACTGTTGTTGGGTCACAATCCTGGAACTCCCTCCCCAATAGCACTGTGGGTGTTCCTGCACCAAATGGACTGCATCAGTTCAAGAAGGCAGCTCTCCACCACCTTCTCAACGGCAATAGGAATGGGTAATAAATGCTAGCCTTATTAGCGATACTCACCCCCAAGAATGAGTAAAAACCAAATCACTCTCCACAGATTCCCCACAATCTGGGCTTGGACATTGACTTCAGGAGCACAGAGCTTTATATCACTGCAACATGAGTTCCAATCTTCAGATTCTGTTCACTTTTCACATTATTTTCTACCAGTCCACTAGCTTTTATTAATTCAGTATTCGGGTCTCTGCTCCTCCGCCGTTTCTAACATCTCACCTCTTACAAAAAAACACTCTGATCTATCGTCGGTACTAGATGACCCCTCATTTTAAACTCCATCTGCCAAAGCATTGCTCACTCACTTAATCTATCAAGAAGATTTGAAAATAAATTTCTTGCCAAAGGATAATTTTCGGCATCTGCTCCCTCGCCATTTGCTTTTCCCATTTGTCTTTCACTTGGTGCAAATCCAGAGAAAGTAAAGATGGAAGGAAGGAGGTGGGGGAAAGATCCTGCTCCGTTTCGTGATCCCTATTTGATCTTCATTCCAGTGCAGTTTGGGTGAAGAATTCCAATTGTCTGTCTCAATTTTAATAAAGTATAACAAATTCTGGAATCACTGTCTGGACATTGACAAGAACAGGTTTCGAGGCTGACTTTACACATAAACAATACACTGAACAGTTCATAAACAAGGATGGGATTCCAACCCACGTGTGCAGAGCACAATAGATTAGCAGTCCATCGCCTTAACCTCTCAGCCACCTTGTCAATTGCATAGGCAAAGCTGTCACCTTCAGCACAGCTTCTGGCTGTGCAGCCAGCTGTGTAATGATGGAAATATATCTTCTGTCAGTAAATGAAGTTGGGAATGGAGCGGTGTGAAACATTTCCAGACCATGTCCAACACGTTTCTACTCAGTGTGAAAAACCACCACGGAAAGACTGGAACATGCAATCATTTCATCGCATCATGATTAACACCACTCAGACATCTGAACCATTAGGTCACTGACGAAGTCATGATGACCGAATTTCTCATGAAATGACAACTGAACAAACTGACTGGAAGAATTGCTTTAACTCCACATGATCAGTGACGCACAGCCTCAGGCCAACTTGTCGGGTGATGTAAACAGATATCACTGCTTCTGATCTTCACCAGAACAGAGAGTGAGATGTAACATTGATCATCAAACAGACTGTGAGAGAATACAACAGAATAAAACACATGGAGAGACACTGTGGAATAACAAATAGATTTGATTGGAATGTTGAAATTTTGATTGGAATGGATAAAACACCAGAAACAGCAGGTTAAATTGGGATTCTCATCATTATATTGATCTGGGACAGAAAAGAGAAACTGAAGGAAAGAAGAGAAGAAGGAAGAAAAGAAAGGATGGAACTGTTCAATTTTTTCAGTTTTTTCACTCGCCCATCAAAGCTGATAAAAAAAGTTGCAAATAACAGAGAATTTCACCAAAAAGGGAGATTAAATGTTGCTGAAACCTTGGATCGAAGGATGCCCCAACAGATCACCTATTTAACTGTCTCCTCACTGGGGGATTTCAATCAGTGAGCAATATTATTCTCTACTTTTTTGTTAATTGGTCCCAGAACTGTCACTTGGAATTAATATCTGTGTTCCGACTCCTGAATAATAAAATTGTGGGTTTCTCGATATTTTCTGGACACAGTTCCTGCTGAAAGAACTAAGAACTCTTTTCTAATTTACACAATACTCGAAACACACTCATAAAGCCTGCTAAGCTAGCATCCTTGGTGCTGCTCTCTCTTCTCCCAAACTTCATCTCATGTGACTGTTACATCATCACTCCGACAGTGGGAGAGGTTGCAGGTTGATAGGTAAATTGGCCATTGTAAATTGTCCCTAGTGTAGGTACGTGGTAGGAGAATGGTGGGGATGTGGTAGAGAATATGGGATTAATGTAGGATTAGTAGAAATGGGTGGTTGCTGGTTGGCACAGACTCGGTGGGCCGAAGGGCCTGTTTCAGTGCTGTATCTCTAAATAAGAAAAGGTAAATAAAAGCTACCAGTCGTAAATCAACTCAAACCCATTAGAGAGATAGAGGGAGACTGTCAGAGAACTTCCTGCATCCAGTCCTGACCCTGTCACACTCAGCAGCTTCTCACCCAGACCCCACTCTCATCAACACTGAACATTGTTACCGAGACCCTTCAAATACTGTTTATGAAAGGTAGAAAAATTCAAACTTCATCACAGCTACATTGAATAGAACAAAGTTTAATATCTTCTCGTCGTCACTCGGTAACCACATGAGACAGTCCTTAAATCAGTAGCATAAATTATCAGCTGTAAGAATGTTTGTCATTGGGTTGAATCATTTCTGTGTGAGGAATGTTCCAGCATCATAAACCAGGGGAACGTGTTGACTGAGCTGTGTCTTCATCTCTTCTGTCAGTTGGACTGTTCACCCTTCATTCTGCTCTGATTCACTTTCCCAAAGCGGATCTACAGATTCTCAAATCTGGAGACTGGGTTTTCTTATTTGGTTCCTGTTGATTTTTCTTCCTCCTGAATGATAATATATACCAAACTCGGATGAACATTTCCCTGTGTCCTGGTCTCGGTTAAAAGCGACAAATAACGGCACCAACATTCTGAAACATACAACACGGTCACATTCTGCTTCAGTGAGATTAATGCTGAGGCAGTTTCCGTGTCCAATGCGATTGTGAACAAATTTCTCTCAAGGAAATTGTGAATGATCAAGTATTTGCACTGAATTTCTGTGCAAGAAGGGACAGTTTCAAACAGCCATTCCCAAATCACTTCCTTCACAAAGACAAAGACTGTGCTGTCTTAACGTGTGACTCAACGTCACTAACAAATTTGAACTCGAAGTTCAGGAGAAGACAGAGATGTGAATGATTGACAGTGTAATCTTTAAATCATAATTTTCCGTTTCTTCGTTGAAGTGAGGCTCAACCCTAAGCCACGAGAGATCGCCGAAAGCTACAAACTTGGATCCAGAAATCAGAAAAGTAGTGAAACAGTTGGTGAGTACATTGTGACACTGAAGAATTTATCACCACATTGCAACATTGGCACATTCTTAGACCGTACATTATGAGACAGATCTGTGCTTATATTGGTGGATGAGGAAAGATACTAAACACACAAAATCCCAATTTGAGCTAGAGTGTAAGATTGCTCTTTCCACGGAGATAGCATCAAAGAATGCTCGTGAATTTCGTCCTATGCCAGTGACAGTAACACACTTCAGAGGAACTTAAACACACTGGTAAAATGGGCTTTCACACAACAGATAAAATTTTACACAGAGAATTGTGAAGTGATACAGTTTTGGAGGAAGAATGAGACAATGTACACCAATCTTTTTTGATCAAGGTTTGAAAAGGTTGCTAAGAGCAAACAGGACACTTGGCTTTATTAATTGAGGCATAGAGTAAAAGCAAATAAGTTATGCTAAACCTTTATAAAACAGTGGGGCTGAATGGCCTACTCCTGTACCTCCACGGAAAGCTTCCACTCCAGGCTCGGACACCCTCTTCAGGATCACTCTCCATACATCCCGCCACTTCACGCATGGATATCTCCCTCAGGATCAGATCACAGCTCCACAGTCCTGCCACATCCAGTCGTGAATGGTGGTGGATAATTAAATAACTAACAAGATGAGGAGGCTCCAAAAACATTCACATCCTCAATGATGGTGGTGCTGAGCACGTCAGTGCAAAAGATGAAGCTGAAGCATTTGCAACCATCTTCAGTCAGAAATATTGAGTGGATTTGATCTGTGCTAATTTCAGCTCCTCATGCTCGCTGGTGCCTTGGTTCTCTGGTGCTAATTTCAGAGTAAATCATGCAGCTTGACAATTGGAGCCAAAGAAAAAGACACAGGAGAGGTTGAAAGTGCCAAAACCTGGGATTGAACCAAGAACTGTTTAACTGTTAGTACAGCACGAACTCAACAAAGCTATTTCAACAACACACTAAAGCCACCATTCTGTCACTGCTTTGGAAGACAATATATACATTAAAGTGTTTGTAAAAAGTTACAGAACACAACATGTGAGTAATATTCCCCATTGTTTTCTCAGTACTGATGGATTGTGAAGTGGGAGACAGCCAGAAGTCCCACTGTGACACACTGACCCTGAGCTGTGAGTGAAATGAGATAAAGTTCAATCCTTAGCAGCGAGATTCTGGAGAGAGGTAAGAGTCCTGAATCAAGGAAAGACTTTCTGACACAATAAAAGCAAAATACTGCAGATGCTGGAACTCTGAAATAAAAACAAAAAGTGCTGGAAATACTCAATAGCTCTGGCAGCATCTGTGGTGAGAGAAGCAGAGTTAACGTTTCTGGTCTGTGACCTTTCATCAGAACTGACACAGGTTAGAAAAGAATTCGGTTTTAAACAAGTGAAGGGGAGGGGCATGTGGGAGAGAACAAAGGGGAAGGTGTTTGATAGGGCAGAGGGCAGGAGAGATTAAATAACAAAGCTGTCCTGGGACAAAGGCAAAGAGTGTGTTAATGCTTGTGGTTGCCTGACACCAGTCATGCTCTGATGTTATTGAACACAATGTTCAATCCACAAGGCTGTAGAGTGCCGAATCAAAAGGTCAGGTGCTGCTCCTCGAGCTTGGGTTGATTTTCACTGGAACACTGGAACAGGCCAAAGACAGAAATGTTGACATGAGAGCAGGGGGGAGTGTTGAAATGGCAAGCAACCAGAAGCTCAGGATCATACTTTCGGCCTGAGCAGAGGTGTTCCATCTAATCTGCGTTTGGTCTCCCCAGTTTAGAGGAGACCGCATTGTGAGCAGTGAATACAGTATACATAATTGAAAGAAGTACAAGTAAATCGCTGCTTCACCTAAAAGGAGTGTTTGGGGCTTTAGATAATGAGCAGAGAGGAGGGAAAAGGGCAGGTATTATATCTCCTGCGATTGCATGGGAAGGTGCGTTGGGAAGGGGACGAGGTATTGGGGGTAATGGAGGAGTGGACCAGGGTGTCGCGGAGGGAACAATCCCTTCGGAATGCTGACAGGGGAGGGGAGGATGCGTTTGGTGGTGGCATCACGCTGGAGGTGTCGGAAATGGTGGAGGATGATCCTTTGGATGTGGAGGCAGGTGGGGTGGAAAATGAGGACAAGGGGAACCCTGTCGCAGTTCTGGGAGGGAGGGGAAGGGGGAAGGCAGAGGTTGAGAGTCCTGTCAATTACACTGGGAGGGGGCAGGGTGGGAGTAGTTGAAATCTGGTGATGTTGTTGAATTTAATTTCAAACAATCCTTGAACTCTCTGCTGATGAAGACTGAAAAAGGGAAGAACAACCACACAACAAGGGTCTCAAATCCAAGACCCTGAGGTTAAAAGTCTCATGCTGTACCAACTGAGTTAACAAGGCCTGATACAGTACTTCTACTCTGTCTGTTATTGGACGGATTCGGCTGTTGGCTCCACCCCAAAGGCGGGAATTTGTTCCACCAACTGTGTAGCAGCTTCCTATCAATTCCCCAGATTATCAGTAAATCCACTTCCAGAAGCCCCAAAGTGTGATATATTCCTCTCACTCATCAATAAGAAAACTGAAATCTTTTTACCTTCCAAATGCTGCCATCCATTTTGTCAGTATTTATTTCTCTCTCCTTTTTATTTAGTTCATGCATTTCTTCAGAATTTTCTTTTCAATTATATCTGAGGGAAGAAATGAACAGATCTGGCAGCTCAAAACTGGGCATCCATGAGGCACTGTGGGCCATCAGCAGCAGCAGAATTGTATTTCAACACAATATGTTACCTATGGCCTGACATATCCCTCACTCTACCATTACCATCAAGCCAAGGGAGCAATAGTGGTTCAATGAAGTGTGCAGGAGGGCATGTCAGGAACAGCACCAAGCAGACCTAAAAATGAGTGAAGCTACAACACAGGATTACTTGCATGTCATATAGCGGAAGCAGCATGCAATAGACAGAGCTGAGTGATCTCACAACCAACAGATCAGATCAAAGCTCTGCAGTCCTGCCACATCCAGTCCTGAATGGTGGTGGATAATTAAACAATTAACAGGAGGACGAGGCTCCACAAATATCCCCATCCTTAATGATAGGGGAGACCAGTATATCAGTGCAAAATACAAGGTTGAATCATTTGCAACCATCTTCAGCCAGAGGTGCCAAGTAGATGATCAATCTCGGCCTCCTCCTGAGGTCCCCAGCATCACAGGTGCCAATCTTCAGCTAAATCCACTTCACTCCACATGATATCAAGAAATGGCTGAAGGCTCTGGATACTGACAACATCCTGGCTGCAGTGCTGAAGACTTGTGCTCCAGAACTAGCCACACCGCCCGCCAAGCTACAACACTGGCATCTACCCAGCAATGTGGAAAATTGCCCAGGTATGTTCTGTATACAAAAGGCAGGACAAATCCAACCCGGTCAATTCCTGCCCGATCAGCCTCCTCTTGATCATCAGTAAAGTGATGGAAGGTGTCGTTGACAGTGCTATCAAGCAGCACTTACACAGCAATAACCTACTCACCAATGCTCATTTTGGGTTCCGCCAGGGCCACTTAGTTCTTGACCTCATTATGGCCTTGGCCCAAATATGGACAGAAGAGCTGAATTCAGGAGGTGAGGTGAGGTAACAGTGACTGCTCTTGCCAAGGGCATCAAGGAGCCCTTGCAAAATTGAAGTCAATGGCAATCAAGGAGAAAAATCTCCACTGGTTGGAGTCATACCTTGCGCAAAGGAATATGGTGCTGGTTGTTGGTGGCCAATCATCTCAGTACCAGACATCGCTCAGGAGTTCCTCAGGGTAGTGTCCTAGGCCTCAACCGTCTTCAGTTGCTTCATCAATAAACTTCCTTCCATCATAAGGTCAGAAGTGGAAATGTTCACTGATGATTTCAAAATGTTCAGTTGCATTAGTAACTCCTCAGATACTGAAGCAGTCCATGTCCACATGTAGAGAGACCTGGGCAAGATTGGGCTTGGACTGATAAGTGGCAAGTAACATGCACGCCACAAAAATGCCAGGCAATGACCATTTCCAACAAGAGTGAATCTAACCATCTCCCCTTGACAGTCAATGACATTACCATTGCTGAATCCTTCACAATCAACTTCCGGGGGGTTACCAATGAGCAGAAACTGAATTGGATCAGTCATAAAAATACCGTAGCTACAAGAGCAGGTCAGAGGCTGGGAATTCTGCTGCAAGTAACTCACCTCCTGTCCACCATCTACAAGGCACAAGTCAGGAGTGTGATGTAATACTCCCCAGTTGCCTGGATGAGTGGAGCTCCAACAGCACCAAAGAAACTCAACACCATCCAGGACAAAGCAGATCACTTGATCAGCACTCCATCCACTACTTTAAATATTCACTTCCTGCACCACCAGTGAACAGTGGCAGCAGTGTGTACCATCTACAAGATGCACTGCAGCAACTCACCAAGCCTCCTTCGACAGCACCTTCCAAACCTCCAACCTCGACCACCTAGAAGGACATTGGATGAATGGGAACACCACCATCTGCAAGCTCCCCTCCAAGTTTCACACTGTCCTGACTGGTAACTATATCACCATTCCTTCACTGTCACTGGATCAAAATCTTGGAACTCCCTTCCTAACAGCACTGTGGGTTTACGTACAACACATGGACTGCAGCAGCTCCAAAAAGGCAGCTCACCACCACTTTCTCAAGGGCAATTAAGGATGGACAAAAAAGGCTGCGTTTGCTGACAACGCAACCACTAAGTGGCACAACTCGCTTTCTCCTCCTGCTTCGCACCGGCCGCTTCCACCCTCCACAGTCGCTCGCTCCAGATCTCGCTGCTCCCCCCACTACTTCCCTGGCCGTTTGTCTCCCGATCATGTCACCCCATTCTCCAGTCTTTCGCTCACTCCCCACCCCCCTCCCCTCCAGCTGCTAGCTCTAGGCTACGCTGCTTCCCTTCTCTCGGCCACTTGCTCCCACGTTTGTCCAGTCTCCACGTGCCGCCCGAAGAAGCAAGGTGGGCTGCAAAGTGTGACGTAGGAGTGAGTAGTGAGTGGCCTA
This sequence comes from Heterodontus francisci, assembly GCF_036365525.1. Classification (NCBI taxonomy): domain Eukaryota; kingdom Metazoa; phylum Chordata; class Chondrichthyes; order Heterodontiformes; family Heterodontidae; genus Heterodontus; species Heterodontus francisci. Next base: position 498,771 of record NW_027141114.1, on the reverse strand, counting down.
GAGGAGGGAAGTGGCACGGCCTAGAGCTAGCGGCTGGAGCGGGGGTTGGGGGGCAGAGAGCAAGCGGCCATAGAGCTGGATGACGCGAGCGGGGAACAATTGTCCAGGGGAGCATCGAGGTGTGGAGCGAGCGGCTGAGGGGAGGAAGCGTCGAGGCCTGGAGCGAGTTGCCGAGGGGGGGAGCTCCAGCCTCAAAGTCTCCTATTCAGCCGCTTCCTCCAGCTGAGTGAGGGGCTGGATACCCGATGACTCTTCAGAGCACGTGTGCGAAGATGGACCAGGCGCAGATGTGCGATGATGTTGGCGCTGCGCAATGACATCATCCTACGCATGTGCCACTTAATCCTGGCAAGATGCAGCTGTGCCTATGCACAGCTTGGCACAGTCCGATGATGTCAGCGGGCCGCTCCATTGACAGGAATCACATTGTGTCAGCAGTGCCCACATCCCAGGAAAGAATAAAAAAGAGATTTACCACAATGGTAACAGGGTGAGGGATTTCAGTTATGTGGAGAGATTGAAGAAGCTGGGGTTGTTCTCCTTGCAGCAGAGAAAATTCAGAAGAGATTTGACACATTTGTTCAAAATCATGGAGGTTTTCAATCGTTTAAATAAGGAGAAACTGTTTGCAGTGGTAAAAGGGTCAGTCAGCAGAGGACACAGATATCAGGTGATTGGCAGAAGAACCAGAGGTGACATGAAGAACCATTTTTTGCACAGCAATGTGTTGTGATAAAGAAAGAAAAGACTTGCATTTCTATAGCACCTTTCGAGACCACTGGAAATATCAAAGCACTTTGTTGACAATGAAATACTTTTGAAGTGTAATCACTGTTGTAATGTCAGAAATGCAGCAGCTAATACCCACAAACAGCAATGTCATAATGGCCAACTGATCTGATTGAGGGACAAATATTGATCACAACACCAGGGAGAATTGCTCTTCACTTGTTTGAAATTGCAGCATGGGATCTTTTACATTCACCCAAACATGCAGACCAGGTCTTGGTTTAACATCACACCTGAAAGGCAGCACCTTCAACACCCTCAGTGCTGTACTGGAGTGTCAGCTGTGAAATCTGAACCCAGAAGCTTGTGATTTCTAGGTGAGTGTGACCGACTGAGCTGCAGCTTTTACCTGAGTCTCAATCCTTCTACCAACAGTTTCTCTCTATCGGGTCTGTCACGACCCCTCATGATTGTGAACACCTCTATCAAATCTCCTCTCTAAAGAGAACAACCCCAGCTTCTCCAATCTATCCACATAACTGAAATCCTAACCACATGTCGCAGAAAGGAATTTTTCCTCAAGTTCCTTCTGGTTTTGTGAGTCACCTGAAATCTATAACCTTCGGTTATTGACCGTTCAGCAGTTAGAAACAGTTCCTCAGTATTTACTCTGCCTCAAACCTTCAAGGAAGCTCTGCAAAGTAACTGAAAATCAAGTTGTCAGAAGTGGGATTTAAACACATGCCTCCAGTGAAAGCTGCAACCTGAACAGAGAAGCTGAAACCGCTCAGTCACCTCAACTGTTCAGACCTTTTTGACCTCGTCCTCACTTCTGTACTTTGAAAGGTTCACTCAGTTCAGGAAATGTTCAATGTTACTGGAATGCTCAGTGATTGGGATATTAACTCCCCCGGGTTTTCCTGAGCTTGTTCTCGGTGTATGGGGATGTTTGTCCTGGGCTGTGGAATCTTGCATCCCTGTAATGGACATTAACCCACTGATTGAATCTGTATTCACTGCTTTCCGCTGGTGCTGGGTAATTGCAGAGTGTGGGGCTGGAATGTTGCTGCTTGTCCCGGCCTCACTCACTCTGGGAAAGAGTGAATAATTGATGCGTCTGTTTCTGTATCTGAAATGTGACTTCGATCTGCTGTTATTAACCGAGGCAGCGCTGCAGGAGGATACGTTAATAATCTCTCACTAATCAACTGCAAACAGTCAGAATCTGTAACTTTGAGCAGCGCTTTCTGCACCGTCAGGGCTGGAAAGTTGAGGGAGGGAGAGACAGTGTCAGTATCTGAGTGTATACAGCACTGTACAGAGAAAGAGTCAATATACCGGGGCTGAGACACAGTGCATCTTTTCACATTTAATCACAATAATATCCGGAGTCAGGAGCTGAAAATGATGAAAAACCGAATAGCAAGAGCAAAAGTAAGAAAAGTAAGTAATAATAGATTAGCTGATCAGCTTTCACTGTGTTACCTGGTAGTCTACAGTTTTATATTTAATACTCTCTCCACTGTGGCCAGGGAATGATTTCTTCTCAAAGGCTGAACATTAACAAAACTGCTTGTAATTTAAAATCTTTTAAAAGTAATTCCATGGAGCGAATGGGGAAAAGTCAAATAACTGCACCAATTATAGGAGAGCTGGTTGGTGATGACGTGGATGTGTCTGCAGTGTGCAGGACCAGACTGTTTCTGTAGATTCACAATGAATATTCCACCCTTTATTTATAACAGTAAAACTGATCGTGGACAATGGCTATTCTGGTTGCAGCAACCTGAAGCTTTAACTCATTAACACCCTACTTTAGGGTAATTTAGAAAGAACAACACCCAGCTCTGTCAGTTCGTGTGCTTGTTTGTTAACCCACAATTTGATGGTTCAAGCACATAAATGGATGAGGCTTTATTAACTTAAACTCTTCTACATCTGCTATATTACTCTTGCTGTTGATTTTTCAAAGTTAAGGTTAATCAAGTCTTTCTTTATGAAATCCATGCTGACTGTGTTTTATTATTTTTCATTTCCATCTGTATTTTCTACTTTGGAGGATTACAGGATATTATCATTTTTTTAATTCATTCATGGGAGGTGGGTGTCGCTGGCTGGGCCAGCATTTATTATCCATCCCTAATTGCCTTGAGAAGGTGGTGCTGAGCTGCCTTCTTGAACCACTGCAGTCCATGTGCTGCTGTTATGAAGAGAGTTCCAGGATTTTGACCCAGCAACAGTGAAGGAACGGTGATACAGTTACAATTCAGGATGGTGTGTGGCTTGGAGGGGAACTTGCAGGTTGTGGTGTTCCCATGCATCTGCTGCCCTTGTCCTTCTAGGTGATAAAGGTCGCGGGTTTGGAAGGTGCTGTCTCAGGAGCCTTGGCGCATTGCTGCAGTGCATCTTGTGGATGGTACACACTGCTGCCACTGTGTGCCAGTGATGGAGGGCATGAATGTTGTAAATGGGGTGCCAATCAAGCGGGCTGCTTTGTCCTGTTGAGTTTCTTGAGTATTGTTGGAGCTGCACCCAGCCAGACAAGTGGAGAGTATTCCATCATCCCCCTGACTAATGTACAGGCTTTGGGGAGTCAGGAGGTGAGTTACTTGCCGCAGGATTCCTAGTCTCTGACCTGCTCTTGTAGCCATAATATTTATATAGCTACTGCAGTTCAGTTTCTGCTCAATGGTCACCCCCAGGTTGTTGAGAGTGGGGGATTCAGCGATGGTAATGCCATTGAATGTCAAAGGGAGATGGTTAGATTCTCTCTTGTTTGGGATGGTCATTGTCTGGCAGTTGTGTGGTGAGAATCTTATACATCTTTATTGTAGGGTACTCTATTGTACTGTTGAGTGACTACACTTGAAAAGTCCTTCCTTCATTGGCTGTAAAAGGCTTTGCAATGTCCTGTGGTCGTGAAATGCAAGTCTTGCTTTTTCCATTGTTATCAGTGTCATTGTGATCAAAAGATAGGATTCATGAGCACAAAGTTTAAATCAATTTTGATTAAAATAATGTGAAAGCATCTATATTTTTGCACTGTACTTAATAATCTCCATCTTCCTATCCTTACCAAGTACAATGTCTTTGACCCTGAAATTGATTCCACAATCGCAGTCCCTCAGACAATTTCAGCTCAGTTCTGATGAAAGGTCACAGATCTGAAACGTGAACACTGTTTCTCTCTCCACAGTTGCTGCCAGACTTGCTGAGTATTTCCAGCATTTTTTGTTTTTATTTCAGATTTCCAGTATCAGCAGTATTTTACTTCTGTGTTACTTTGAAAGTTAAAACTGACCCCCCTGTCTACAATTCACACTGGGGTCTCCCATGAAATGATTCTGTATAATGTTGATGTAATGAATACAGACTCCGAGCACAGAGCTTCCTGTGGGGAATTGGGGATATGAAAACCAGCAGACTCTGCAGGAATTTCCACTGGGAGCACAAATTCACAAAATCGACCTTTTATATATCGATTCATTTTGATTGTCCTTCTGGAAAATTATTTTCAAACAATTTAAACATCAGCCCACAGCTCCATGACTGGGTCAATTGTGAGGTCATCCTCTGACAGGTCATGTGACAGCTGGAGCCACAAGACATCAGAACCAGATTTGTGACTGGATTAAAACCCGGAATCCTGTCCCAATGGCTTTTCAAATAAAGCTGTTGCTGTTTGAAAACACAGCAGTTAAACTTTCTGCCTGACCATGAGGGGAGCTAGGGAGAAATTTACAAAACTAAATCCTTTTAAAAAATAGTTCAAAAACCATTCACTGAGAAATCATGTGAGGACTCATATGCAGTAGAGAAACAAGCAGAATACAGAAAGTACAGAGGAGAGCTGCAAAAGGAAATGAGATCTGCAAGAGAATGTATGAGAAAAGATTAGCAGGTCACATAACTGGGAACACTGAAGTCTTTTCCCAACATATGGACATTCAGTGAAAGGGGGGATCAATTAGGAGATCCTGTGGAGACAGAGGGTGTGGTTGAGGCACTAATTAAGTTAGCAGTGCTCACAGTAGAAAGGTCACCCGGTCTGGATGGGCTGCATCCTGGGTTGCTGAGGGAAGTAAGGGTGGAAATAGTGGAGACTCGAACCACAATCTTTCAATCCTCCTTGAATATGGGAATGATGCCAGAGGACTGGAGGATGGAGGTAAGATTGGGTAGTTCGATCTTAGTTTAACTTGACCATTTTTATAATGTATCCATTGTCATAACTAACAACGTTACGAAAGCCATTTTATAATTAACACATGACCAAAGGAACCATTTTGTGTTCAGTACTAATGTTTATATCCTGTATAATTAATGAGTAGCTACCCATCCTGAAACAGATGATTGTAAAAGTAATGAATCTTGATTGAGTTATAATTAATGAATCAATAAACCTTTTAGAGAGAATGGGTTTTCATTTAAAGTTTGTTCAATCTAATTACTGTGAGTTTCTGTGTCTTTGTGGGAAAGGGCAGTTTCAGCTAAATTTATTCAAACAATGGACCTTTCTCGGACCCCTGATAAAACCCATGGTATGGTACATCGTGACCTTCAAGAGTCTTGATTTAATGAACAGGAAACTTGTTTCAGATCAGATTGGGAGACAGTGTGAAACCACTCCATTGTACTCATGTCTGAGATTCTGAGGACAGGTGGCTGTTAGTGGAAGACATTATTAAGAACTAATTAAATGTACCTAGCAACAGCTAGGACCAATTATTATTTTACATGGTGGTGTGATGGCCATCCAGGGGTTAAAAGTAGGGAGCTTGTAAGGTTTCAGTGTGCAGGAACACTAGAAAACCTCAGGGGTAAAGGCTCAGATCATCGACCAAGTTCTCCACCTGATGAGGGATCTAGACTGGACAAAGAGGACCGTGACACTCTGAGACCAAGCTCGACCAGTCCCCAGAGCTGTAAAGTTATATTCCCCAAGTTTGTTAAGTATAATTTTACTTTCAATTATTAAGTACTATTTTACTCTCAATAAAAGTTCTGGACTTATTAATCAAGTATCCTGTTGCTTTAATTGATTAAAGTCATGCCCAAAGTGATTGTCTGCAATAGACTTTCCAGAATTAAAAGATAAGTCTGCAAGGGTTGTGAATATTACAGCCCTGTTTAAAAAGAGAGATAAACCCAGGAACGACAGACCAATTAGTCTAATGTCGGTGGTGGGGAAACTTTTAGAGACAATTATCCAGGAGGAAATTAACTGTCACTTGGTAGAACATGGGCTAATAAACGACAGCCAGTACAGGTTGGTTAACAGAAGATTGTGTCTGAAATAATTAATGAATTAATTTCTTTGATGAAGTTTCAGAGAGAGTTGACGAGGGTGGTGAGGCTGATGGTACGTGTCTGGACATCAAAATTGTGTTTGAAAAGGTACCATAAACTAGACTTGGGGCAGCACAATGGCACAGTGGTTGGCACTGCAACCTCACAGCTCTCGCAACCCAGGTTCAGTTCTGGGTACTGCCTGTGCAGAGTTTGCAAGTTCTCCCTTTGACTGTGTGTGTTTCTGCTGGGTGCTCCGGTTTCCTCCCACAAGCAAAGACTGCAGGTTGATAGGTAAATTGGCTGTTGTAAATTGCCCCTAGTGTAGGTAAGAGAATGGTGGGGATGTGGTAGGGAATATGGGATTGGTGCAGGATTACTATAAGTGGGTGGTGGTTGGTCAGCACAGACTCAGTGGGCCGTAGGGCCTGTTTCAGTTTTGCATCTCTCGATGACTTGCTAACAAAATTCAAGCAGATGGGATTAAAGGGGCAGTGGCAGTGTGGATCCAAAATTGGCTGCAGGGTAAAAAGTAGGGTGAATGCTTGTTTATCAGAATGGAGGGAGTTATACAGTAATGTCCTTGTTGTTGCAATATGTTCAATGTCAGACCCCGAGCTGTCCGAAGGATGGGGCAATTTGTGATGTTCCTGTGGTTGCAATATTTGCAGTGTCTGACCTTGATCTGTCACAGGGACGTGGCATTTATGAGGTCCCTGTGGGGTGCTGTTTGTTTGATGTATCACACTGACCTGTCCCAGAGAGCGGGAAGGTTGTGATGTCCTTGTGGGTTGCAATCTGTTAAGTGTCTGACTCTGATCTGTACCAGAGATGGGGCAGTGTGTGATATCCTTGTGCATGTCATACAGGCCTACTGGTGTGTGGTTCCATCCTGATGCCAAGAAACAGAGCCCCATCTCTGGGCAAAAAGTCTCACTTCTCAAGGGGTGTCTCGAGAAGACACAGTGGCGCAGTGGTCAGCACCGCAGCCTCACACCTCTCGTGACCCGCGTTCGATTCTGGGTACTGCCTGTGCACAGTTTACAAGTTCTCCCTGTGACTGCGTGGGTTTCTGCCGGGTGCTCTGGTTTCCTCCCACCGCCAAAAGACTTGCAGGTTGATAGGTAAATTGGCCATTGTAAATTGCCCCTAGTGTAGGTAGGTGGTAGGGGAATTGAGGGGATGTGGTAGGAATATGGGATTAATGTAGCATTAGAAGAAATGGGTGGTTGATGGTCGGTACAGACTCGGTGGGCTGGAAGGGCCTGTTTCAGTACTGTATCTCTAAATAAATAAATAAGAAGGCTGAGGCAGTAAACCTGGACAGTAAATCCGGAGTGGAGTCCTGGAGGCGGTTACCTGTGACTTATCAGGCAGTTTTCCAGCAACTCCTACAGCAGAACTGGTAACAAACAGTCCTGGTTTTTCCTTTCCTTTGGACAATACGAGCAATGCTGAGAGGGGGTCCTGATGCTCAGGGTCTCCATACTGTTTGCCCAGGCCTGTGCCCTAGAGAGGACACTCCAGCTTCGTGGTTAAACATGAGCACAACCCGGGAATAAACAGTTACTGATTATAAGCTCTCATTCAATTGGTGTAGAGTATGAGCGCCAGGGGTTACTTCGGACAGTGGGAGAGCTCTTGGTGTCTCATTGGATAGCTACCATTCACTCCAAGCTGGGCAGCCCCCAGTCAGTTAGGTGCTGTCCTGCCACGACCTGCTTGCTTCAATGGGTGCTTGGAGCTTAGAGAGTCATCTCTCAAAAGGTGGATCGATAATCTATGCACCAAGAAAAACAAACTTAACAAAGAAGACACCAGTCCTTCGCATCACAAGCTGGAATGTAAGGACCATGTGTCCTGGCCTTACTGACAACCTTCTGCAGGTTGATGACACACACAAGACAGCTGTGATCGACAAGGAACTCACAAGGCTCAATGTGGACATTGCTGTGCTGCAAGAGACTAGACTCGTTCAAAGTGGATCCCTCAAAGAGAAACACTACACCTTCTTCTGGCAGGGGAAAGCCCAAGAGGCAACTCGTGAGCATGGAGTGGGTTTCACAGTAAAATACACGTTACTTCAGATGAGTGAACCACCCACAGTCGGCTCAGAGAGACTTCTTACTCTTCACTTGTCAACAAGTGTGGGCCCAGTTAATCTCATGTGCATCTATGTCCCGACACTCACCTCCACCCCAGATGTCAAGGATCAATTCTATGTGACACTTGACACTGCCATCAGTAGAATTCCCAGCACTGAGGGACTGTACCTTCTAGGAGACTTCAACACAAGCTTGGGTACTGACTACACAGCTTTGCCAATGTGCATAGGGTACCAGGGGATTGGCAAGATGAACGTAAATGGACAGAGGTTGCTGGAGCTATGCTGTCACCATGGATTATGTGTGATGAACGGCTACTTCCAAGTCAAGCTGTGCTACAAGGTGTCCTGGAGACATCCGAGATCATGCCATTGGCACCAGCTAGACCTTATCTTCACCAGACATACCACCCTCAGCAGTGTCCTCATCACTCGCAGTTATCACAGCACTGACTGTGACACTGACCACTCCCTGGTGTGTAGCAAGGTCAGGCTTCAGCCAAGGAAGCTTCATCCATCCATGATGAAAGCTCGTCTTCTGATCAACACTTGCCGAACCACTGACCCAGAAAGGACCCAGGAGTTCCTCAACATCCTCGATCAGGCTCTTTCAGACAACAATGCTCAAGGCCTCAGTGCAGTGTCAAAGTGGAATCATCTGCACACCACCATCTATAACTCTGCACTCACTGTGTATAGGAAAAGAGATGGGAGGAATGCTGACTGGTTTGAGGCTTATTGGACTGAAATGGAGTCAGTTACTGTAACTAAGAAGAGAGCCCTCATGAACTACAAACAAGTCCCCAGCAAACAACATCTAAATGCTCTCAGAGCTGCCAGAAACAAGTCTCTGCAGACTGCTCGGCACTGCACCAATCAATACTGGTTAAAACTCTGCTGATGAATCCGGGGATGCTAGAGGGATGTATGAAGGAATTAAGAAAGCAATGGGCCCAGTAGTAACTAAATCAGTACCTTTTGAAGACAAAGACAGGGGTGATCATCACTGAACCTAACAAGCAGATGGAAAGGTGAGTGGAGCATTATCTTGAACTCCACATAACGGAGAACATTGTCATTGAAGTAGCTCTCAGTGCCATTCCAGACTTCCCTGTCATGGAGGAACTGGACAGTGAGCCCTCCATAGTCGAGCTCAACAAGGGCTCAAAACATGCGTGATGCAAACATTGTCACCTTGTACAAAATTAAGGGGGATCGCAGTGACTGCAGCAATTATCGGAGCCAGCGACTCAGTTCCACTCACCTGCTCGATCCCTTTCCTCCTGCAAGTTCCTTTGCTTCAGGTATCCATCCAATTTACTTTTCAAATCATTGATTGTCTCTACTTCCACCACACTCGTGGGTCAGGACATTACCACTCACAGCATAAAAAAATTCCACCTCACCCAAGGATGGGAAATATTTATATCTTCTATATTTAGCTTATTCTCTATCTCTACGAGAATAGAATGGCAGTCAACATGAAAGGGAACCCAAAAATCTTCGAGCAGTATATAAATAATAAGCAGGTAGTCAGCGGTGAAGTGGGCCCCATTAGGGACAAAGAGGGTAATATATACTTAGAGCTGCAGGGCAATGTTAATCTAGTTAATAAGTACCTTGTATCAATGATCACTAAGGAAGTGGAATTTGACAAAATATCAGTAGAAGTGGAGAGTGTAGAGGCAATGGAGAGGGTACAAATTGAGAGAGGGAGGTACTGAAAAGACTGGTTATGCTTCAGGAAGATAAATTACCTGGTCCGGATGGCTTTCATCCCAGATTGCGAAAGGAAATGTGGATGCAGATAACAGAAAGGCTTTCTATAATCTTCCAATCTTCCCTGGATACGGGGGAGGTGTCAGAGGATTAAACAGTGGCAAATGTGACGCCCTTACTCAAGAAAGGGTGTAAGGACAGTCCGGCTAACTACAGGCCAGTTAGATTAACAGCAGTGGTGGGTAAGGTTTCAGAAAGAACAATCAGGTAAAAAATCAACAGTCACTTGTAGAGGTTTGAGTTAATTGAGGAGAGTGAGCATGGATATATACATGGGAGTTCATGCTTGACTAATCTAACTGCATGTTTTGATGAACTAACAGAGAAGGTTTATGAAGGGCATGCAGTGGATGTTGTTTATATGGATTTTAAGAAACGACACATAAAAGGGTGATTAACAACATTGAGGTTCATGGAATAGGAGGGTCAGTGTCCAATTGGATAGAAAATTGGCTTCAGGACAGAAAACAGCAAGTCGTAATAAATGATTCATTCTCAGACTGGAAGGTTGTCGACAGTGCTGTTCCCCAAGGGTCACTGCTGGAACCACTGCTTTTTACTTGCGACAGATAAATGACTTGGATCTTGGAATATAGAGTAGAATCTCAAAATATGCCGATAACACCAAACTTGGAGAAGTGGCAAACAGTGAGGATGAAATGAACCACCTGCAACAAGACAGTGATAGGCTAGCAGAATGGGCAGACAGGTGCAGATCGATTTTAATAGTGACTAGCGTGAGGTGATGTATTTTAGCAGAAGGAATAGGGAGAGGCAATATATACTTAATGGCACAGTTCTAAAGAGTGTGCAGGAATAGAGGGACCTGTTCACTGAACAATGAACAACGTGAACAATTACTTCTTGTTGTGTGCTCTCAGATTTGTCACCTTCACTGTACTGGAGTGAGGTGACATCTACTGGCGGGAAGCAAGAACTGCAATCAAGCAGCAGAAGTTCCATCGTCTGTCAGGGTGAAAGAAACATTGCAATGTGAGGAAATAGTGAATGGGTTTGATTGGGTTGATGGAGACATGATTCCACTTGTGGTGGAGTCCAAAGCAAAGGCCAGAAATATAAAATTGTCATTATTAAAAGATATGAGGAATTCATGATAAATGTATTTAGGTAGTGAGTGGGTGGAATCTAGATAAAATAGAAAGTGAAATTGGGTGGACAGAAGCAGTGTGAAAGGATTGCTCAAACAAAAGGTAAACGCCCTGAAAGGTGAACTCTGTTTCTCTCTCCACTGATTCTGCCAGAGTTTCTGAACATTTCCAACACTTTCTGTTCTTATTTCAGAATTTGCAAGATGTTGCTTTGCTCTGAAAAAAAATTGGATGATCGGCTTTGGCTGCCAGTGAAATTCCACAGGAGCTAAAAGGAAGTTCTGATATCAGTGGCATGTTGATCTAGGGGTATGATTCTTGCTTAGGGTGAGTGATTAATTAATGTGTGAGAGATCCTGGGTTCAAATCCTGGACAAGCCCTTCTACTTTGGCATTTTTGGATGAAGGTGATTGATTGGTTTCAGCCTTGCAGAAGGCGGAATTGATTTCCATATGGAGCCTGCTTGAGGACCAGAGAGCTGGATTCAAAGAGCTTGATTAACTAAATGTACAGATAGCCAAGTGGGAATATAAAGTTGTTGCAGTAATTGTGACCTGACTCCAAAAACAACAGGACTGGGTTCTGGACTGGAATGGAATGGAATTCTTCAGTGTTTCTGCTGTTTGGCTTGCATTGACTCATCGATTTTCTTGTTTTTCACTTTGTCGATGCCTTTGAATAATTGTGGATCCTTCTTCAGATTGTCTTCTTTCACCAGGTAGTTCTGACCTCTGATGATGATGATCGGAATGAGCTTCAACTCACTGATAGTTTTGGAACTGAACAGATTTCCTTTGCTTGAGTCTACAACATGGAACTCAGTCTGACATGTGGACCCATGGGAGGATTTGAATGCCACCCCTGCGTTGGAGAATACAGTTGCATCCATCCAATAAGAGACCGAGTAGAAGTGACAGTTCAGTCAGTCAAACATTAAACTTTTAATTTCAGGGTGGTGAGTTTGAGTGCCATTTTGTTTTTCCCTTTTTTAAGGCTTCATTAGCAGAGAGTACAAGGAGTGTTTGAAATGAAATTCAGCAAAAGTATGAGAAAGTCTCACTTTGATTCGGGACTCATCTCTCTGCAGCATCTCGCTGTGAAAGATTGAACTTCATCTCATTTCATTCCCAGCTCGGGGTCAGTGCGGCTCAGTGGGACTTCTGGTTGTCTCCTGCTTCACAATCCATCAGTGCTGAGAAAGCAATGGGGAATATTATTCACGGCTCTGTAACCTGAGGACACCGATTTAAGGTGAATGGCAAAAGAACCAAAGGCAACATGAGGAAAAACTCATAAGATCTGATATGCACTGCTTGAGAGTGTGATGGAGGCTGATTCAACCATGGCTTTCAAAATGGTATAAGATAATTATCTGAAGTGGAAAAATTGCATGTTTTCATGGAATACATGAGTCTGTGGCATGAGCTGAGTTGCTCGTGCATAGAAGCAGCACAAGCACAATGAGCTGAATGGCTTCCTTTTGTTCTGTAACTATTCTATGATCTATGATTCTTTTCAGAGTGAAATCAACACTCACATACAAGAAACTGACAGGTACAGTGTAAACCCCTCACGAACAGACCAGCGAATGCTAGGGACAGAGTAAAACCAATCAGTCCTGGACTAGAAACTGACAGGTACACTGTAAACTTCGCATTACCAGACAAGAAATTGACAGATACAGTGTGAAACCCACAGTCACGTAGCAGCAGTTGGCAGGTAACGTGTAAAAATCTTTCTTTCATATCCCAACTGCAAGGTACAAAGGAAATTAGGTACAAACCCAGGCTCACACTTCAAAGACTGAGAGATACAAAGCAAAACACATATTCACCTACAAGTACAGAGACGAAGACACACTCAGAGGAGGTGCAGATTAAAGACACATGCATGTAACTGAAACTGATAGGGATAGAATCAAACCCTTTCTCACTTCTCAGAAACTGATAGATATAGACAAAAGCTGATGCTCACATACAAGTTGTTGAAAGATATGTGGTGAAACTCACAGAGCAATAGCAGAAACAAACAGGTACTGAATAATACCCACAGTCACAGACCAAAAACTGAAATATACTGAGTTAAACATCACTTTCTCACACCAGAAACTCATGGCTACAAAGTGAAGCTGACTCTATCCTCCCAGGCACTGACAGGTGCAAAAGAAAACACTCACGACGATACCAGGTCATGAAATGTACGGAATAAAACCTTTCAGCTGAAAGAATAGCATTAATGACAGGTGTGGTACCCAGAATGCTCAGCGGCCTAGAATCCGCCCTATCTGTGACAGGAGCAGGGCGCGCAGGCGCAGTAGAGAGCTTTGTCAGCAGCTCGAGCTGCGGGTTCGGAGTTGGAGCGGGATATTCACAAAGTGCGAGAAGACTTTGCGGGCTCACACAGCTGGAGCAGGGCCTCAGGGCCACAATAAGATGGAACAATCCCATCTGTATCCCTGCGGATGGCGGTGGTGAAGCTTTTCCCGGTGAGGCTTCCCGAAACGGCGTCTGGAAATGGATAAGAATTGGGGACTGGGCAGGGAGCGTCTCTAAATGAATAAAATTTGGGTACTGGTCAGGGAGCGTCTGTAAATGGATAAGAATTGGGGACTGGGCAGGGAGCGTCTGTAAATGGATAAGAATTGGGGGACTGGGCAGGGAGCGTCTCTAAATGAATAAGATTTGGGTACTGGTCAGGGAGCGTCTGTAAATGGATAAGAACTGGGGACTGGGCAGGGAGTGTCTATAATTGAATAAGAGTTGGAGACTGGGCAGGGAGCGTTTCTAAATGAATAAGATTTGGGGACTGGGCAGGGAGCGTCTTTCAATGCTTAAGAATTGGGGACTGGTTAGGGAGCGTTTTTTTATTCGTTCGTGGGATGTGGGCGTCGCTGACTCGATCTCAGCTCGAGTAATGTGTCCAGTTCAGGGCACCAGGCTTTAGAAAGGACATCAAAGCTTCTGAGACAGTTCAGAGGACATTTACTGGAATGATCCCAGAGATGCGGGGTTTCAGTTCTCTGGACAGGCTGGTGAAGCTGGGATTGTTCTCCTCAGAGTAGAGAATGTTAAGGGAAGATTTAATAGAGATGTTCAGAATCATGAAGGATTTTCATAGGGTAGAGAGGGAGAAACTGTTTTCACTGTCCTGGGGGTCAGTAACCAGAGGACACAGATTTAAAATAATTGGCCAAAAATGTCAAGGGGAGGTGAGGAAAGATCTTTTTACCCAGTAACTGAGTCGGATTTGGAATGAATTGTCTGACAGGGTGGTGGAAACAGATTCAATTATAACTTTCATAAGGGAATTGGACAAATATTTCAAAGTGAAATTCTCCAGGATTATGGGGAAATAGGCAGGGGGTTGGACTAATTGCAACTTTTTGTTAGAGAGTCAGCAGAGGCACAATGGGGCCGAATGGCCTCCATCTGTGCTGTATGATTCTATGAACATAAGAACGAGGAGCCGGAGTCGGCAATTCAGCCACTCGAGCCTGCTCTGCCATTCAATACAATCATGGCTGATCTCATCACGGCAGTTCTTGTTTCTTGCCAGTAGATGTCACTTCACTCCAATGCAGTGAAGTTTACAAATCTGAGAAACAACAGGAAAGAATTGTTCACATTATGGTGAATGTGTGGGATTTAGAAATACTAGGAGTGGAGACGAGTTATTACTTGTCTGCTCGATCCCCATAGCCCTGTAAAATTATTTCCTTCAAGTGCCCATTCAAATTCCTTTTGTAATCCTCGATTGTCTCCATTTCCACCGCCCTCATGGGCAGCAAGTTACAGATCATCACCAATCAGTGTAAGAAAGTTCTTCCGCACAGTCCCCCTGTATCTCCTGTCCAAAACCTTCAATCTGTGTCCCCTAGTCCTTGTACCAATAGTTAACGGGAACAATGTTTCCTTGCCAACTTATTTAAAACTGTCATAGCCGAAAACACATCTATCAATTCTCCCCTCACTCTCCTTTGATACAGGCAGAACAACCCTAGCTTTTCCAACCCAACCTTGTAACTAAAATCCTCCATCCCTGGATCCATTCTGGTGAATTTCCTCTGCATTCTCTCAAGGACCCTCACATTCTTTCTTAAGTGTGGTAAGCAAAACTGGAAGTAACACGCCAACTGGGGCCTAACCTGAGTTTTATAATGGTTCAGCATAACTTCCCTGCTTTGTACTCAATGCCTCTATTTATAAAGCCCAAGATGCCATATGCTTTGCAAACCACTCTCGCAATATTTCTTGCCACCTTCAAAGATTGATGCACATGAACCCCAAGTCCCTCTATTCCAACACACCCTTTAGAACTGTGCCATTAAGTAAATATTGCCTCTCCCTATTCCTTGTGCCAAAATACATCACCTCACAATTGTCACTATTAAATTCCATCTGCCACCTGTCTGCCCATTCTGCTAGCCTATCATTGTCCTGTTGCAGGCAGTTCATATTATCCTCACTGTTTGCCACTCCTCCAGGTTTGTTGTCATCGGGATATTTTGATATTCTACTCAATATTCCAAGATCCAAGTCATTTATCTTTAGCAAAAAAAGCAGTGGTTCCAGCACTGACCCTTGGGGAACACCTCTGTCGACTATCCTCCAGGCTGACAATGAATCATTTAATAAGACTCGCTGTTTTCTGTCCTTAAACCAATTTTCTATCCAATTGGACACTGACCCTCCTATACCACGAACCTCAATTTTGTCAACCGTCCTTTTATGTGGTACCTTGTCAGACGCTTCCTTAAAATCCATATAAACAACATCCACGACATTCCCTTCATCAACCTGCTCTGTAAGTTCATCAAAAATGCAGTTAGATTAGTCAAGCATGAACTCCCATTTATAAATCCATGCTCACTCTACTTAATTAACTCGAACCTCTCCAAGTGACTGTTGATTTTTTACCCAGATTATTCTTTCTAAAACCTTACCCACCACTGCTGTAAATCTAACTGGCCTGTACTTAGCCGGACTGTCCTTACACCCTTTCTTGAATGAGGGCGTCACATTTGCCACTGCTTATTCCTGGCACCTCCCCCGTATCCAGGGAAGATTGGAAGATTATAGCAAACTCTTCCATTATCTGCATCTGCATTTCCTTTCGCAACCTGCGATGTCAGCCATCCAGACCAGGTGATTTATCTACCCTAAGCACAGCCAGCCTTTTTAGTACCTCCCTCTCTCAATTTGTACCCTCTCCATTGCCTCTACTCTCTTCACTTCGACTGATATTTTGTCAAATTCCACTTCCTTAGTGATCACTGATACAAAGTACTCATTAAGTAGATTAACATTGCCCTGCACCTCGAAGCATATATTATGCTCTTTGTCCCTAATCGGCCCGACTCAACTTCTGACTACCCACTTATCATTTACATGCTGCTCGAAGATTTTTGGGTTTCCTTTCATGTTGACTGCCAGTCTATTCACATAGAAATAGAGAATAAGCAAATATAGAAGATGTAAGTATTTCCCATTCTTGATGAGGTGGAACTTTTTTATGTTGTGGGTAGTAATGTCTTGGCCCACGAGTGTGGTGGAAGCAGAGACAATCAATGATTGAAAAGGAAATTAGATGGATACTTGAAGGAAAGAAACTTGCAGGAGGAAAGGGATCGAGCTGGTGAGTGGAACTGACAAGATTGCTCCGGGGAGAGCAGCATGGACGTGATAGGCCAAAACGACCACCTTCTGTGCTGTAAATGACTCTGTGTTGTTTCTCAAATCCAATCCACTGGTGCTTGGTAAATAATTTCAAAGTAAATTGTGCAACCGGAAAATCAGAACCAAGGCAAGGGACGCAGAAGGAAGCAAAATTGCTGAAACCCGGGATCTTTAGATCTTCAGTCTAACGCTCTCCCAGCTGAGCTATTTCAGCCCGACATTAACAGTGGCTTGGTGTCCTTGTTTTGGAAGAAAATACATACATTCAAGTTTTCCAAAAAATTAAAGAACACAACATGTGAGTAATATTCCCCATTGCTTTCTCAGTACTGATGGATTGTGAAGCGGGAGACAGCCAGAAGTGCCACTGAGCCGCACAGACCCCGAGCTGAGAATGAAATGAGATCAAATTCAATCTTTCATAGTGAGATGCTGCTGAGAGGTAAGAGTCCTGAATCAAAGCGAGACTTGCTCATTTCAAACACTCCCTGTACTCTCTGCTCATGAAGCCTTAAAAAAGGGAAAAACAGAATGGCACTCAAACTCAGAACCCTGCCATTAAAAGTCTCATGTTCGACTGACAGAACTGTCACTTCTACTCGGTCTCTTATTGGATGGATGCAACTCCAACGCAGGGATGGCATTCAAATCCTCCCATGGGTCCACATGTCAGACTGAGTTCCATGTTGTAGACTCAAGCAAAGGAAATCTGCTCACTTCCAAAACTATCAGCGAATTGAAGCTGATTACAATCAACATCATCAGAGGTCAGAACTACCTGGTGAAAGAAGACACCCTGAAGAAGGATCCACAATTATTCAAAGGCATCGACAAAGTGAAAAACAAGAAAATCGATGAGTCAATGCAAGCCAAACAACAGAAACACTGAAGACAAAAACAAGAAATGCTGGATTCACTCAGCAGGTCTGGCAGCATCTGTGGAAAGAGAAGCAGAGTTAACGTTTCGGGTCAGTGACCCTTCTTGTTCCGAAGAAGGGTCACTGACCCGAAACGTTAACTCTGCTTCTCTTTCCACAGATGCTGCCAGACCTGCTGAGTGAATCCAGCATTTCTTGTTTTTGTTTCAGATTTCCAGCATCCGCAGTATTTTGCTTTTATATTAGAAACACTGAAGAATTCCATTCCATTCCAGTCCAGAACCCAGTGCTGTTGTTTTTGGAGTCAGGTCTCAATTACTGCAACAACTTTATGTTCCCAGTTGGTTATCTGCACATTTAGTTAATTACAATTTTGTCAACAAGATCTTTGAATCCAGTTGTCTGGTCCTCAAGCCAGCTCCGTATGGAAGTCAATTCCACCTTCTGGAAGGCTGAAACCAATAGATAACCTTAATCTAAAAATGCCAGCAGACCAGGGCTCGTCCGGTACTTGAACCCGGGATCTCTCACACGTTAATTAACCATACTCCCGAAGCGAGAATCATACCCCGAGACCAACGAGCCACTGATAGGTCAGGTTTTATTAGCTGCTGTGGAATTTCACTGGAACCCCCCAGTCAATCAACTATTTATTTTCAGATCAAAGCAACATCCTGCAAATGCTGAAATAAAAACAGAAAGTGCTGGAAATGTTCAGCAGCTCTGGCAGCATCTGTGCTGTGAGAAACACAGTTAACGTTTCAGGGCACTCATCTTTTGTTTCAGCCAGCCTTTCAGACTGCTTCTGTCCATCCAATCTCACTTCCTATTCTATCCACATTCTGACCATTCACTCTGTTGCTACATTTTTCATGAATTCCTCATTTCTTTTATTAATGACAATTTTGTATTTCTAGCCTTTGCTTCAGACACCACCACAAGTGGAATCATGTCTCCATCTACCCAATCAAACCACTTCGCTGTATCCTCACATTGCAATGTTTCTTCAACCCTCACAGACTGTGGAGTTTCTGCTGCTTGATTGCAGTTCTTGCTTCCCGCCAGTAGATGTCACCTCACTCCAATACAGTGAAGTTTACAAATCTGAGAGAGACACAACAGGAAATAATTGTTCACATTATAGTGAATGTGTGGGATTTAGAAATACTCGGAGTGGAGACGAGTTATTATTGCACTCTGCTATTACATCTTTTATAATGGACTCCAGCATTTTCCCCACGACTGAAGTCAGGCTAACCGGTATATAATTCGCTGTTTTCTTTCTGCCTCTTTTTTTAAATAACGGAGTTACATTAACTACCGTCCAATCCATTGGAACTGTTCCAGAGTCTATAGAATTTTGTAAAAAGACCAGAAATGCATCTGCTATTTCAAGGGCCACTTCCTTAAGTACTCTGGGATGTAGATTATCAGGCCCTGGGGATTTATCGGCCTTCAATCCCATCAATTTCCCAAACATTCCCTACTAATACTGATTTCATACAGTTCCTCCTTCTCACTAGACCCTATGTTCCCCAACATTTCTGGGAGATAATTTGTATCCTCCTTTGTGAAGACAGATCCAAAGTATGTATTTAATTGGTCTGCCATTTCTTTGTTCCCCATTATCAATTCCCTCGTTTCTGACTGTAAGGGGCCCACATTTGTCTTCACTAATCTTTTTCTCTACACATATCTATAGAATCTTTTACAGTCAGTTTTTATGTTCTCTGCTAGCTTACTCTCATACTCTATTTCCCCCTTCTTAATCAATCCTTTTGTCCTCCTCTGCTAAATTCCAAACTGCTCACAGTCTTCAGGTTTGCTGCTTGTTCTGGCCATTTTATATTTCTCCTCCTTGGATCTAATACTTTCCTTAATTTCTTTTGTAAGCCACAGTTGAGCCACCCTTCCTTTTTTACTTTTGCACAGACAGGAATGAACAATTGTTGTAATTCATCCATGCGCTCTTTAAATGCTAGCCATTGCCTATCCACTGTCAACCCTTTAAGTAACGTTCCCCAATCTATCATCGCCAACTCCCGCCTCATACCTTCATAGTTTCCTTTGTTTAGATTCAGGACCCGAGTCTCTGAATCAACTCTCTCACTCTCCATCTTAATGAAGAATTTTATCATATTATGGGCGCACTTCCCCAAGGGACCCCACACAACAAGATTGTTAACTAATCCTTTCTCATTACACAATACCCAGTCCAGGATGGCCTGTTCTCTCGAGGTGTTATACACCTCTATCAATTCTCCACTCAATCTCCTTTGATACAAGCAGAATAATCCTAGCTTTTCCAATCTAACCTTGTAACTAAAATCCCTCATCCCTCGATCCATTCTGGTAAATCACCTCTGCGTCCTCTCAAGGACCCTCACATTCTTTCTAAAGTCTGCTGAGCAGAACTGGAAGCAACACTCCAATTGGGGCCTAACCAGAGTTTCATAATGGTTCAGCATAACTTCCCTGCGTTTGGACTCAATGCCTCTACTTATAAAGCCCAAGATCCCATATGCTTTGCTAACCACTCTCGCAATATGTCTTGCCACCTTCAAAGATTGATGCACAGGAACCCCAAGTCCCTCTATTCCAGCACACTCTTTAGAACTGTGCCATTAAGTATATATTGCTTCTCCCTATTCCTTTACATCACCTCACACTTGTCACTATTAAATTCCATCTGCCACCTGTCTGCCCATTCTGCTAGCCTATCACTGTCCTGTTGCAGGCAGTTCATATCATCCTCACTGTTTGCCGCTCCTCCAAGTTTGGTGTCATCGGCATATTTGTGGATTCTACTCTGTATTCCAAGATCCAAGTCACTTACCTTTAGCAAAAAAAGCACTGACCCTTGGGGAACACCACTGTCGACTCTCCTCCAGTCTGACAAAGAACCATTTAATAAGACTCGCTGTTTTCTGTCCTTAAACCAATTTTCTCTCCAATTGGACACTGACCCTCCTATACCACGAACCTCAATTTTGTTAACCGCCCTTTTATGTGGTACCTTGTCAAACGCTTCCTTAAAATCCATATAAACAACATCCACTGCATTCCCTTCATCAAGCTGCTCTGTTAGTTCATCAAAAATGCAGTTAGATTAGTCAAGCATGAACTCCCATTTATAAATCCATGCTCACTCTCCTTAATTAACTCAAACCTCTCCAAGTGACTGTTGATTTTTTACCCTGATTATTCTTTCTAAAACCTTACCCACCACTGCTGTTAATCTAACTAGCCTGTAGTTACCCAGACTGTCCTTACACCCTTTCTTGTATAAGGGTGTCGCATTTGCCACTGTTTAATCCTCTGGCACCTCCCCCGTATCCAGGGAAGATTGGAAGATTATAGCAAGCCCTTCCGTTATCTGCATCCGCATTTCCTTTCGCAACCTGGGATGTGAGCCATCCGGACCAGGTGATTTATCTTACCTAAGCACAGCCAGCCTTTTTATTACCTCCCTCTCCTAATTTGTACTCTCTCCATTGCCTCTACTCTCTTCACTTCGACTGATATTTTGTCAAATTCCACTTCCTTAGTGATCACTGATATAAAGTACTCATTAAGTAGATTAACATTGCCCTGCACCTCTAAGCATATATTATCCTTTTTGTCCCTAATAGGCCCTACTCAACCTCTTACTTTACTACCCACTTATCATTTACATGCTGCTCGAAGATTTTTGGGTTCCCTTTCATGTTGACTGCCAGTCTATTCTCATAGAAATAGTGAATAAGCAAATATAGTCGATATAAGTATTTACCATCCTTGATGAGGTGGAACTTTTTTATGTTGTGGGTGGTAATGACTTGGCCCACGAGTGTGGTGGAAGCAGAGACAATCAATGATTTGAAAAGGAAATTGGATGGATACTAGAAGGAAAGAAACTTGCAGGAGGAAAGGGATCGAGCTGGTGAGTGGAACTGACTAGATTGCTCCGGGGAGAGCCAGCATGGACGTGATAGGCCAAACGACCACCTTCTATGTTGTAAATGATTCTGTGTTGTTTCTCAAATTCAATCCACTGGTGCTTGGTAAATAATTTCAAAGTAAATTGTGCAACTGGAAAATCAGAACCAAGGCAAGGGACGCATAAGGAAGCAAAATTGCTGAAACCCGGGATTAAACCAGGGACCTTCAGATTTTCAGTCTCACACTCTCCCAACTGAGCTATTTCAGCCCTACATTAACAGTGGCTTGGTGTCCTTGTTTTGGAAGAAAATACATACATTCAAGTTTTCCAAAAAATTAAAGAACATAACATGTGAGTAATATTCCCCATTGCTTTCTCAGTACTGATGGATTGTGAAGCGGGAGACAGCCAGACGTCCCAGTGATCCACACTGACCCTGAGCTGAGAATGAAATGAGATCAAATTCAATCTTTCATAGTGAGATGCTGCTGAGAGGTAAGAGTCCTGAATCAAAGCGAGACTTGCTCATTTCAAACACTCCCTGTACTCTCTGCTCATGAAGCCTTAAAAAAGGGAAAAACAGAATGGCACTCAAACTCACAATCCTGCCATTAAAAGTCTCATATTCGACTGACAGAACTGTCACTTCTACTCGGTGTCTTATTGGATGGATGCAACTCCAACGCAGGGGTGGCATTCAAATCCTCCCATGGGTCCACATGTCAGACTGAGTTCCATGTTGTAGACTCAAGCAAAGGAAATCTTCTCACTTCCAAAACTATCAGCGAATTGAAGCTGATTACAATCAACATCATCAGAGGTCAGAACTACCTGGTGAAAGAAGACACTCTGAAGAAGGATCCACAATTATTCAAAGGCATCGACAAAGTGAAAAACAAGAAAATCGTTGAGCCAATGCAAGCCAAACAACAGAAACACTGAAGAATTCCATTCCATTCCAGTCCAGAACCCAGTGCTGTTGTTTTTTGGAGTCAGGTCTCAATTACTGCAACAACTTTATATTCCCAGTTGGTTATCTGTACATTGAGTTAATTACAATTTTGTCGACAAGCTCTTTGAATCCATTTGTCTGGTCCTCAAGCCAGCTCCGTTTGGAAGTCAATTCCACCTTCTGGAAGGCTGAAACCAATAGATAACCTTAATCTAAAAATGCCAGCAGACCAGGGCTCGTCCGGGACTTGAACCCGGGATCTCTCGCATGTTAATTAATCATACTCCCGAAGCGAGAATCATACCCCTAGACCAACGAGCCACTGACAATCAGGTTTTATTAGCTGCTGTGGAATTTCACTGGAACCCCCCCGTCAATCATCCATTTTTTTTCAGATCAAAGCAACATCCTGCAAATGCTGAAATAAAAACAGAAAGTGCTGGAAATGTTCAGCAGCTCTGGCAGCATCTGTGCTGTGAGAAACACAGTTAACGTTTCAGGGCACTCATCTTTTGTTTCAGCCATCCTTTCAGACTGCTTCTGTCCATCCAATCTCACTTTCTATTCTATCCACATTCTAACCATTCACTACGTTCCTACATTTTTCATGAATTCCTCATTTCTTTTATTAATGACAATTTTGTATTTCTGGCCTTTGCTTCAGACACCACCACAAGTGGAATCATGTCTCCATCTGCCCAATAAAACCACTTCGCTGTATCCTCACATTGCAATATTTCTTTCACCCTGACAGACTGTGGAGTTTCTGCTGCTTGATTGCAGTTCTTGCTTCCCGCCAGTAGATGTCACCTCACTCCAAAACAGTGAAGTTTACAAATCTGAGTGAGACACAACAGGAAATAATTGTTCACATGATAGTGAATGTGTGGGATTTAGAAATACTCGGAGTGGAGACGAGTTATTATTGCACTCTGCTATTACATCTTTTATAATGGACTCCAGCATTTTCCCCACGACTGATGTCAGGCTGACCGGTATATAATTCGCTGTTTTCTTTCTGCCTCTTTTTTTAAATAATGGAGTTACATTAACTACCGTCCAATCCATTGGAACTGTTCCAGAGTCGATAGAATTTTGAAAAAAGACCAGAAATGCATCTGCTATTTCAAGGGCCACTTCCTTAAGTACCACGGGATGTAGATTATCAGGCCCTGGGGATTTATCGGCCTTCAATCGCATCAATTTCCCAAACATTCCCTATTAATACTGATTTCATACAGTTCCTCCTTCTCACTAGACCCTATGTTCCCCAACATTTCTGGGAGATAATTTGTATCCTCCTTTGTGAAGACAGATCCAAAGTATGTTATGGGAAGCAAGGGATGAAATTGCAGAGCCGCTGGCAATGATCTTTTCATCTTCTCTGCTGACGGGGGTGGTACCAGGTGATTGGAGGGTGGCAAATGTTGTGCCCCTGTTCAAGAAAGGGAATAGGAACAACCCTGGGAATTACAGGCCAGTTAGTCTTACTTCGGTGGTAGGCAAGTTGATGGAAAAGGTGCTGAGGGATAGGATTTCTGAGCATCTGGAAAGACACTGCTTGATTCGGGACAGTCAGCACGGTTTTGTGAGGGGTAGGTCTTGCCTCACAAGCCTGATTGAATTCTTTGAGCAGGTGACCAAGCAAGTGGATGAGGGTAAACCAGTGGATGTGGTGTACATGGATTTTAGTAAGGCATTTGATAAGGTCCCCCATGGTGGACTTATGGAGAAAGTCAGGAGGCATGGGATAGTGGGGAATGTGGCCAGTTGGATTAAGAATTGGCTAACTGATAGAAGGCAGAGAGTGGTCTTAGATGGTAAATACTCAGCCTGGAGCCCAGTTACCAGTGGCGTGCCGCAGGGATCAGTTCTGGGTCCTCTCCTGTTTGTGATTTTTATTAACGACTTGGATGAGGAAGTCGAAGGGTGGGTCAGTAAATTTGCAGATGATACAAAGGTTGGTGGAGTTGTGGATACCGAGGAGGGCTATTGTCGTCTGCAAAGGGACTTGGATAGGTTGCAGTGCTGGGCTGAAAAGTGGCAGATGGAGTTTAACCCTGAAAAGTGTGAGGTCGTCCATTTTGGAAGGACAAACATGAATGCAAAATACTGGGTTAACGGTAGGGTTCTTGGGCATGTGGAGGAGCAGAGAGACCTTGGGGTCTATGTGCATAGATCATTGAAAGTTGCAACTCAAGTGGATAGGGCTGTGAAGAAGGCATATGGGGTGTTAGCGTTCATTAGCAGAGGGATTGAATTTAAGAGCCGTGAGGTGATGATGCAGCTGTACAGGACCTTGGTAAGGCCTCATTTGGAGTACTGTGTGCAGTTCTGGTCGCCTCATTTTAGGAAGGATGTGGAAGCCTTGGAGAGGGTGCAGAGGAGATTTACCAGGATGTTGCCTGGAATGGAGAATAAGTCTTACGAGGAAAGGCTGAACATTCTAGGCCTCTTCTCATTAGAACGGAGAAGGATGAGGGGTGACATGATAGAGGTTTATAAGATGATCAGGGGAATAGATAGGGTAGACAGTCAGAAACTTTTTCCCCGGGTGGAGCAAAGCGTTACAAGGGGTCATAAATTTAAGGTGAAGGGTGGGAGATATAAGGGGGATGTCAGGGGAAGGTTCTTTACCCAGAGAGTGGTCGAGGCATGGAATGCCTTGCCCGGGGAAGTTGTTGAGTCAGAAACTTTAGGGACTTTCAAAAGGCTTTTGGATAGGTATATGGATAAAGGAGAATGATGGGGTATAGATTAAATTGTCCTTGACAGAGGACAAAGGATCGGCACAACATTGTGGGCCGAAGGGCCTGTTCTGTGCTGTATGTTCTATGTTCTATGTTCTATATGTATTTAATTGGTCTGCCATTTCTTTGTTCCCCATTATAAATTCCCCCGTTTCTGATTGTAAGGGGCCCACATTTGTCTTCACTAATCTTTTTCTCTGCACATATCTATAGAATCTTTTACAGTCAGTTTTTATGTTCTCTGCTAGCTTACTCTCATACTCTATTTCCCCCTTCTTAATCAATCCTTTTGTCCTCCTCTGCTAAATTCCAAACTGCTCACAATCTTCAGGTTTGCTGCTTGTTCTGGCCATTTTATATTTCTCCTCCTTGGATCTAATACATTCCTTAATTTCTTTTGTAAGCCACAGTTGAGCCACCCTTCCTGTTTTACTTTTGCACAGACAGGAATGAACAATTGTTGTAATTCATCCATGCGCTCTTTAAATGCTAGCCATTGCCTATCCACTGTCAACCCTTTAAGTAACGTTCCCCAATCTATCATAGCCAACTCCCGCCTCATACCTTCATAGTTTCCTTTGTTTAGATTCAGGACCCGAGTCTCGGAATCAACTCTCTCACTCTCCATCTTAATGAAGAATTTTATCATATTATGGGCGCACTTCCCCAAGGGACCCCACACAACAAGATTGTTAACTAATCCTTTCTCATTACACAATACCCAGTCCAGGATGGCCTGTTCTCTAGAGGTGTTATACACCTCTATCAATTCTCCACTCAATCTCCTTTGAGAAAGGCAGAATAATCCTAGCTTTTCCAACCTAACCTTGTTGCTAAAATCCCCCATCCCTGGATCCATTCTGGTAAATCACCTCTGCGTCCTCTCAAGGACCCTCACATTCTTTCTAAAGTCTGCTGAGCAGAACTGGAAGCAACACTCCAATTGGGGCCTAACCAGAGTTTTATAATGGTTCAGCATAACTTCCCTGCTTTTGTACTCAATGCCTCTATTTATAAAGCCCAAGATCCCATATGCTTTGCTAACCACTCTCGCAATATGTCTTGCCACCTTCAAAGATTGATGCACATGAACCCCAAGTCCCTCTATTCCAGCACACTCTTTAGAACTGTGCCATGAAGTATATATATTATGGAAAGCTGTAGGAGCAACAGGGTGGTGGTGATAGGAGATTTTAAGTTTCCCAACATTGACTGGGATTCACTTAGTGTTCGAGGTCTAGATGGAGCAGAATTTGTCGGGAGCATCCAGGAGGGTTTTCTAGAGCAGTATGTAAATAGTCCAACTCGGGAAGGGGCCATACTGGACCTGGTGTTGGGGAATGAGCCTGGCCAGGTCGTTGATGTTTCAGTGGGGGACTACTTTGGGAATAGTGATCACAATTCCGTAAGTTTTAGAATACTCATGGACAAAGACGAGAGTGGTCCTAAAGGAAGAGTGCTAAATTGGGGGAAGGCCAACTGTACCAACATTCGGCAGGAGATGGGGAATGTAGATTGGGAGCAGCTGTTTGAAGGTAAATCCACATTTGATGTGTGGGAGGCTTTTAAAGAGAGGTTGATTAGCGTGCAGGAGAGACATGTTCCTGTGAAAATGAGGGGTAGAAATGGCAAGATTAGGGAACCATGGATGACAGGTGAAATTGTGAGACTAGCTAAGAGGAAAAAGGAAGCATACATAAGGTCTCGGCGGCTGAAGAAAGACGAAGCTTTGAAAGAATATCGGGATTGTAGGCGCAATCTAAAATTAAGAATTAAGAGGGCTAAAAGGGGTCATGAAATATCTTTAGCAAACAGGGTTAAGGAAAATCCCAAAGCCTTTTATTCATATATAAGGAGCAAGAGGGTAACTAGAGAAAGGATTGGCCCGCTCAAGGACAAAGGAGGAAAGTTATGCGTGGAGTCAGAGAAAATGGGTGAGATTCGAAATGAGTACTTTGCATCGGTATTCACCGAGGAGAGGGACATGACGGATGTTGAGGTTAGGGACAGATGTTTGATTACTCTAGGTCAAGTCGGCATAAGGAGGGAGGAAGTGTTGGGTATTCTAAAAGGCATTAAGGTGGACAAGTCCCCAGGTCCGGATGGGATCTATCCCAGGTTACTGAGGTAAGCGAGAGAGGAAATAGTTGGGGCCTTAACAGATATCTTTGCAACATCCTTAAACACGGGTGAGGTCCCGGAGGACTGGAGAATTGCTAATGTTGTCCCCTTGTTTAAGAAGGGTAGCAGGGATAATCCAGGTAATTATAGACCGGTGAGCCTGACGTAAGTGGTAGGGAAGCTGCTGGAGAAGATACTGAGGGATAGGATCTATTCCCATCTGGAAGAAAATGGGCTTATCAGTGATAGGCAACATGGTTTTGTGCAGGGAAGGTCATGTCTTACCAACTTAATAGAATTCTTTGAGGAAGTGACAAAGTCGATTGATGAGGGAAGGGCTGTAGATGTCGTATACATGGACTTCAGTAAGGCGTTTGATAAGGTTCCCCATGGTCGGCTGATGGAGAAAGTGAAGTCGCATGGGGTCCAAGGTGTACTAGCTAGATGGATAAAGAACTGGCTGGGCAACAGGAGACAGAGGGTAGCAGTGGAAGGGATTGTCTCAAAACAGAGACGTGTGACCAGTGGTGTTCCACAGGGATCCGTGCTGGGACCACTGTTGTTTGTGATATACATAAATGATTTGGAGGAAAGTATAGGTGGTCTGATTAGCAAGTTTGCAGCCGACACTAAGATTGGTGGAGTAGCAGATAGTGAAGGGGACTGTCAGAGAATACAGCAGAATATAGATAGACTGGAGAGTTGTGCAGAGAAATGGCAGATGGAGTTCAATCAGGGCAAATGCGAGGTGATGCATTTTGGAAGATCCAATTCAAGAGTGAACTATGCAGTAAATGGAAAAGTCCTGGGGAAAATTGATGGACAGAGAGATTTGGGTGTTCAGGTCCATTGTTCCCTGAAGGTGGCAACGCAGGTCAATAGAGTGGTCAAGAAGGCATACGGCATGCTTTCCTTCATCGGACGGGGTATTGAGTACAAGAGTTGGCAGGTCATGTTACAGTTGTATAGGACTTTGGTTCGGCCACATTTGGAATACTGCGTGCAGTTCTGGTCGCCACATTACCAAAAGGATGTGGATGCTTTGGAGAGGGTGCAGTGGAGGTTCACCAGGATGTTGCCTGGTATGGAGGGCGCTAGCTATGCAGAGAGGTTGAGTAGATTAGGATTATTTTCATTAGAAAGACGGAGGTTGAGGGGGACCTGATTGAGGTGCACAAAATCATGAGAAGTATAGACAGGGTGGATAGCAAGAAGCTTTTTCCCAGAGTGGGGGATTCAATTACAAGGGGACACGAGTTCAAAGTGAAAGGGGAAAAGTTTCGGGGGGATATGCGTGGAAAGTTCTTTACGCAGAGGGTGGTGGGTGCATGGAACGCATTGCCAGCGGAGGTGGTAGACGCGGGCACGATAGCGTCTTTCAATATGTATCTAGACAGATACATGAATGGGCAGGAAGTAAAGAGATACAGACCCTTCGAAAATAGGCGACAGGTTTATATAGAGGATTTGGATCGGCGTAGGCTTGGAGGGCCGAAGGGCCTGTTCCTGTGCTGTAATTTTCTTTGTTCTTTGTTCTTTGCCTCTCCCTATTCCTTCTGCCAACATACATCACATCACACTTGTCACTATTAAATTCCATCTGCCACCTGTCTGCCCATTCTGCTAGCCTATCACTGTCCTGTTGCAGGCAGTTCATATCATCCTCACTGTTTGCCACTCCTCCAAGTTTGGTGACATCGGCATATTTTGAGATTCTACTCTGTATTCCAAGATCCAAGTCACTTACCTTGAGCAAAAAAAGCAGTGGTTCTAGCACTGACCCTTGGGGAACACCACTGTCGACTATCCTCCAGTCTGACAAAGAACCATTTAATAAGACTCGCTGTTTTCTGTCCTTAAACCAATTTTCTATCCAATTGGACACTGACCCTCCTATACCACGAACCTCAATTTTGTTAACCGCCCTTTTATGTGGTACCTTGTCAAACGCTTCCTTAAAATCCATATAAACAACATCCACTGCATTCTCTTCATCAACCTGCTCTGTTAGTTCATCAAAAAATGCAGTGAGATTAGTCAAGCATGAACTCCCATTTATAAATCCATGCTCACTCTCCTTAATTAAGTCAAACCTCTCCAAGTGACTGTTGATTTTTTACCCTGATTATTCTTTCTAAAACCTTACCCACCGCTGCTGTCAATCTAACTAGCCTGTAGTTACCCAGACTGTCCTCACACCCTTTCTTGAATGAGGGCATCGCATTTGCCACTGTTTAATCCTCTGGCACCTCCCCGTATCCAGGGAAGATTGGAAGATTATAGCAAGCCCTTCCGTTATCTGCATCCGCATTTCCTTTCGCAACCTGGGATGTGAGCCATCCGGACCAGGTGATTTATCTACCCTAAGCACAGCCAGCCTTTTTAGTACCTCCCTCTCCTAATTTGTACTCTCTCCATTGCCTCCACTCTCTTCACTTCTACTGATATTTTGTCAAATTCCACTTCCAAAGTGATCACTGATGCAAAGTACTCATTAAGTAGATTAACATTGCCCTGCACCTCTAAGCTTATATTATCCTTTTTGTCTCTAATGGGCCCTACTCAACCTCTTACTACCCACTTATCATTTACATGCTGCTCGAAGATTTTTGGGTTCCCTTTCATGTTGACTGCCAGTCTATTCTCATAGAAATAGAGAATAAGCTAAATATAGAAGATATAAGTATTTCCCATCCTTGATGAGGTGGAACTTTTTTATAAAAGCAAAATACTGCGGATGCTGGAAATCTGAAACAAAAACAAGAAATGCTGGATTCACTCAGCAGGTCTGGCAGCATCTGTAGAAAGAGAAGCAGAGTTAACGTTTCGGGTCAGTGACCCTTCTTCGGAACTGACAAATATTAGAAAAGTCACAGATTATAAACAAGTGAGGTGGGGGTTGGGCAAGAGATAACAAAGGAGAAGGTGCAGATTGGACCAGGCCACATAGCTGACCAAAAGGTCACAGAGCAAAGGCAAACAATATGTTAATGGTGTTTTGAAAGACAAAGCATTAGTACAGATTAGGTGTGAATATACTGAATATGGAACATCAGCAAGTGCAAACCTGAAGAAAAACAACCTGAAAAAAACAGTGGGTAAGCAAACTGAACAAACTAAGATGAAATGAAATAAATGCAAAAAATGTAAAAAGGAATGCAAAAAAAAGGAAGAAAAAATAACTAAAAATGAAAGTAAAGTGGGGGGCTGTCATGCTCTGAAATTATTGAACTCAATGTTCAGTCCGGCAGGCTGTAGTGTGCCTAATCGGTAGATGAGATGCTGTTCCTCGAGCTTGCGTTGATGTTCACTGGAACACTGCAGCAATCCCAGGACAGAGATGTGAGCATGAGAGCAGGGGGGAGTGTTGAAATGGCAAGCAACCGGAAGCTCAGGGTCCTGCTTGCGGACTGAGCGGAGATGTTCCGCAAAGCGGTCACCCAGTCTGCGCTTGGTCTCCCCAATGTAGAGGAGACCACACTGTGAGCAGCGAATACAGTATACTACATTGAAAGAAGTACAAGTAAATCGCTGCTTCACCTGAAAGGAGTGTTTGGGGCCTGGGATAGTGAGGAGAGAGGAGGTAAATGGGCAGGTATTACACCTCCTGCGATTGCAAGGGAAGGTGCCCTGGGACGGGGACGAGGTGGTGGGGGTAATGGAGGAGTGGACCAGGGTGTCGCGGAGGGAACGATCCCTTCGGAATGCTGACAGGGGAAGGGAGGGGAAGATGCGACTGGTAGTGGCATCACGCTGGAGGTGGCGAAAATGGCGGAGGATGATCCTTTGGATATGGAGGCTGGTGGGATGAAAAGTGAGGACAAGGGGAACCCTGTCACGGTTCTGGGAGGGAGGGGAAAGGGTGAGGGTAGAGGTGCGGGGAATGGGTCGGACACGGTTGAGGGCCCTGTCAACCACAGTGGGGGGAAATCCTCGGTTGAGGAAAAAGGAGGTCATATCAGAAGCACCGTCATGGAAGGTAGCATCATCAGAGCAGATGCGTCGGAGACGGAGAAACTGGGAGAATGGAATGGAGTCCTTACAGGAGGTAGGGTGTGAAGAAGTGTAGTCGAGGTAGCTGTGGGAGTCAGTGGGCTTATAATGGATATTGGTAGACAACCTATCCCCAGAGATGGAGACAGAGAAGTCGAGGAAGGGAAGGGAAGTGTCAGAGATGGACCATGTAAAGGTGAGAGAAGGGTGGAAATTGGAAGCAAAGTTGATAAAGTTTTCGAGTTCGGGGCGGGAGCAGGAAACGGCACCGATGCAGTCATCAATGTACCGGAAAAAGAGTTGGGGGAGGGGGCCTGAGTAGGACTGGAACAAAGAATGCTCGACATATCCCACAAAAAGACAGGCATAACTAGGACCCATGCGGGTACCCATAGCGACACCTTTTACTTGAAGGATGTGCGTGGAGTTGAAGGAGAAGTTGTTCAATGTGAGAACAAGTTCAGCCAGGCGGAGGAGGGTGGTGGTGGATGGGGACTGGTTGGGCCTCTGTTCCAGGAAGAAGTGGAGTGCCCTCAAACCATCCTGGTGGGGGCTGGAGGTGCAGAGCGATTGGACGTCCATAGTGAAGAGGAGGCGGTTGGGACCAGGAAACTGGAAATTGTCAAAATGACGTAGGGCGTCAGAAGAGTCACGGATGTAGGTGGGAAGAGACTGCACCAGCGGAGAAAAGATAGAGTCTAGATAGGAAGAAATAAGTTCAGTTGGGCAGGAGCAGGCTGACACAATGGGTCTGCCGGGACAGTCCCGTTTGTGGATTTTGGGAAGGGGATAGAAGCGGGCTGTCCGGGGTTGCGGGACTATGAGGTTGGAAGCTGTCGAGGGAAGATCTCCAGAGGAGATGAGGTCAGTGACAGTCCTTTGGACGGTGGCTTGATGTTCGGTGGTGGGGTCATGGTCCAGAGGGAGGTAGGAAGAGGTGTCTGTGAGTTGGCGTTGAGCTTCTGCAAGGTAGAGGTCGGTACGCCATACAACAACAGCACCACCCTTGTCTGCAGGTTTGATGACCATGTCGGGGTTAGACCTGAGAGAACGGAGTGCCTCAAGTTCAGAGGGGGACAGGTTAGAGTGAGTGAGTGGGGCAGAGAAATTGAGACGACCAATGTCTCGCCGACAGTTTTCAATGAAGAGATCAAGAGCGGGTAAGAGGCCTGGGTGAGGGGTCCAGGTAGAGGGAGAATACTGGAGGCGGGTGAATGGGTCACCCCCCTCCAGTATTCTCCCTCTACCTGGACCCCTCACCCTGGCCTCTTACCCGCTCTTGATCTCTTCATTGAAAACTGTCGGCGAGACATTGGTCGTCTCAATTTCTCTGCCCCCCTCACTCACTCTAACCTGTCCCCCTCTGAACTTGAGGCACTCCGTTCTCTCAGGTCTAACCCCGACATGGTCATCAAACCTGCAGACAAGGGTGGTGCTGTTGTTGTATGGCGTACCGACCTCAACCTTGCAGAAGCTCAACGCCAACTCACAGACACCTCTTCCTACCTCCCTCTGGACCATGACCCCACCACCGAACATCAAGCCACCGTCCAAAGGACTGTCACTGACCTCATCTCCTCTGGAGATCTTCCCTCGACAGCTTCCAACCTCATAGTCCCGCAACCCCGGACAGCCCGCTTCTATCTCCTTCCCAAAATCCACAAACGGGACTGTCCCGGCAGACCCATTGTGTCAGCCTGCTCCTGCCCAACTGAACTTATTTCTTCCTATCTAGACTCTATCTTTTCTCCGCTGGTGCAGTCTCTTCCCACCTACATCCGTGACTCTTCTGACGCCCTACGTCATTTTGACAATTTCCAGTTTCCTGGTCCCAACCGCCTCCTCTTCACTATGGACGTCCAATCACTCTACACCTCCATCCCCCACCAGGATGGTTTGAGGGCACTCCGCTTCTTCCTGGAACAGAGGCCCAACCAGTCCCCATCCACCACCACCCTCCTCCGCCTGGCTGAACTTGTTCTCACATTGAACAACTTCTCCTTCAACTCCACGCACATCCTTCAAGTAAAAGGTGTCGCTATGGGTACCCGCATGGGTCCTAGTTATGCCTGTCTTTTTGTGGGATATGTCGAGCATTCTTTGTTCCAGTCCTACTCAGGCCCCCTCCCCCAACTCTTTTTCCGGTACATTGATGACTGTATCGGTGCCGTTTCCTGCTCCCGCCCCGAACTCGAAAACTTTATCAACTTTGCTTCCAATTTCCACCCTTCTCTCACCTTTACATGGTCCATCTCTGACACTTCCCTTCCCTTCCTCGACTTCTCTGTCTCCATCTCTGGGGATAGGTTGTCTACCAATATCCATTATAAGCCCACTGACTCCCATAGCTACCTCGACTACACTTCTTCACACCCTACCTCCTGTAAGGACTCCATTCCATTCTCCCAGTTTCTCCGTCTCCGACGCATCTGCTCTGATGATGCTACCTTCCATGACGGTGCTTCTGAAATGACCTCCTTTTTCCTCAACCGAGGATTTCCCCCCACTGTGGTTGACAGGGCCCTCAACCGTGTCCGACCCATTCCCCGCACCTCTACCCTCACCCCTTCCCCTCCCTCCCAGAACCGTGACAGGGTTCCCCTTGTCCTCACTTTTCATCCCACCAGCCTCCATATCCAAAGGATCATCCTCCGCCATTTTCGCCACCTCCAGCGTGATGCCACTACCAGTCGCATCTTCCCCTCCCTTCCCCTGTCAGCATTCCGAAGGGATCGTTCCCTCCGCGACACCCTGGTCCACTCCTCCATTACCCCCACCACCTCGTCCCCGTCCCAGGGCACCTTCCCTTGCAATCGCAGGAGGTGTAATACCTGCCCATTTACCTCCTCTCTCCTCACTATCCCAGGCCCCAAACACTCCTTTCAGGTGAAGCAGCGATTTACTTGTACTTCTTTCAATGTAGTATACTGTATTCGCTGCTCACAGTGTGGTCTCCTCTACATTGGGGAGACCAAGCGCAGACTGGGTGACCGCTTTGCGGAACATCTCCGCTCAGTCCGCAAGCAGGACCCTGAGCTTCCGGTTGCTTGCCATTTCAACACTCCCCCCTGCTCTCATGCTCACATCTCTGTCCTGGGATTGCTGCAGTGTTCCAGTGAACATCAACGCAAGCTCGAGGAACAGCATCTCATCTACCGATTAGGCACACTACAGCCTGCCGGACTGAACATTGAGTTCAATAATTTCAGAGCATGACAGCTCCCCACTTTACTTTCATTTTTAGTTATTTTTTCTTCCTTTTTTTTGCATTCCTTTTTACATTTTTTGCATTTATTTCATTTCATCTTAGTTTGTTCAGTTTGCTTACCCACTGTTTTTTTCAGGTTGCTTTTCTTCAGGTTTGCACTTGCTGATGTTCTATATTCAGTATATTCACACCTAATCTGTACTAATGCTTTGTCTTTCAAAACACCATTAACATATTGTTTGCCTTTGCTCTGTGACCTTTTGGTCAGCTATGTGGCCTGGTCCAATCTGCACCTTCTCCTTTGTTATCTCTTGCCCAACCCCCACCTCACTTGTTTATAATCTGTGACTTTTCTAATATTTGTCAGTTCCGAAGAAGGGTCACTGACCCGAAACGTTAACTCTGCTTCTCTTTCTACAGATGCTGCCAGACCTGCTGAGTGAATCCAGCATTTCCTGTTGTTGTGGAACTTTTTTATGTTGTGGGTGGTAATGACTGGGCCCACGAGTGTGGTGGAAGCAGAGACAATCAATGATTTGAAAAGGAAATTGGATGGATACTAGAAGGAAAGAAACTTGCAGGAGGAAAGGGATCGAGCTGGTGAGTGGAACTGACTCCATTGCTCCGGGGAGAGCCAGCATGGACATGATAGGCCAAACAACCACCTTCTGTGCTGTAAATGACTCTGTGTTGTTTCTCAAATTCAATCCACTGGTGCTTGGTAAATAATTTCAAAGTAAATTGTGCAACTGGAAAATCAGAACCAAGGCAAGGGACACATAAGGAAGCGAAATTGCTGAAACCCAGGATTGAATCAGGGACCTTTAGATCTTCAGTCTAACGCTCTCTCAACTGAGCTATTTCAGCCCAACATTAACAGCAACTTGGTGTCCTTGTTTTGGAAGAAAATACATACATTCAAGTTTTCCAAAAAATTAAAGAACACAACATGTGAGTAATATTCCCCATTGCTTTCTCAGTACTGATGGATTGTGAAGCGGGAGACAGCCAGAAGTGCCACTGAGCCGCACAGACCCCGAGCTGAGAATGAAATGAGATCAAATTCAATCTTTCATAGTGAGATGCTGCTGAGAGGTAAGAGTCCTGAATCAAAGCGAGACTTGCTCATTTTCAAACACTCCCTGTATTCTCTGCTCATGAAGCCTTAAAAAAGGGAAAAACAGAATGGCACTCAAACTCACAACCCTGCCATTAAAAGTCTCATGTTCGACTGACAGAACTGTCACTTCTACTCGGTGTCTTATTGGATGGATGCAACTCCAACGCAGGGGTGGCATTCAAATTAGGGGCGGCACAGTGGCACCGTGGTTAGCACTACAGCCTCACAGCTCCAGGGACCCGGGTTCGATTCTGGGTACTGCCTGTGTGGAGTTTGCAAGTTCTCCCTGTGTCTGCGTGGGTTTTCTCCGGGTGCTCCGGTTTCCTCCCACAAGCCAAAAAGACTTGCAGGTTGGTAGGTAAATTGGCCATTATAAATTGTCACTAGTACAGGTAGGTGGTAGGGAAATATAGGGACAGGTGGGGATGTTTGGTAGGAATATGGGATTAGTGTAGGATTAGTATAAATGGGTGGCTGATGGTCGGCACAGACTCGGTGGGCCGAAGGGCCTGTTTCAGTGCTGTATCTCTAATCTAATCTAATCTAAAAATCCTCCCATGGGTCCACATGTCAGACTGAGTTCCATGTTGTAGACTCAAGCAAAGGAAATCTGCTCAGTTCCAGAACTATCAGCGAATTGAAGCTGATTACAATCAACATCATCAGAGGTCAGAACTACCTGGTGAAAGAAGACACTCTGAAGAAGGATCCACAATTATTCAAAGGCATCAACAAAGTGAAAAACAAGAAAAACAAGAAAATCAATAAGCAAGATGCTGGAGAGAGTTAAGAATCACAGAATCATAGAAAGTGTAGCGCACAGAAAGAGGCCACTTGGCCCATCATGTCTGTGGCGGCTGAAAAACGATCCACCTGTTCTAATCCCACCTTCCAGCATTTGGTCCGTAGCCCTGCAGATTACGGCACTTGAGGTGATTATCCAGACTGCTTTTGGATGAGTTGAGGGTTTCTGTCTCAACCATCCTTTCAGGCAGTGAGTTCCACACCCACACCATCCTCTGGGTGAAAAGGTTTTTCCTCGTCTCCCCTCTAATTTTTCTACCAATCACTTTAAATCTATGCCTCCTCGTCACTGACCTCTCTGCTAAGGTGAATAGACCCTGCACTTCCACTCTATTTAGACCGCTCAAAATTTTGTACATTTCAATCAGATCTCCTCTCAGCCCTCTCTGCTCCAAGGAGAACAGCCCCAGCCTATCCAGTCTTTCCTCATAGCTGCATTTTTCCAGTCCTGGCAACATCCTTGTAAATCTCCTCTGTACCTTCTCTCGTGCAATTGCATCCTTTCTGTAATGAGGTGTCCAGAACTGCACACAGAACTCAAGTTGTAGCCTAACCAATGAGTTATACAGTTGCAGCATAAGCTCGCTGCTCTTGTATTCTATACCTCGGCTAACAAAGGAAAGGATTCCATCTGCCTTCTTAACCACCTTATCGCCCTGTCCTGCCATCTTCAGGGATCTGTGGACATTCAATCCAAGGTCTCTCACTTCCTCTATACTTCTCAGTATCGTGTATTCTGTTGACTTGTTTGACCTCCCCAAATGCATCACTTCACACTTCTCCAGGTTGAATTCCATTTGCCACTTTTCTGCCCACCTGACCAAACCATCAATATCTTCCTGCAGCCTACAGCTATCCTCCTCATTATCTACCTCATGGCCAATCTTTGTGTCGTCTGCAAAGGTCTTGATCATGCCCCCTACATTGACTTCCAAATCGCTAATATGTACCACAAAAAGCAGGGGACCTGGTACTGAGCCCTGCAGAACACCACTGGAAACAGCCCTCCAGTCGCTAAAACACCCGTCAACAATTACCCTTTGTTTCCTGCCACTGAGCTAATTTTGTATCCACCTTACTGCATTTCCCTGGATCCCATGGGTTTTTATTTTTTTAACCAGTCTGCCATGTGGGACCTTGCCAAATGCCTTGCTAACATCCATGTAGGACACGTCAGCTGCACTACCCTCATTTATCTTCCTTGTTACTTCTTCAAAAAATTCCATCAAGTTGGTCAAACAAGATCTTCGCTTAAAAATCCATGCTGACTATCCTTGATTAACCTGTGCTTTTCGAACTGACAGTTTATTCTGTCTCTCAGAATAGGTTCCAGTTATTGGGCCATGACTGAGGTTAGTCTGACTGGCCTGTAATTACTCGGTCTTTCCTTCGCTCCCTTTTTCAACAGAGGTTCAACCTCTTTTGTAGCAGACTATTGTAAATTTCACAATTCGCATGGGAAAAAGTATTACATACTTCACTTACAAGTTCTAATGTTACTGGCGAAATGAGGGCTTATGTATGATTTGAACCCAGGACCTCACACAAATACACAGCAGGAATTCTGCTCCTTTACCAAAAAGCCATCTCCTTTATAGAGATGTAAATATGCAATATTGGAAGAGTGGAGGACTTGGGACCAGGACAGTGACTGACTTTTCTGCCTGTCTTCCAAATTCTGCAAGGTTCCATACAGACAATTAATGAACTGTCAGGGTGTTACTTTATTCCATTCTTCTTCTTCTTCTTAGGCAGTCCCTCGGGAACGAGAATGATTTTCTTCCACTTCAGGGTTCTGGGTCCAGTGACTAGATGTCTACTTAAATCGCAGAGAAATTAAACACTTTTCAATTTGTCTCACGACATAAATAGCAACATGTGCAGATATTTCACAGCTGTATGATTGGATGCTGCTAACGTTGTTACACTCAGTACACATGGTACCTTCATGTTGCAATAAATATTATAATATCTATTCAGGTAACTGTCATCCCACAGCTGCAAAATTTCACTGGTTCAACATTCTCATCAAACACTAAAGCATTCCACAAAGCAAGGCTCACAAATTCAACACCAGTTTCTCTTTTGGAGTCTCTCTGGTGTAATCTGGTCTCTGATAGATTACTGGTGATCATCCTCCACATGAGCAGTCGTCCTAATCCCATGTGCCTGTCCTGTTCCCACCTCCCTTACCTGTATACACAACAGAATTCCATACTGCTGATATATGCTGGTAAACACTTTCCTTGTTCTATGAAACTGTGATTACAGTGGAAATCCGCAAGAGAGGAAGCTATTGTTGGCACCTTTAACTCTGCAGCCAGTGACCAGAAGAATTCTCACTCCTGAACGAGGACTGTTTCAATTTCCTTTTGGAAGATCACATCATCACATGAAGGAAGTGAAGTGTTTTTGTATCACAGTGACCACAGAGGAGTTTTAAAACAAACTATTAAATTATGAATTCATATTTTATTTCGAATGCTACATTGGAGGTTAATTTCACAGACAGTCCTGCAGTTTATGATTTGTGTGAAATCAGTGAGATTGTGAGTTGGGTCGACCCCTCCCTATCAGAGTCACCAGGGCAAAGGGAGTGTTTAGTCATCGACATCTTGCTCAGTACAGCATTTTGGTGGCTGGCTCCTGAACTGCCAGTGACAGGAGTAAACAAGTCATCGCTGAGGATTTCAAGTGCTATTTAAAGATTAATCACCTTTTACTGTTCACTTACTGCTGGAGGTTTGAAGAGGACATTTGAAACACGTTGGGAGACTTTCTGGGAAACTTTGTCAAGACTTCACCAACACTCTGTCAGCATTTACTCTGGAAATACTCTGAGGATTTCACCTATAAAGAGTAAGTGCTGTGTTACTCCACCTTATTGGAAACTTTATAGGAATGAGCAGGAGAAAGGGAGCGTTTAGTCATTGACATCTTTCTCGGTCTGCGGGAGGAATGGGAGGAGGACACGAGGCCAGGCTGAGCAGCACCAGCTGCGGCAGGAGAGAAGGACAGGAGAGACAGGAGAGGGAGGTGGACTCCTTCTCCTCTGTAAGTACAGGACATTCCTCCTCCTTTGGACCTCCTCCATCAAGACCTCCAGTACTGTATCTGTGAACCTGTGCCTTCGTTCCCTCAGTCCCTGAGTGATCCTGAAACATGCTGCTGTGTGTCAGACAGTACACTTCACACCTTCAGTGGAAATGTGTGTGTGGGACCCACTTATACTGCACCAAGAACATTGCTTCGAATCAGCACTCGAGTGATGAACTGCAGCTTTCTGTTTTCATGCCTCCAGGCAATTTCAAATTATGGTCATCAGAATGATGTGTGAAAACCAGATTTCAAACAGGCGAGTCTTATTATCACAGCACCCGTATCCCAAAATCACCAGCTGGAATTTCCTTCTGAAAACCACCCACTTCTGGGAGCTGGTCTGGCAAGTGAAGTGGGACACGGCCCCTCAGCAAAACTCCACACCAGAAGTGACCACTGGGATTTCTGCCATGATTTCCCTCTCTGAGCCTCTGTAACTCTGATCATTTTGTGACAGTGCACCCACCAGAATCAAATGACTGGGGCGACGGGGGAGAAATGGCTAAATGTGAACACACAGTGGGCTGTTTCTGGATCACGGATTTACCAGGAGTTATGGCAATGATGATAAAACTGCAGCTTCTGAGCAGTCAAGGCTACGTTGTCAGAATGCCAGCTATGGAAGCAGTAACTGTTGTCACTGGATAAGTGACCAGAGCTCTTCTACCCTCCTCCTAATGTCTGGTTGGCAGCTACATTGATCTCCCGGACGGCCAGTGCCCAGGGTCTTCCTCACCTTATGTGTTGCCTCCCTCATTGTGTTGTCGGTGTGAGTTCTGGACTCCTCCAATTGTCCCGTCATCTGCACCAGGAGAGAAGAGACTGTCTCCACAGCCTGTGTGTGAGACCAATGCTCATCAATCATTGATCTTGACCAGCCGAGGCCTCGGAGATATTGCTCTTGGAATCCTCAGCTGAGACCTCCTGCTTCTGTCACCCCCGGGGGAGAGACAGATTTCTCCTCAATGTTATCCACAGTTCCTCCTGCTCACTGCTGCTCTGTGTCAGGAATACTGCCTCCCTGAATGGGTTTGAAGATTCACCAATAGTTACAATAACACAACAGAATATTTATTTAATTACAATACATACATTTACCAATGTGTAGGTCATGTTGAAAGAATGATCAGTTTGTTGTTCTGAAGAGGAGGAGGTGGAGGAGGATTGGGGTCTGTGTCTTTAGGTTTCATTCTGGTGGGGGACAGCAGCAGTTCATTACACAGCTCGTCCACCAGGTAACCCACCGGGCGGGTCAGACACGTTCCAGCTGCTGCAGGAGTAAAGTTGAAAAGGTCACTGCGTGTTCTCGGAGCTGCTCCTGCTCATTATTGAAGAATAACTCACAATCCATGGTATAGGAATTGATCTTTCTCTGATCAATGGTTTTGTTTCTGAGAGTGAATCACAGCAGAGAGAATTCACAGCTAAATTTCAAACATCTATAAGTAGGGATTTGTGTGTCAATAGTGTGGAGACACTAAAGATCCCTTTGAATCAGACAATTATAGAGACGGAGCTGAATACATGGAAAGAAATGGAGGATGGGAACAGATGATGAACCTCTGCAAATTCAACAAGGGGGTTGTTCTGCTGCCAGAGCAATGGCGGAATATGCTGGTCCCAGTCTTCCTGGTATTGTGGAGCAGCTGGCTTCTCACATCCTTAAGATCCAACACTGTCAGGCAGTCACTGTGACTGTCTTCCTTGGAGAACTGATAAAAGCTCCACAGGTTTCGAAGCATCTTAAACTAACTGCTGTGATAGGTATCTGAGGAAGTCCATGTAACTCCCATTGGGCTCCTCTAGATATCAATGAGGAAGCCTCAGCAGATCCAGTAAGTGGCAAGATCATCCACAGTGTTGACCTACAAGATCTGATGATCTCCTCACTCTTTCCATCCAAGTGCAACAATAAGTGAACCAGTTTGGAATGGACCTGTTGGTAGAAGAAATATCTTCACC
This sequence comes from Heterodontus francisci, assembly GCF_036365525.1. Taxonomy (NCBI): domain Eukaryota; kingdom Metazoa; phylum Chordata; class Chondrichthyes; order Heterodontiformes; family Heterodontidae; genus Heterodontus; species Heterodontus francisci. Next base: position 457,276 of record NW_027141114.1, on the reverse strand, counting down.
CTCAGATTCCACTTGGTCAAGTTTCCCAACACATTGGAACATTTCCACCAGTACTTTCTCACACCTTCCCTCAAAGAGTGACTGAATTCTGCTGAGGATTGTATCGACAAAGGGTGGATTAGTGTTTGCTCTCAACTGAATCATGTTCTTCGACAGGTATGACAGCACCTCAAGCGTTAGCATCTCTTTGTTCTGCTTATTCCTCAACAGGATAATGATTGAGTCCAGCACCCTCCAAAACCATCCAGCATCTCCAAAGGTCATGTTCTCCAGGCCCCTGACACACTGCAATGAGAGAAGCAAACAGCAAATACCTCAACAATCTGCTCACCAGAGTGATTGTGAGTGGTTGCGAAGAGGATGGAAGGACAGCAAGTGACAATATTAGCTTGCCCAGCGGAGACAGAAATTGATGAAACCTGGTGGTGTTTGGAGGATCCCCCAGCTCCAAAACTTGAACAGAGACAGGGAATGAGGCCACCGTTCCCTTTCTCACCCCCTTTATCATCTCCGACTTCGGAGCACCAAACCTACATGGTTCAAGTGGTGACTGAGGTAACTGCAGCAGCCCCGACAGTGTCTCCAGTTGAAATTAGCTAACTCAGCCAAGAGTGGGAATCAAACCTGAGATCCTCTGGTTCATATGGTTGAATGTCAGGTGAACAGCAGTGCCTTTACCACGAGACCATTGGGGAACTCGAGAAACTGTGTTTCTAAATTAAAACGTGCAATTTGTTTTCAGCAGCTTAAAAAACACAGATTTAGTATATTTTCACAATTCCCTGTCTGGTTTTTACACAAATGCACTGAGTTCCCATTGAGCCTTGAGGATAGAGTGTAATTAGTCTACAAATGCAGACAGGTCAAATGGCTCCTGATTGGGACAATCCTATTAATGTCATTTGAGAATTATAATAACTTAAATCTCTGGGAAGGAGAGGAACTTATTACACTGGGTTTTAAAAAATCTACAATATATGTGATTATGTTTGTAAACGGTTTCAAAGCAGATGTTTACAGAAGTTAAAGGAACTCGGTTATGAATTATAGTCATCTTTTTGATGAGGCATTATTAGAGGTCATGCAAGATTAACGCTGGTGTTTTGTAGAACCACGGTTTCTCTGGCCTCAAAATTCCTCGCGTTCCACCACAATGTTGCTCATCAACACACTTCGCCTTTAGATCCTTAACTATTTACAACCATCTCCCACACCTCCAAAAAATTATATTCCCTGTGCTTGAATGGATCAGATTGTCAGACGGCTCTAATCTTGATTATCTCATGTTTTTTCATGTTTGTAGAGAAAGGGAACACATTTACAAAAGGTCAGGGATGAGTTTTGTTTGACCTGTGGGTTCTGGATTTCTTCGGTAAGTTGTATGGTCTGTTTAGTAGTGCAGTCTTCGGAAGACAAGCCTGCTTTTGCTGCAGAGCCTCTGCTGGAAGCACAGCAGCTCAGTGAAGTGCTTGAAGACTCAATATCATCTGTCAAGCTGCTGTCTTCTAGATCTGGGGAGTAAAAAACACAATCACATGAATAAAAAGTTACTGTGCTGAGAATGTTTCAGGTTATTGAAGTGTTGTGGCTCAGTCTGGGTTCATCAAACTCCATAAGAGAAACAAGCAGTTTGCAAGAACCGGTTTCTCAATTGTATAAAAACCGTCATTCTTCAACTCAACCGAAAGCGAAACAAATGTTACATTCTGTTGAAAAAAAATATTCCCTTATTGCTCGGGCTGTCAACACAGGCCAAACCCATGCATACGAGGGAGTCAGTGTGACTGCATGGTGTCACAAGTGTTTCCACCCAGACCATTGAGGCCAGACTCCTTTTCTTAAAGATGGTCTTTTTGCATCTTCCCCATGCCCTGCACCATAATTCACTCCTCGCCAAGTGCACAAGTGACCTTACACACTACAAATTAGCAGCACTAGAACAGAACCGTGTGGGGCACTGCTACCCACTTTCATCCCCTCGGAGAAACTGCCCTTAACTCCTACTCTCCCCTCCCTCAGAACCAGTTTTTAATCCCATTTCATCCCATTCCCCTAATTCCAAAAGTGTTAATCTTCTCCAATGGTCTCCTCTCTACTAACTTTTCCAAGGCATTCCGAATGTCCCTGTACACACGGCCACCATTATCTGTCACTTCAAAAGAACTCTATTGGGTTTTGTCGAGCACGATTTTCCTTTATGAAACCAGTGTTTCTACTTCTAATAATTTTCTCACTTGGATATTTAGTAATTTTATCTTTAAAGATTCTAAACATTGACCTAGAAAATAAGAAATAGGAGCGGGTGTAGATTGTACGGCCCCTCGAGCCTCTCCACCATCCAATAAGATCATGGTTGATCTTCTACCTCAATCCATTTCCCACCCTATCCCCATTTCCCTTGTTTCCATTCGTGTCCAACACTCTACCAATCTCAGTCTTGAACATACTCACTCAACTAACATCGATGTTAAATTAACTGGGCTGCAATTATTCGGCTTAGTTCTGTCACCCTTTTCGAAGATGGATATTACATTACCTCTGAATGAACATAATAAAAGTGTCAGTGCTAAGTTGAAACCCCTTCACACTGATCGAAAATGCAGTTTAAATACACCCAAAATGTAAGAGGGAACTTCAGGATTTTGACCACAAAGACTTAATAATGGATCCAGTTGATGTGAGGATTAGTGAAATAGATTCAGAAACACATTTGTGAATAAGATCTAGGGTTTTACAAAGAGGTGATGTAAAATACATACAGGTTTGACAAATCTATTTTGAAGATCTGTTAGCTGTACCTTGAGCTCGCAGTTCTGTGTCCTCACCATGCTTATCATAACCCTGTCACTGCATGAGAGGGAGTCTCATGTAGGTGAGTTATCTCTTTTCCATTGGTTGTTTTGCCCATGCGAGACACTTCACTCAGACTACGAAGCAAACAGATAACCTATCCCCAGACATATAGCAATTTAGCCTTACAGGTTATAAACATTGGGATTCTGAGGAATGCCATCTGGCCTATTCAAGCTCATTGATGCAGAAAGAACTGCATCCCTCACTCCCACACTCTCCAACTGTTTCTTCAGTGTTGACAAGCTTTTTTATCTTCACTGCCCTATCTGGAAGTCTTTTCCACATGGCGATCACTATTTGTGGACGGAACGTCCTGACATCAGTCCTAACTTTGCTTTCTACCAGTTGAACCTGTGTGTCTTAGTTTGCTAAAATAACTGGCACTTGCTTTCATGTCCTAGGCTGACACTCCAATTTCACTTTCACTGAGGAGCCTCCTAGTCTGTAGATGGAGAATATTACTGCTGGGCACTTACGGGTTCAAACCCACATCATGTTGTTTTGTTGCAGCATGAACTATTGCATTATATATAACTTTACAAATAGCATTTCAATTATTTTATCCAATCATTGTTTTTTTTTCTACTTTTTCTCCTCCTCTGGTTGTTGAGTCCTCACCGGGATTATGATCCATGGGTTCGGTCAGCCTTCCAGAACATTCTTCATGTGTGAGCTGAGAGAGCCATTGTTGACAGGCTACTTGACTGTGGAGCACATCACAAGTTGAGCTTAATCTCTCCCTTGCCTCAGGTCCATACCTGTGTAATTGACATCAAGTCACTGAATTGCTATTAGGAGGAGGAATCCTGGCTACGTTTTCCCATTCTTAAACTAAGGACACTGAGACTAAATGTGGTGCGTCAGCTCTGCACAAATCTGGGCAAATCTACCTTGGGGTTTCCGAGTTTCCATCATTCCATTGCCACGCCACATACACCCATTAAACCTTTAGGGGAGGTGGAACAACAAACAGCGGCAAAGAATTTTGATCCCGTTTCTCCAGTTGAATGTGTCCAGTGCATTTCTTTCTTTGTTTTAAAGAACATTTTTTCCTCAAGTCCCAAGAGAGTGGGAAAAGGAACTGGATTGTTATCTCACAACATTCTGTGCAGTTCAGTTCAGTCAAAACTCTGAATGGATGTGTTCTTTGAGATTTATGTCTTCTGGGAAAGCCATTCCTCCTCCCCCTGCCCTAAATGAAGAGGGAGCCCCTCTTATCTGTGCAGGGATAGGCACTGACATGTTAATGTTGCACCATGGACATTTGACAAAATTATTGACTCAGCCATGGACATGGGGGCAATTAATCTGTATATAAATTGTATAGCCAATCTGATGCCTTCAAAACACAGTCTGATTTAAAACATATTTTCTCCCTATAAATAAAGTAGCATACAAACATCAATGGAGAGCAGCAAAATGCATTAGCTAGCAAGCAAGCAATATAGTATGTAATGCCAATGCGAATTACTTTCATTGAAAGAATAGAGCTAGCTACACCATGTCACGGGGCAGTAGATAGACCTTATCGATGACTTCTGTGGATTCACACTGTGTCAGGACTGCAAATTCATTCAATAAACCAAGAAACCCAAGGAGATGATTGTTATTGTGGTTATTGAGGTGAGGCAATAGAAAAATCAGCAGGAAAATGGACCATTTCTCATACTACTGATGTTCTTGTGTTCTTGTGTCTGGACAGAGTAGATAGGGAGAAACTGTTCCCATTGCTGGAAGGATCTACAACCAGAGGACACCAATTTAAGATGATTGGCTAAAGAATCAATGGCAACATGAGGAAAAACTATTTTAAGCAGCGAGTGGTTAGGATCTGGAATGCACTGCCTGAGAGTGCGGCGGAGGCAGGTTCAATCGAGGCCTTCAAAAGAGAATTGGATAATTATCTGAGGAGAAAAACTTGCAGGGCAATGGAGAAAAGGCAGGGGAGTGGGACTGGGTGAGTTGCTGTTGCAGAGAGCTAGCATTGACACGATAGGCTGAATGGCCTCCTTCTGTGCTGTAACCAGTCACTGATTCTATGAGTTTATCACCTTAAAGCCCTGTTACATTTGCTCTTCCTTTCATCCATGTTAAACACGAACATTTTTGATTTCTTGTGTTAAATACTGCTTACATGCTTATTTGCACAAATCTATTATTTATTCAGGTTGAACTGTCTTATTCAAAAAAAATTATCTGTTTATTTATTTCTGTTTTATTTATTAATAACACCTAAGTACATTTATAAACAAAGATACACACAAATATATTCCAAAACCACACACACAGACATACACATTTATTCATAATGAGCCCATTGATGCACTCCCGGCTACAGTAAAATAGTGGTAATATTTACTGCACTAGTAATCCAGAGGCCTGGACTAATAATCTGGTGACAGTGATTTCAAATCCCAGCAATAATCTGATGACAGTGATTTCAAATCCCATCGCTAATCTGGTGACAGTGATTTCAAATCCCAGCAATAATCTGCTGACAGTGATTTCAAATCCCATCAGTAATCTGGTGACAGTGATTTCAAATCCCATCAGTAATCTGGTGACAGCGATTTCAAATCCCAGCAATAATCTGGTGACAGTGATTTCAAATCGCATCAGTAATCTGGTGACAGTGATTTCAAATCCCAGCAATAATCTGGTGACAGTGATTTCAAATCCCATCAGTAATCTGGTGACAGTGATTTCAAATCCCAGCAATAACCTGGTGACAGTGATTTCAAATCCCATCAGTAATCTGGTGACAGTGATTTCAAATCCCAGCAATAATCTGTTGACAGTGATTTCAAATCCCATCAGTACTCTGGTGACAGTGATTTCAAATCCCAGCAATAATCTGGTGACAGTGATTTCAAATCCCATCAGTAATCTGGTGACAGTGATTTCAAATCCCATCAATAATCTGGTGACAGTGATTTCAAATCCCATCACCACAGTTGCAGAATTTAAGTTCAGTTAATGAAATAAATCAACAATTAATAGCTTGTATCAGTAATGATGACAATGAAACAACTGGAGTATTGGTTCACTAATGTTCTTAGGACAGGAAATCTGTTCTCCTCACCTGGTCTGGCCCATGTGTGACTTCAAACTCACAGCAATGTAGTTAACTCTTTACTGCTCTCTGAAATGCCCGAACATACCGTTCATCTGTTTCAAATGAATAACTACAAGAAAAACTGCAAATCCACACGGGCTGCAGCTGTTCAGGAAGCCGGTTCAGCACCAGCATCTCAAGGGCAAGTCAGGATGGGCAGTAAATGTTGGCCTTATAAACGATGTTCACATCCAATGAATGATTAATAAAACTCACCATTTACAGGAGCACAGTTTCAATCATAGATATGTATAACATATTACAGATTAGAAACATAATGAAAATACATTTACAACTGATACCATCATAACTTCAGCACTCATTTTGTATATAAATGTGACACCCACATTCACACACTGACAGTTTATATTGTCACAAGGTACTATTTGCAGCTCTGGGAAAAGTCTACACACCAGACCTTTACAAAGCCAAATGCTGCAGTTGTAGAAAATGCGAAATTAGGATGGGAAATGTTCTTCGAGTCATAGAATAGTGAACAAAGACCATTTGGCCCATCATGCCAGTGCTGTATCTTTGGCTGTGTTCTCCAATTAGTCCAACTGCTCTGCTTCTTCATAAAAACATTTCAAGGTGATCCTCCCCGTTCTGGCAATATATCCACGTTACATTGATTTTACAGAAACTTTGCATGCATGTCAGCCAATGACCAGGAGAGGGCAGCATGAACCGCCATTGCAGCTGAACATATCGGGCTGAATTTGATCAGCCTTTCGATGTCATGGGTCACGGCAGGAGGGGGCCATAAAATTCCGCGGGAAGAGACCCGCCGCGACCCCCGACTTCGGGAAAGGCCCGCCGCTCCCCCACCCCTCACCCTCACCTCCCCACCGCCCCCACCGACCGCTTGGCAGTGGGACCAAGTGTGAGATTCTGAAACCAGTTTTCAGTCTTCAAAATATGTTCAATGGGGAAGAAGAACAGTCAGAATTCGTGGTCTATTTTGGAACCAATGACATGGGTATGAAAAGGGTTGAGATCCTACAATCAGAGTTTTAGGAGCTGGGAAGGAAGTTAAAGAGCAAGACCACAAAGGTTATAATATTTGGATTACTCCCATGTGTATTAGTGAGTATAGGAATAGTAGGATAATACAGGTTAATGCATGGCTGGAGAAATGGTGGATGAGGCAGGGCTACAGCTTCCAGGAACATTGTCACCACTTCTGGTGTTGATGTGACCTGCACAAGATAGACAGGACAAATGACCTCGCTGTCACTTTAACTAATGCTTTGTGAAAGGATTTATACTAATTTGGCTGGGGGAGGGGCACAAGGATGAAGCATTAGAGAATAGATACAAGGTGCACCGAGGACTGAGAGAAACAAACAGCATTAGAATAAAGAATAGTTCAGAAACACAAGACTCAAACAAGAGACAAATGCAAGGCAGACTGAGATAGGTTTAGAGTGCATGTTTGTAAATACTTGCAGCATGGTAAATAGGATTGGTGAGCTGCAGGCACAAGTAGCCACATGGGATTGTGATCCAGTGGCAATAACGGAGACATGGATCAAACAAGGGGAGGAATGGGAACTTAATATTCCTCACTGCGATGTATTCAAGAAAGATAGAGAAGAAAAATAGGCAGAGGATTGTGTGGGTGCAGCTGTATTGATCAAAGATACTGTTACAGCACTAGGAAGAGAAAATGTACTTGAGGGTTGAAAGGTAGAATCTATTTGTTTAGAATAATGCATCGACAGAGGAGTTATTCCACTGCTCAGTGTATATCCAGGCCACTAAATAGTAGGAAGTGGATAGAGGAGCAAATTTGCAGGCAAATTGTCGAAAGATGCAAGAACCTCTGAGTAATGCTAATGGGGATTTCAATTATCCGAATACAGGCTGGGAAAATAACTGTGTGAATGGCAAAGAGGGAGAAGAATTCCTGGAATGTGTGTAAGAGAACTTTCCGAATCAGTATATTTCCATCCAATGGGGAAGGAGATGGTACTGGATCTAGATTTGGAGAATGAAGTCAGGTGAATGAAGTATGTTTCAGTCGGAGAGGATTGTGTGCAAGAGTCATTAAAATATCATTCGTTTTAGAGTAGCTGTGAAAAAGGACTGTCTGTGTAGGTATAAGAACATAAGAAGTAGGAACAGCAGTAGGCCATTCAGCCCCTTGATCCTACTCCGCCATTCAATAAAATCATGGCTGATCTGATCGTGGTCTTAACTTCACTTTCCTGCCCGCTCATAACCCTTGGCTCCCTTGTCAATCAAACATCTGTCTAACTCAGCCTTGAATATATTTATTGACCCAGCCTCCACTGCTCGCTGGGGAAGAGAATTCCAAACGCTAATGACCTTCTGAGAGAAGAAATTCCTCCTCATCACCATCTTCAATTGGAATCACTTTAATTTGAAACTGTGTGCCCTATTTCTACATTCCCCCATGAGAGGAAACATCCTCTCAGCATCTAGCCTGTCGAGCCTGCTCAGGATCTGATATGTTTCAATAAGATCACCTCTCATTCTTCTAAACTCCAATGAGTACAGGCCCAACCTGCTCAACCTTTCCTCATAAGACAAACCCCTCATCCGAGGAATCAGCCTAGTGAACATTTTCTGAACTTTTTCTCCCCCCAAAAATATGCTTTATTCATAAAAATCTGTTAAAAAAAATGCATGACAAAACAGTTCAAAACAGCACCAAGTTGACATTCCAGAGATGTAGAGGAAAGGATAGCAAAGATGATTGTCGACAGGGGCGAGAGTAACAGGGTAGTTGTTATGGGGGACTTTAACTTTCCAAATATTGACTGGAAATACTATAGTTCGAGTACTTTAGATGGGTCAGTTTTTGTCCAGTGTGTGCAGGAGGGTTTTCTGACACAGTATGTAGACAGGCCAACCAGGGTCGATGCCACATTGGATTTGGTACTGGGTAATGAACCCGGCCAGGTGTTAGATTTAGATGTAGGTGAGCACTTTGGTGATAGTGATCACAATTCGGTTAGGTTTACCTTAGCGATGGGCAGGGACAGGTATATACCGCAGGGCAAGAATTATAGCTGGGGGAAAGGAAATTATGATGCGATTAGGCAAGATTTAGGATGCGTAGGATGGGGAAGGAAACTGCAGGGGATGGGAACAATCGAAATGTGGAGCTTATTCAAGGAGCAGCTATTGCGTGTCCTTAATAAGTATGCACCTGTCAGGGAAGGAGGAAGTTGTCGAGCGAGGGAGCCGTGGTTTACTAAAGAAGTTGAAGCACTTGTCAAAAGGAAGAAGAAGGCTTATGTTAGGATGAGACGTGAAGGCTCAGTTAGGGCGCTTGAGAGTTACAAGCTTGCCAGGAAGGATCTAAAGGGAGAGCTAAGAAGAGCAAGGAGAGGACACGAGAAGTCATTGGCGGATAGGATCAAGGAAAACCCTAAGGCTTTCTATAGGCATATCAGGAATAAAAGAATGACTAGAGTTAGTTTAGAGATACAGTACTGAAACAGGCCCTTCAGCCCACCGAGTCTGTGCCGACCATCAACCGCCCATTTATACTAATCCTACACTAATCCCATATTCCTACCACATCCCCACCTGTCCCTATATTTTCCCTACCACCTACCGATACGAGGGGCAATTTCGAATGGCCAATTTACCTGTCAACCTGCAAGTCTATGGCATGTGGGAGGAACCCAGAGCACCCGGAGGAAACCCACACAGAAACAAGGAGAACTTGCAAACTCCACACAGGCAGTACCCGGAATTGAACCCGGGTCGCTGGAGCTGTGAGACTGCGGTGCTAAGCACTGCGCCACTGTTCCGCCCCAGAGTAGGGACAATCAAGGATAGTAGTGGGAAGTTGTGTGTGGAATCAGAGGAGATAGGGGAAGCGTTAAATTAATATTTGTCGTCAGTATTTACAGTAGAGAAAGAAAATGTTGTCGAGGAGAATACTGAGATTCAGACGACTAGGCTAGATGGGATTGAGGTTCACAAGGAGGAGGTGTTATTTTGGAATTTTGGAAAGTGTGAAAATAGATAAGTCCCCTGGGCCAGATGGGATTTATCCGAGGATTCTCTGGGAAGCTTGGGAGGAGATTGCAGAGCCTTTGTCCTTGATCTTTATGTCGTCATTGTCGGCAGGAATAGTGCTGGAAGGTGGAGGATAGCAAATGTTGTCCCCTTGTTCAAGAAGGGGAGTAGAGACAGCCCTGGTAATTATGGACCTGTGAGCCTTACTTCGGTTGTGGGTAAAATGTTGGAAAAGGTTATAAGAGACAGGATTTAGAATCATCTTGAAAAGAATAAGTTCATTAGCGATAGTCAGCACGGTTTTGTGAAGGTTAGGTCGTGCCTCACAAACCTTATTGAGTTTTTCGAGAAGGTGACCAAACAGGTGGATGAGGGTAAAGCAGTGGATGTGGTGTATATGGATTTCAGTAAGGCGTTTGATAAGGTTCCCCACGGTAGGCTATTGCAGAAAATACGGAAGTATGGGGTTGAAGGTGATTTAGAGCTTTGGATCAGAAATTGGCTAGCTGAAAGAGTTCAGTTAGATTAGAGATACAGCACTGAAACAGGCCCTTCGGCCCACCGAGTCTGTGCCGAACATCAACCACTCATTTAGACTAATCCTACACTAATCCCATATTCCCACCAAACATCCCCACTTGTCCCTATATTTCCCTACCACCTACCTATACTAGTGACAATTTATAATGGCCAATTTACCTATCAACCTGCAAGTCTTTTGGCTTGTGGGAGGAAACCGGAGCACCCGGAGGAAACCCACGCAGACACAGGGAGAACTTGCAAACTCCACACAGGCAGTACCCAGAATCGAACCCGGGTCCCTGGAGCTGTGAGGCTGCGGTGCTAACCACTGCGCCACTGTGCCACCCCAGTTACTAGTGGTGTACCGCAAGGATCTGTTTTGGGGCCACTGCTGTTTGTCATTTTTATAAATGACCTGGAAGAGGGTGTAGAAGGGTGGGTTAGTAAATTTGCGAGTGACACGAAGGTTGGTGGAGTTGTGGATAGTGCCGAAGGATGTTGTAGGGTACAGAGGGACATAGATAGGCTGCAGAGCTGGGCTGAGAGATGGCAAATGGAGTTTAATGTGGAAAAGTGTGAGGTGATTCACTTTGGAAGGAGTAACAGGAATGCAGAGTACTGGGCTAATGGGAAGATTCTTGGTAGTGTAGATGAACAGAGATCTTGGTGTCCAGGTACATAAATCCCTGAAAATTGCTACCCAGGTTAATAGGGCTGTTAAGAAGGCATATGGTGTGTTAGCTTTTATTAGTCGGGGGATCGGGTTTCGGAGCCACGAGGTCATGCTGCAGCTGTACAAAACTCTGGTGAGACCGCACCTGGAGTATTGCGTGCAGTTCTGGTCACCGCATTATAGGAAGGATGTGGAAGCTTTGGAAAGGGTGCAGAGGAGATTTACTAGGATGGTGCCTGGTATGGAGGGAAGGTCTTACGAGGAAAGGCTGAGGGACTTGAGGTTGTTTTCGTTGGAGAGAAGGAGGAGGAGAGGTGACTTATTCGAGACAGATAAGATAATCAGAGGGTTAGATAGGTTGGATAGTGAGAGTCTTTTTCCTCGGATGGTGATGGCAAACACGAGGGGACATAGCTTTAAGTTGAGGGGTGATAGATATAGGACAGATGTTCGAGGCAGTTTCTTTACTCAGAGAGTAGTATGGGCGTGGAACGCCCTGCCTGCAACAGTAGCAGACTCGCCAACTTTAAGGGCATTTAAGTGGTCATTGGATAGACATATGGATGAAAATGGAATAGTGCAGGTCAGATGGTTTCACAGGTCGGCGCAACATCGAGGGCCGAAGGGCCTGTATTGTGCTGTAATGTTCTAATTCTAATTCTAAAAAAAAGGTGTAAAAGAAATCAGTTTTCTTCAAAGCAGGAGTGAGTTGCCACACAACCCTTCCATTCCTTTTTTCATGTCGTGTACATTTTACAGCAAACCCACATTTGGTGTATACAGCCCGAGGGGTTTCCCATGGGTCCAGCCCCTCAGTTCACTATGGTGGGAGGACTTTACACTGTGGTCTTTCCCCATTGAGCCTTTGTGACGGCAGCCCCAAGCTTGAGTGCATCCCTCAGCCTGTAGTCCTGGACCTTGGAATGTGCCCGTTTGCAACACTCGGTGGTGGACAACTCTTTGCGCTGGAAGACCAGCAAGTTTCGTACAGACCAAAGAGCGTCTTTCACCAAATTGATAGTCCTTCAGCAGCAGTTGATGTTTATCTCAGTGTGTGTCCCTGGGATGAGCCCACAGAGCACAGACTCCCGTGTTACAGAGCTGCTTGGGATGAACCTCGACAAATGCTTTTCCACACATGCTTTGCAAAGACACATTCCAGAAGGAGTCTCTTCCCCACTGCAGCCACCTCAAGGGCAGCGTGTGGAGGGGGATAGACTCCGGGTGTGCAAGAGGGATCTGACGGGGAGGGCCCTTCTCACCAGCAGCCAAGCTACATCCTGGTGCTTGTTTGATAGTTCTGGTGATGAGGCATTCCGCCAAATGACTGCTTGGTCTGTTTGGGGAACCATCCGACCGGATCCACCATCTCCTTTTCCCATAGGGCCTTGAGGACATTCTGTGCAGACCACTGCCTGATGGATTGGTGGTCAAAGGTGTTTTCCCGCAGAAACATTCCCACAAAGGATAGTTGGTACGACATGGTCCAACTGGATGGAGCGTTCCGCGGCAATGTGACCAGGCCCATCCTTCACAACAACGGGGACAGATAGAACCTCAGCACGTAGTGACACTTGGAGTTTGCGTACTGGGGGTCTACACACAGCTTGATGCAGCCGCACAAGAAGGTGGTCATCAGGATGAGGGCGATGTTGGGTACATTCTTCCCGCCCTTATCCAGAGGTTAGAACATCGTGTCCCTCCGGACCTGGTCCATTTTAGACCTCCAGATAAAGCGGAAAATGGCTCGGGTGACCGCCACAGTGCAGGAGTGGGGTATGGGCCAGACCTGCACCACATACAGCAACAAAGTGAGCGCCTCGCACCTGATGACCAGGTTCTTACCCACAATGGAGAGAGATCGCTGCCCCTCCCTTCCGAACCATATCCCCAGCACCTTCAGGTAGTCTGACCTGACGGTGAAGGGGACAAAGGATCGGTCAGCCCAGTTCCCAAAGAACATGGCCTTGCTCTTGCCATGGTTAACTTTGGCTCCCGAGGCCAGTTCGAACTGGTCGCAGATACTCATCAGTCTGCGCACGGACAGCGGATCCGAGCAGAAGACGGCGACGTCATCCATGTACAGGGAGGTTTTCACCTGAGTGCCTCCACTGCCTGGGATTGTCACCCCTCTTATGCTCGCATCCTTCCTATTAGACTCAGCAAAGGGTGCAATACAGCAAACAAACAAGACCGGGGAGAGAGGACAGCCCTGTCTGACTCCAGATTGGATCGGGAAACTTTCCGATTCCCACCCGTTGATTGAGACTGCGCTACTGATGTTTGTGTACAGCAGTTGGATCCAATTGCAGATTCCCTCCCCAAACCCCATTTTGGAAAGCACGTCCATCATGTCGGTGTGCGATATCCTGTCAAAAGCCTTCTCCTGGTCCAGGCTGATGAGGCAGGTGTCCACCCTCCTGTCCATACATAGGCGATCGTATCCCTGGGTAGTGCGAGACGATCAGAGATCTTCCTGTCGGGTACAGTACAGGTCTGATCAGGGTGAATCACCAACTCCAGAGCAGACTTGACTCGACTGGCTATGACTTTTGACAGTATCTTGTAGTCTACATTAAGCAGTGAGATGGGCCGCCAATTTCTGATTTTTGCCCTCTCCCCCTTCCGCTTGTAAATGAGGGTGATGATGCCTTTCCTCATGGATTCTGACATGCTGCCGGCCAGGAGCATACTCTCGTATACTTCCAGCAGGTCCGGGCCGACCCAGTCCCACAGGGCCGAGTACAACTCAACCGGTGAGCCGTCGCTCCCGGGAGTTTTACTCGTCTCGAAGGACTCAACGGCCTTTGTCAGCTCGTCCAGAGTTAGCGGCTTGTCCAGTCTCTCCCTCCTGCTGTTATCTAAGACCTCTGTGAATGATGATTGGAAGGACTGGGAGGCTCTGCTGTCTGTGGGCTTCGCGTCATACAGCCCAGCATTAAAGTATTTGCTAATCCTTAGTATGTCGGACTGTGAAGACGTGACTGAGCCATCCTCTTCCTTCAGGCTGCTGATAACAGAGCTCGCTGTGTATACCTTTTGGAAGAAGTAATGCGAGCACATCTCATCCTGCTCAATGGAGCGAAATCTGGACCGGAAGATGATCTTGGAGGCCTCCGTGGCAAAGAACGAGGCCTGCTGGCTCTTCACCTCTTGGAGGTCCTCCTTGACCTCGACCCCCATTGATTGCAGCCGGAGCAGATTTTGCATACTTTTCTGGAGTCGGGACATTTCCCTCTGTCTCTCTCTCGCCCTCTGAACACCTTTGTGGATGAACAACCTCTTGATGTTCTCCTTGATCGCTTCCCACCACTGAACTGGAGACTCAAAGAGAGGTTTCACGGTCCTCCAACCTTTGTTATCCCTTTTGAGTTCCTCAACGTTCTCTGGGGTCAGCAGTGTAGCATTGAGCTTCTACCTCCCTCTGCCAACCCGCTGGACGTCCTGAAAGTGACAGTTGGCCAGTAAGAGGCAGTGGTCGGAGAAGAACACCGTCTTGACATCGGTGGATCTGACCGTGACAGCACGGGACACAAACAGGAAGTCAATCCTGGAACGGGCAGACCCGTTCGATCTTGACCATGTGTATCTGCGCTGCGCTCCGTCTGCAGGTTTGCTGAAGACGTCGTGCAGTTTGGCATCTTTAACTGTTTCTATTAGGAATCTGGACGTAGTGTCCAGTTTGCTGTCGTCACTGCTGGATCGTCCAGCCGCATTGATGATGCAGTTGAAGTCACCGCCTAGGATGACTGGCCTGGACGTCGCCAGCAGCAGTGGGAGCTGCTGGAAGACGGTCAGCCGCTCGCTGCGTTGTACCGGGGCGTCCACGTTGATCAACCGGAGCGGAGCGTTGTTGTCCATTACGTCTGCTACGAGGAGGCGACCGCCCACCACCTCCTTAACTTCGGAGATGGTGAAGTTACCTCCCCGCAGCAGAATACCCAGGCCGGAGGAACGGCAGTCATTACCCCCCGACCAGATCGATGGCCCATGGGACCACCATCGTGACCACTGCCTGTAGGTGCTGAGATGTGGTATTCCACACTCCTGCAGAAACAGGAGGTCGGCTTTGACCTTGGCAAGGTAATCCAAGGTTGAAACATATCGCGTAGTGGATTTAATGCTACGCACATTTATGGAAGCAATCCTTATACCCATTTTTTAAAAATTGGTTGTTGCTTCCCATACCATTTGTCCTGGCTAGTCCCAGTCCTTCGGGATGTTCCTGCATACCCATAGTGTACGCAAGCTGTTTCACATTCGTTGGGCTCAGAAACCCCTCCTGGTTTTTCATGCAGGGTGTGTTCCGCTGGGTTGACATCGTGGGGGTCTTGTAGGCAGTAAGGATAGGGTTGTCCTCTGCTGTTCCCCTCTGTTCCTCCTCGAAAACATCACTGCTCCCTGCTTCCCGGAGCTGAGGTGCGCCAGACGTGTCTTTGCTCTCAGTGTCCCGGAGCTGGGATGCGGTGGCCATTTCGTTAGGTGTGGCACTTTGGGGTTGGGGCTCGCCAGGCCCATCACATCTTCCTGTGTCCGGGGGCTGGGGGGCGTTATCTTCCAGCTCCTTGGAGTTCTGCCGCTTCTTTTGAAGGGGCCGTCGCTCCAGCACTTCCTCATCCAGTGAAGAGTAGCTGTTGTAGTCTGTCTCAGAAGGTCGTCTCCTCTTGCCACTGGTTTGGGTGGTGACCTGTTCTGCTTTTGGAGGTCTTTTCTTTGTGGTTTTCCTTTGTGCCACTTTCCACTGACCGGTTTGTCCATCTGCTGCCTCCTCCTCCATTGATTCTGTCTGTGGAGGAGGGGTTTCCGGGTGCAGGGGAGGTGCTGGGTCGCTGGTTTCAGCTGCCTCCCCTTTGTTCTCTTTCTCAGGTAGAAGTTCCTCACTGCGGAGAAGGTTGCTTGTCTTCTTTCCAGCACCGGACGCCTTCGTCGAACCTTCTCCCGGCCTTTCCTTGGACCTTGCCGCCTGAGCATAACTGAGGCAGCGTTTGGGGCAGGTTTTGTAGAGATGGCCTGCCGCACCGCACAAGTTGCAACACTTAGTCTGCTTACAGTCCTTGGTCTGATGGCCTTCCTCCTTGCAGTTCTTGCAAACAACCATGCTGCAGTTAGCTGCCGCGTGACCAGATTTGCCACAGGTGCAGCAAAATCTGGGCTGTCCAGCGTAGACCAAGAAGCCTCGACTTCCCCCGATAGCGAAGCTGGAGGGAGGGTGGATAATGGTTCCACTGGCATCGACCTTCAAGGTCACCTTGACCTGCCGCTTGCTGGTCCAAATCTCAAAGGGGTTCTTGACATCAGTGCTGCTGCCGGCCACCTCGACGTACTTGGCGAGAAAGGTGAGTACATCCACTACCGGAACATGGGGGTTGTAGAGGTGAATCGTCACCACCTGGTCACGTTGTGAAGAGTGCCTTCACTGTGAGGATCGACAACGGCGCCTGGTCCCCTTTCTCCTTGAACGCCTTCAGGAACTTGATGCATCCTGCCACATTCTTGAACATCATGTCGAAATACCCACTGCTGGGGAAATCCTGCAGGCAGAAGATGTCCGAAGCTCGAAATCCACAGCAATTGATGAGGATTTTCTTGATGAAGAAGGTGCGATCGACCAGTGCATCTCCTTCCTTGTCCTTCACCACCACCCGAACGGTGTTCCGCACTCCCTGGCCTGAAGCGCGAAGATTGGTTATAGCCATTTTACTCAAAGCCTACCCAGGATCAAAAGCCAATGATCATGCTTTCTTCTCTTCCAAATAAGCACCGATAAGAACAGATACTACACTTGATCTTAGCCAAAAGGCCCTTATTTCTGTTTAAAATACTAGTCTGGGACCTACTCTTCTCTCCCTCAAACTGAATGTAAAATTCAATCATATTATGATTGCTACTACCTCGGGGCACCTGAACTATGAGGTCATTAATTAATCCTATCTCTTTGCACAATGCCAGGTCTAGTATAGCCTGCTCTCTGGTTGGCTCCAGAATGTATTGTTCCAAGAAGTTATCCCAAAAACATTCTATGTATTCCTCATCTAGGCAACCTCTGCCCATCTGAATTTTCCAGTCTATATGTAGATTAAAACCCCCCATAATTATCGCTGTACCTTTCTGACAAGCTGCCATTATTTCTTCCTTTATACCCCATCCTACAGTGTGGTTAACGTTAGGTGGCCTATACACTGCTCCCACAAGTGACTTCTTGCCTTCATGATTTCTCATCTCTACCCAAACTGCTTCTACATCCTGATCTCCTAAACTTAGGTCATCTCTCTCTATTGTGCTAATACCATCATTAATTAACAGAGCTACCCCATCACCTTTTCCAAGCTTCCTGTCTTTCCTAAATGCCATGTCACCTCCAATATTCACATCCCAATCTATGTCGCCCTGCAGCCATGTCTCTGTAATGACTATCAGATCGAGATCGTACTTATTTATGCTATTTGTGCTCTCAGTTCATTTGTTTGTTTCGAATGCTCCATGCATTCAGATACAGATCATTTAGTTTTGTCCTTTTATTATTTTTGTCACCTCTAGCCTTATTTGTTGATTTACTCTTTGATTTGTATGCTTTGTCTCTTCCTGGCTCGGTCTCTTTATCATTTCCCCTATTTATACCTTTCTCTCTTGCCTTGTCTCTCCTCCTTGATTCACCATATCTTCCCAAATTTGATCCCTTGCCCCCACGATTCAGTTTAAAACCGTATCTACTTCCCTAGTTATGTGGCTCGCTAGAACACCGGCCCCAGCATGGTTCAGGTGCAGACTGTCCCAACGGTACAGCCACCTCTTTCCCCAGTACTGGTGCCAATGCCCCACGAACCAGAACCCACTACTACCACACCAGACTTTGAGCTGTGCATAAGTTTCTCTAATCTTATTTGTCCTATGCCAATTTGCACGTGGCTCAGGTAATAATCCAGAGATGATTACCTTTGAGGTTCTTCTTCTTAATTTGCTGCCTAGTTCCTCATACTGACGATGCAGAACCTCTATCCTTGTGCTGCCTATGTCGTTGGTACCGACATGTACCACGACAACTGGATCCTCCCCCTCCCATTGTATGTTTCACTCCAGCCCTGAGCAGATGTCCTTAATCCTAACACCGGCAGGCAACACAGCCATCTGGACTCTTGCTCTTTGCTGCAGAGAACAGAGTCAATCCACCTTACTATACTGTCCCCTACTACCACTACGTTCCTTTTTACTCCCTCTTTGAGCCGCAAACACTTACTGCAGACGTGTTTGCCCTGGATCACACTGGCATCAAGGAGCTCCCACATGCTGCAGCTGTGACACATCACCTGTCCTGTCATCCTTAAAGTGTTCTAATTAACTACTTAATTATTTTATTCAATTATTTATTTTATTGTATATTTTATTAAGCTTACCACGAGTTTGTTTACTATTTTAAACGTTAGGACTAAAATGGACCTTAATCACTTCCCAGATAGTCATCAAACATGCAGCTTTTTCCAAATCAATGAACTACCTGCTTGCCTGTGATGTCACAGCTTACCAGATCCTCACCAGACAGCTCCTTCCAATGCACCGAAGCAAGAACCATTTCTGTGCACTCACCCCAGCGGCTCTCTGTTTCCCTGCTCTCACTCTCCATTGTGATGTCACTCCTGCCTTGCTCTGTCTCCAAGTCTGTGCTTTTGACGCACTTTTTATCTCTCTGTTCCGTCGTGCTCCTGTGTCTCTGGTCCAAAATTAGACTTTGGTGAGACTCGAACCCACACCTTTAAATATTTTCTCCATCATTATTTACAAGGTCCAACACGCTATCCATTGCACCACAGAGCCACATATGTTTTAAATAACATCACCCGGGATGTCAGCAGAGATGGTCTCTTCTTCTATCCACAAGAACATGCACAGTTCCATCAGTTACAATGGAGCAACATCAGACACTTTCAAGATCAGCAGTGGGGTAAAGCAGGGCTGCGCGCTGGCGCCAACTCTCTTAGGAACAGAGGAACATAGGACTAGGCCATTCAGCCCGTCGAGCCTGCTCGACCATTCAATTTGATCATGGCTGATTATCTACCTCAAAGCCCCTTTCCCCTGCTATCCCCATATCCCTTGATATCATGAGTATCAAGATTTCTATCAATTTCTGTCTTGAACATGCTCAATGATTGAGCTGCCACAGCCCTCTGGGGTACAGAATTCCAATGCTTCACCACCATCTGAGTGAAGAAATTCAACCCATCTCAGTTTTAAATGGCCTACTCCTTATTCTGAGACTATGTCCCCTGGTTTTAGACTCACCAACCAGGGCAAACATCCTGTCGACACCCACACTATCACGCCCTGTAAGAATTTTGTCAGTTTCAATGAGATCACCTCTCATTCTTCGAAACTTTATGGAATACAGGCCCAGTTTCCTCATCAGACAATCCCACCATCCCAGGGATTAGTCTGGTGACCCTCTGTTTCACTCCCTCTATGGCTAGTATATCCAACCTTAGATGAGGAGACCAAACTGTACACAATACTCCAGTGCGGATTCAACAAGGCTCTATACAATTGCAGCAAGACATCTTTACTCCTGTACTCAAGACCCCTCGTGTGAAGGCCAACATACCATTTGCCTTCCTAATTGATTGCTGCACCTGCACAAGAGCTTTTAGTGTCTCATGAACAAGGACACCCAGGTCCCTTTGGACATCAACACTTCCCAACCTCTCACTATTTAAGAAATACTCTGTCTTTCTGTTTATTCTACCAAAGTGGATAACTTCACACTTACTCACATTATATTCCATGTTCTTGCCCATTCACTTAGCCTCTCCAGGTCCCCTGGAAGCCTCTCTGCATCCTCCTCACAACTCACACTTCACCGAGCTTTGTGTCATCTGCAAACTTGGAAATATTACATTTAATCCCCACATCCAAATCATTTATATAGGTTGTTAACAGCTGTGGCTCCAACACTGATCCTTGCAGCACCCCAATAGTAACAGCCTGCCATCCTGAGGAGGACCCGTTATTCCTGCTCTCTGTTTTCGGTCTGTTAACCAATTCTCAATCCATACCAGTATATTATCCCCAATCCTATGTGCTCTAATATTGTTTACTCACCTCCTGTGTGGGATCTTACCAAAGGAAAATGCAAATACCACACATCCACTGGTTCTCCTTTATCTGTTCTACAGGTAACATCCTCAAAAAACTCAACAGGTTTTTCAAACCTGTTTTCCTTTTCATAAATCGATGTTGACTCTGCCCAATCATATCATTATTTTCTAACTGTCTAGTTATCACATCCTTTACAATTGGTGTATTCTTCTCCATGCTGCTATTGTACACTTTCAGTGACTCAGATGGGGGTGTTCACCTGCACATCAGAGCTGACGACAAGCTGTTCAACTTGGCAAGACTGTGCGCCAAGACCAAAGTGGGTAAATTCCTAGTCTGTGAGTTGCTGTTTGCTGATGATGCTGCGCTGACATCCCATAATGAAGTTCACTTACAGCAGCTTGTATATCGGTTCTCCCTGGCCTGCAAAGAGTTTGGACTGACGATCAGCCTCAGGAAGATCAGAGTTATGGGCCAGGACGTAGAGACTCCACTTTCCATCAACATCGACAACCTCACTTTGGAGGTTGTCAACAGCTTCACATACCTTGGATCAACAATCACCAGCAATCTGTCCCTTGATACTGAAATCAGCACCAGGATTGTCAATGCTGCAGCTGTCATGTCAAAGTTGAGAAGACGAGTGTGAACCGACAGCAAACTGAACGACACAAAGCTCCGCGTGTACTCGGCTTGTGTTCTCAGCACCCTCCTTTCTAGTCAAGAAGCATCAACAACTTATATAAGACAAGGAAAGCAGCTGAACAGCTTCCACCTCCGCTGTCTCAGATGGATATTGGACATCTCCTGGCAGGACAGAGTGCCGAATGCGGAAGTACACCAGCGTGCAGGGATCCACAGCATGTTTGCCCTCTTGAGTCAGCGGTGACTCTGTTGACTGGGCCAAATGAATGATGGTCACATTGCCAAATACATGCTCTATGGTGAGCTTGCTATCAGCATGAGACCAACAGGTCAGGAAAAAAATTCAAGTCATTTGGAGAGGTTTGAGTTAACTAAGGAGAGTGAGCATGGATTTATAAATGGGAGTTCATGCTTGACAAATCTAACTGCATTTTTTTATAAGCTATCTGAGAAAGTTGATGAAGGGAATGCAGTGGATGTTGTTTATTTGGATTTTACGAATGCGTTTGAAAAAGTACCACTTGAAAATTCCACACAAGCAGTACTCAGAACTAAACCTGGGTCATTGGAGTTGTGAGATTGCAGTGCTCACCACTGTATCACCTTTAGAATGTGGATAGAATAAAATGTGAGATTGGATGGACAGAAGCAGTCTGAAAAGATGGCTCAAACAAAAGGTGAAAACCCTGAAATGTTAATTCTGTTTCTCTCTCCACAGATGCTGCCCGAGGTGCTGAGCATTTCCTGCACTTTCTGTTTTTATTTCAGCTTTGCAGGATGTTGCTTTGATCAGAAAAAAATGG
Organism: Heterodontus francisci; assembly: GCF_036365525.1. Classification (NCBI taxonomy): domain Eukaryota; kingdom Metazoa; phylum Chordata; class Chondrichthyes; order Heterodontiformes; family Heterodontidae; genus Heterodontus; species Heterodontus francisci. The sequence goes on along the minus strand of NW_027141114.1, from coordinate 435,579 downwards.
ATGATCGGCTGTGGGCGCCAGTGAAATTCCACAGGAGCAAATAAAAAATTCACCAATAGCGGCTCGTTGGTCCAGGGGCATGATTCTCACTTTGGGTGTATAAATGATTAACATGCGAGAGGTCCTGCGTTCAAATCCCAGACGAGCCCTTCTCTGTTGCTATTTTTAGTTTAAGGTCATCGATTGGTTTCAGCCTTCCAGAAGGTGGAATCGATTTCCATACTGAGCCTGCTTGAGGACCGGGGAACTGGATTCAAAGAGCTTGTCGACAAAATTGAAATGAACAAAATATACAGGTTGTCAAGTGGGAATATAAAGTTGCAGCAGTAACTGAAGGCCTGCTCAGGTCTGCAAATGTAACCCGACCCAAGACTGACAGCACCACATCCGACCTGGTCCGAGTCCTTTCATTTTTTCCCGTGCCCGAACCGACCACCAGAATGTTCAGTTAAACTTGCTTCCGTTTTTCACTTTTTAAGCTTGTGCAGATAAGGCAACAAAAACTGTAACTGGACTTGAAAGGTTGTTTAAATGTACATTAAGATTAGAGCTACGTACCGGAGGTGATGAGCTGAAGATTGTTACCATAGAAGTTAGTGATTGTTAGGTCACTAGTTAAAGAGAAAGTCATGGAGTTGTGCCCAGACAGGTTGTCCCACACTGTATTGATTAAAATATTGCCCGAAGGCTAGAAAATATCATCATACATTCCCTAGACTCCTGCTTTACAGGTTGAAATACTTTCTGCAAGTTTATCCAGAGAGCAGCTGAGATGCAGAGACCAGGAAGGTCTTGAGTGATTAATTATTATAAAATATACATTCTTATATTAAAGAGATTGTGCTCTACCTTCAATAGGGTCGCTCACTGCAGACTAGTGCAGAGTTTTTCCCACCTTGACGTCCTGGCTGTCACTGGATCTTGAGTCCAGGCCTCTGGATTACTGGTCAAGTAATCTTTGAAATGTCTCCTTTGATTTAATATTTTAGTCTGGTAAGTCAGATTTTACAAAAAAAAATAACTTATTTAAGACTGCTTCGTATTTAGCAGTGTCAAATGAATAAAGAAATTAAAATATATTCAAAATTATATATCAACTATTAAATACTATTGCCCAGCTTTGTGTATAAAAAATGCCTCTTAATTTCATTAATTATCCATAAACACTGAGGCCACATTAAACTAAAAGCAGCGAGTTATCAAGTCTGACACTTAATTGATTAAATATATTCCAAATTTAGAGCATAATTCATTGTCTTTCCCCTTTAAATCTCTTAATTTGCATTACAAGCCTCCTTTACTTTACAATCTTTATTCAATACAATATGTTTTGAGGCAGGCACAAGAAGTCTTGTCAACCCCTAACGGGATGTAGTCAATTCATTTGCAAACTGTGCAATTAAAGAAAAGGGTGAAGTTGCTATTAATGCAGATTGTAGCTGTTCAACTGCTTTTGTCACCAAGAATACAAAGCACGAAGGAAAACCAAGAGATAAACCAAAACACAAAAAGGTTAAATTTGTGTCAATGAAAAATAGAACTCATTAAAAACATCATATTACACAACAGTGCAGCAACTGATCACATTGTACATATTTCATTATGATTAAAATGGCAAAGAGCTTCAACACCCCTAGAATCAGGAAAGGGCAAGAAAGGGCTAACTGGATAATTATGTGCCTGGGGCTGAGTTCTGCTACCATGTACGCCAAAAACTGTTTATTGATTAGTACACAGTAAGTTGAAATACCAAGCAGACTAGGAAGTACACTTCAAAAGATCTGCGGTTTCCAGTGTTTCACTAACACAATTTGAACACAAGGCATTTAGAGTATTCGAGTGTGTCTGACCCAGCCTGGCCTGACCTGAGCCCGAATGCCGAACCCAAATGCTGAACCAGGAGGAGGACCCAAACCCGACACATGTCATCGGGACCCGTCGGGTTAGGGTCAGGCAGGTAGCCATGTTCTAGCATTAACTGAGACCTGGCTCCAAAAGCAACAATACTGTGTTCTGGTCTGGAATGGAATTCTTCAATTGTTTCTGTTTGGCTTGGATTGACTCATCGATTTTCTTGTTTTTCACTTTGTCGATGCCTTTGAATAATTGTGGCTCCTTCTTCAGGGTGTCTTCTTTCACCAGGTAGTTCTGACCTCTGATGATGTTGATCGTAATCAGCTTCAATTTGCTGATAATTTTGGAACTGAGCAGATTTCCTTTGCTTGAGTCTACAACATGTAACTCAGTCTGAGATGTGGACTCATTGGAGGATTTGAAAGCTGCCCTTGCATTGGAGCATACAGTTGCATCCATCCAAACAGAGGTAGAGTAGAAGTGACAGTTCAGTCTGTCAATCATGGGACGTTTAATCTCAGGGTTGTGAGTTTGTGCGCCATTTAGTTTTTCCCTATTTTTCGGCTTCAGTAGCAGAGATGACAAGGAGTGTTTGAAATGAAATTCAACAACAGTATGAGAAAGTCTCACTTTCATTCGGGACCCTTAACTCTCTGCAGCATCTCGCTGTGAAAGATTGAACTTTATCTCATTTCATTCTCAGCTGGGGGTCAGTGCGGCTCAGTGGGACTTCTAGCTGTCTCCCACCTCACAATCCATCAGTGCTGAGAAAGCAATGGGAAATATTACTCATGGCTGAGTAAGCAGAGGACACCGATTTAAGGTGATTGGGAAAAAAAACAAAGGCAACATGAGGAAAAACCTTTTTTTAAGCAGCGAGTGGTTAAGATCTGATATGTACTGCATGCGAGTGTGACGGAGGAAGATTCAACCATAGCTTTCAAAAGGATATATGATAATTATCTGAAGGGAAAAAAAAATCAGGTTTTCATGGAATACATGAGGATGTGGCATGAGCTGAGTTGCTTGAGCAGAGAGGCAGCACAAGCACGATGAGCTGAATCCCTCCTTTTGTGCTGCAAGTATTCTGTGATCTATGATTCTATAGGACTTACTGCACGCCGTGGCTGCAGACACTCTGGACTGTGAAGACAGCAGGATCGGAGATTGAAGTATCGGCAGCTGTGCTCGTCAGTTTCATCCGGATCAATTTCATTGAGAAAACAAAGAGCAGGTGTGGCTGGGGGAGGGCAGTGGGCCCAGGTAACATACACTAAACTAACTGTTAACTTTTAGATAGGGCTAAAATGAACTGATTTAAAGAGCCAGGGGAATTTAAACAGTTTAAGAGGGCAGATTGGGGGAGAAAACGTTAGGGATGGGAGCAGATGGCCATGGATAGAGTTGAACAGCAAGGGAGCTTCCTAGGGAGCTTCCAGCCCAGGAGCCATCTTGAAGTTGCTACGGCGTGCGGTAAGTCCATTGAGGTGAAGAAGGAGCTGCGGGACCCGAGAGAAGTCCTGTGAAAAGGTGCCCCGAACACCCAAAACATCCACGAACGGCCCCCCCGGCCGCAACTTCAAAGCGCCCGCGGGAGATGGCTCGGAGAGCATCTGCAGCGCACTGTCGGCAATGCTGCATGCCTTTATTTAAACCACTGCAAAAAAAAAAACCCTTAGCAAATGTAATCACCTCTAAGTCTGCCAAATGATGCTTCACCTCCCGAAGGACGTGGATGAGCTTTCCGGACGTTGATGGTGGGCACTGAGGAAATGGCTTATTACCTGCACCAGATTCCACCCCCCCTCCCCCCCCCCTTTACCCCCCTTCCACACCCCCCCCACCCCCGTCCCCTTCCCTGCTCCACCCTCTCAGCTCACCCCCTCACAACCCCGTCCCAGCCCGTCCCCCCCTCGCACCATCTTCACCCCGCAACCCCTTCCCCTGCACCCCCCCCCACCCCCTCCCTCTACCCCTCCCCCTTGCATCCCCTCCTCCCACCGGCACCATCCTACACCTGTGTAGGGGCCCCAACAACCCCACTGCCTTGTGGGCGTCTCGGGAGAGACCAAGGCTAAGGGAGTAAACCCTAACAGAAAATCCGGAGCGGAACCCCGTAGGCGGTCATGTGTCACCTTTGGCATGTTTCCGGCAGTTCCTGCAGCCATACTGGTGCCAAACGTCGTGTCCTGCACTCCTTTGGACCCCACCAGAAAGGCCGAGAGGGGGGTTTTGACGACTGGGCAACTCTCAACCTCCATAAATTTGCCCAGGCATGCGCCATGGAGAGGTCACTCCATAGTTGCCTCACAGCGACTGAAACAACACGGAAGGCAGCAGTTACGGGTTATAAGTCCAGATAAATTGGCGTAGAAACTGGGCGCCACGGGTTGCCTTTGTCGGTGGGAGAGGTCATTGCACCTCACTGGACAGCTACCGCCCGCCTCAAACCGGGCAGCCCCCGGTCAATAAGGTTCTGTCCCGCCACAGTCTGCCTGCTTCAATGGGTGCTTGGAGCTCAGGGTCATTGCCCGAAAGGTGGACTGATACACCGCACCAAACAACATGAAAAAAGGAAAGAAGGTACCAGCCCTTCGCTTTGCAAGCTGGAACGTCAGAACTATGTGTCCTGGCCTGTCGGAAGACCTTACACAAATCAACGATTCTCGGAAGACCGCCATCATTAACAACGAGCTCAGTAGACTCAATGTGGACATTGCAGCACTTCAGGAGACTCGCCTCCCCGCGAGTGGCTCTCTAGCAGAGCAAGACTACACCTTCTTCTGGCAGGGCAGGGATCCTGAAGAACCAAGACAGCATGGAGTGGGCTTCGCCATCAGAAACTCCTTGCTCAGCATGATAGAGCCTCCCTCAAATGGCTCGGAACGCATACTGTCCATCCGACTGCTCACCACCTCTGGTCCAGTACACCTACTCAGCATCTATGCTCCAACACTCTGTTCCGCACCTGAAGCTAAAGACCAGTTCTATGAACAACTCCATAACATCATTAGCAGCATCCCCAACACCGAACACCTATTCCTGCTGGGGGACTTTAATGCCAGGGTTGGGGCCGACCATGACTCATGGCCCTCCTGCCTTGGGCGCTATGGCGTTGGAAGGATGAATGAGAACGGACAGAGACTGCTTGAGTTGTGTACCTATCATAACCTCTGCATCACCAACTCGTTCTTTCACACTGAACCCTGTCACCAGGTTTCATGGAGGCACCCAAGATCACGTCGTTGGCACCAGCTAGACCTCATTGTCACAAGGCGAGCCGCCTTAAACAGTGTTCAATTCACACGCAGCTTCCACAGTGCGGACTGCGACACCGACCACTCCCTGGTGTGCAGCAAGGTTAGACTCAGACCAAAGAAGTTGCATCATTCCAAGCAGAAGGGCCACCCGCGCATCAACACGAGCAGAATTTCTCACCCACAGCTGTTACAAAAATTTCTAAATCCACTTGTAACAGCCCTTCAAAACACTCCCACAGGGGATGCTGAGACCAAGTGGGCCCACATCAGAGACGCCATCTATGAGTCAGCTTTGACCACCTACGGCAAAAGTGCGAAGAGAAATGCAGACTGGTTTCAATCTCATAATGAAGAGCTGGAACCTGTCATAGCCGCTAAGCGCATTGCACTTTTGAACTACAAGAAAGCCCCCAGCGATTTAACATCCGCAGCACTGAAAGCAGCCAGAAGTACTGCACAAAGAACAGCTAGGCGTTGCGCAAACGACTACTGGCAACACCTATGCAGTCATATTCAGCTGGCCTCAGACACCGGAAACATCAGAGGAATGTATGATGGCATGAAGAGAGCTCTTGGGCCAACCATCAAGAAGATCACCCCCCTCAAATCTAAATCGGGGGACATAATCACTGACCAACGCAAACAGATGGACCGCTGGGTTGAGCACTACCTAGAACTGTACTCCAGGGAGAATGCTGTCACTGAGACTGCCCTCAATGCAGCCCAGCCTCTACCAGTCATGGATGAGCTGGACATACAGCCAACCAAATCGGAACTCAGTGATGCCATTGATTCCCTAGCCAGCGGAAAAGCCCCTGGGAAGGACAGCATTACCCCTGAAATAATCAAGAGTGCCAAGCCTGCTATACTCTCAGCACTACATGAACTGCTATGCCTGTGCTGGGACGGGGGAGCAGTACCCCAGGACATGCGCGATGCCAATATCATCACCCTCTATAAAAACAAAGGTGACCGCGGTGACTGCAACAACTACCGTGGAATCTCCCTGCTCAGCATAGTGGGGAAAGTCTTTGCTCGAGTCGCTCTGAACAGGCTCCAGAAGCTGGCCGAGCGCGTCTACCCTGAGGCACAGTGTGGCTTTCGTGCAGAGAGATCGACTATTGACATGCTGTTCTCCCTTCGTCAGATACAGGAGAAATGCCGTGAACAACAGATGCCCCTCTACATTGCTTTCATTGATCTCACCAAAGCCTTTGACCTCGTCAGCAGACGTGGTCTCTTCAGACTACTAGAAAAGATCGGATGTCCACCAAAGCTACTAAGTATCATCACCTCATTCCATGACAATATGAAAGGCACAATTCAACATGGTGGCTCCTCATCAGAGCCCTTTCCTATCCTGAGTGGTGTGAAACAGGGCTGTGTTCTCGCACCCACACTTTTTGGGATTTTCTTCTCCCTGCTGCTTTCACATGCGTTCAAATCCTCTGAAGAAGGAATTTTCCTCCACACAAGATCAGGGGGCAGGTTGTTCAACCTTGCCCGTCTAAGAGCGAAGTCCAAAGTACGGAAAGTCCTCATCAGAGAACTCCTCTTTGCTGACGATGCTGCTTTAACATCTCACACTGAAGAATGCCTGCAGAGTCTCATCGACAGGTTTGCGTCTGCCTGCAATGAATTTGGCCTAACCATCAGCCTCAAGAAAACGAACATCATGGGGCAGGATGTCAGAAATGCTCCATCCATCAATATTGGCGACCACGCTCTGGAAGTGGTTCAAGAGTTCACCTACCTAGGCTCAACTATCACCAGTAACCTGTCTCTAGATGCAGAAATCAACAAGCGCATGGGTAAGGCTTCCACTGCTATGTCCAGACTGGCCAAGAGAGTGTGGGAAAATGGCGCACTGACACGGAACACAAAAGTCCGAGTGTATCAGGCCTGTGTCCTCAGTACCTTGCTCTACGGCAGCGAGGCCTGGACAACGTATGCCAGCCAAGAGCGACGTCTCAATTCATTCCATCTTCGCTGCCTTCGGAGAATACTTGGCATCAGGTGGCAGGACTATATCTCCAACACAGAAGTCCTTGAAGCGGCCAACACCCCCAGCTTATACACACTACTGAGTCAGCGGCGCTTGAGATGCCTTGGCCATGTGAGCCGCATGGAAGATGACAGGATCCCCAAAGACACATTGTACAGCGAGCTCGCCACTGGTATCAGACCCACCGGCCGTCCATGTCTCCGTTATAAAGACGTCTGCAAATGCGACATGAAATCGTGTGACATTGATCACAAGTCGTGGGAGTCAGTTGCCAGCATTCGCCAGAGCTGGCGGGCAGCCATAAAGACAGGGCTAAATTGTGGCGAGTCGAAGAGACTTAGTAGTTGGCAGAAAAAAAGACAGAGGCGCAAGGGGAGAGCCAACTGTGCAACAGCCCCAACAAACAAATTTCTCTGCAGCACCTGTGGAAGAGCCTGTCACTCCAGAATTGGCCTTTATAGCCACTCCAGGCGCTGCTTCACAAACCACTGACCACCTCCAGGCGCGTATCCATTGTCTCTCGAGATAAGGAGGCCCAAAAGAATGATTCTATACAAAGTGAAACCAACATTCACATATGAGAAACTGACAGGTACAGTGTAAACCCCACACTAACAAACCAGCAAATGCCAGGGACAGAGTAAACCATCAGTCCTAGACAAGAAACTGACAGATACTGTGTGAAACCCAAAAATCATTTCGCAGGATTTGGCAGGTAATGTGTAAAAACCTCTCTTCAATATCCATACTGCAAGGTACAAAGAAAATTAGGTACAAAACCAGGCTCATACTTCGAAGACTGAGAGAGAAGAAGCAAAACACAGACTCACCTACAAGAGACTGACCATTACAGAGAATAAAACACACTCACCTAGAGGAGGTGCAGATTAAAAACACATGCATGTAACAGAAACTGATAGGGACAGAATCAAATCCTTTCTCACACATGACACAAAAATTGGTGGTGTCGTAAATAGTGAGGAGGAAAGCATTAGATTACAGGACGATATAGATCGTCTGAGGCATAGAATATAAGAGCAGGGTGTTATGATGGAGCTGTATAAAATGCTAGTTAGGCCACAGCTGGAGTACTGTGTACAGTTCTGGGCACCACACTATAGGAAGGATGTGATTGCACTGGAGAGGGTGCAGAGGAGATTCACCAGGATGTTGCCTGGACTGGAGCATTTCAGCTATGAAGAGAGACTGAAAAGGTGAGGGTTGTTTTCCTTAGAGCAGAGAAGGCTGAGGGGAGAGCTAGACAAAATTATGAAGGGCATTGATAGTTTAGATAGGAAGAAAGTATTTCCATTCGCAGAGGGGTTAATAACGAGGGGGCATAGATTTAAGGTGAGGGGCAGGAGGTTTAGAGGGGATTTGAGGAAAAAATTTTACCCAGAGGGTGGTTGGAATCTGGAATGCACTGCCTGAAGGGGTGGTAGAGCAGGAACCCTCACAACATTTGAGAAGTATTTCGATGAGCACTTGAAATGCCATAGCATACAAGGCTACAGGCCAAGTACTGAAAAATGGGATTAGAATAGTGAGGTGCTTGATGGCCGGCACAGACACGATGGGCCGAAGGGCCTGTTTCTGTGCTGTATAACTCTATGACTCTATATCAGAAACTGATAGATCTGGACAAAAGCTGATGCTCACAGACAAGTTGTTGAAAGATATGTGGTGAAACTCACATAGCAATAGCAGAAACAAACAGTCACAGACCAAAAACTGAAACATACAAAGTAAAAACCCACATTCTCGCACTCGAAATTCACAGTTACGAAGTGAAGTTGACTCTCTCCTCCCAGGCACTGACAGGTACAAAAGAAAACACACACTAACATACCAGGAAATGAAAGGCTGCATTTGCTGACAATGCCATCACTAGGTGGCGCTGCATCAGCACATGTGCAAAAGCAGCCTGTTCAAATTAGACTGCAATTGTTGACAACGCGATCGGTAGGTGGCGCTGTTTTGGCACATGCGCAGATACAGCATGTGCCACGAAAACGTCACAGACTGCGACTGCAGCAGCTGCCAGGACTAAAGATGGCGCTGGTCAAAAAATCACAGAGATGAAACCTAACAAACACGTGGCAGAATACAGTGGCCGGAGTGAGAGAGTGGAGCGCGCCGGGAAGAGCAGCGCGGGGAGTCCAGCGGTAGCGGTGCCCGGGGGGGGGGCGGGGTGTGAAAGGGGGAGACAAGCGGTAGCGGTGCCGGGGCAGGGGGGGGTGGGGGTGGAGAAAGGGGGAGACCAGCGGTAGCAGTGCCCGGGGTGGGGGGGGAATGAAAGAGGGTGAGGGAGGGGGGAGATGGGAGAGGGAGGGGGGGGATGAAAGAGGGAGAGGGAGGGGGGGGATGAAAGAGGGAGGGGGGGTGATGAAAGAGGGAGAGGGAGGGGGAGATGAAAAAGGGAGGGGGAGAAAGAGGGAGAGGGAGGGGGGGAGAAAGAGGGAGAGGGAGGGGGGGAGAAGGGGGGAGGGAGGGGGAGAAGGGGGAGGGAGAGGGAGAGGGAGGGGGGTGAAAGAAGGAGAGGGAGGGGGGGAGAAAGAGGGAGAGGGAGGGGGGAGAAGGGGAGATGGAGTGGGGGAGAAGGGGGAGAAAGGGGGAGAGGGAGGGGGGAGAAAGAGGGAGCGAGTGGGGGGGAGAAGGGGAGAGCGCGGGGGGGGAGAAGGGGAGAGAGTGAGGGGGGAGCAGCGGAACGGAAGAGGAGTGTCTTTTTCTGTGCATGCGCTATGAACACAACATGAATGATGTGAGGGTGCTGGAAAAAGAAGCACATTTCTTTTGGACTATGAACATAAAGCAGGCCATTTAGCCCAGCTGTTCCCTGCTAGTGGTTATGCTACTCGTGCGTCTTCCCATCCATTCCCATTTAATCCTGCCTATACTATCAGCATCATCTTCCATTTCTTTCACTCTTATCTACCTTTGCCTTAAAGCAACACTGAGGATGGAGAATGGTGTGGCTGCACTCCCACCTCACCAGTTGTGTACGCAGCAAGAGCATTCACATTTGTGCTACCACTGGACACGGCATGCTTGTTTCTTTTAGTGCTCAGTCTCTTCTTGCTGAATGTTCCCCAAGTTCGTGACCCCTTTGGACGCCTTCTCTGCTTGACAGGCAGCAGCTGGCAATTGCGGAGTCTCACAAGGCTCTGCATGGTTGTTTCAAGGGCGGATGGGGAAACATGTGGCAGTGTGTCCACGTGCACTGCTTGGATGGATGTAGGAACAGGTGACTGTGTAACTGAACAGCAAGGAGAGGGTACCGCAGGTGGGGGAAGTGGAGCTTTGAACAGGCAGGCGTATGTATGGTCCATCAGATCATTAGGCCAGGGGGTGAAATGCTCAGGATCCATGGATTGTGGCACGCGACTGATGTCCAGCACGTGGCCACCTCCATCCGAAGGTGCTTCCGGGCAATTGTTGGGCAAATTAATTGGCTCCATCTCATCAGCCAGTCCTTGTGTCCTCCCACCATCCACCCCCGTCCCCTCCCTTCCCTTCCCTCCTTTCCCCCCCCCTCCCTTCCCCCCCTACCTTCCCTCCTTCCTTCTTCCCCGCTTCCCTCCTCCCTTCCCCCCTTCTCTCCTCACTTCCCTCCCCCTCCCTTCCCTCCTCCTACCCCCCTTCCCTCCCCCTTCCCTTCCCTCCCCCTCCCCCTCCCCTCCCCTCCCTTCCCTTCCCTCCCCTCCCCCTCCCTTCCCTCCCCTCCCATCTGCCCTCCCTTCCCTTCCCTCCCTTGAAATGTATTTTCAGAGCAACTTACCTTGGAACAATCTCCTCTGTCTAATAAAAATGAAGCAAATGTCCAAAATGACTAAATAATTGAGATAAAATGCCCCGACGAAACCTCTCCTCCTTCCATTTTCAAAAACTCGCGCCGAAGCTTTTCGGAAGATTGACGCACATGCGCACACGGGCTCCGGTCATCTGCGCATGCGCTGCAGTCCGGATTGCCAGGACCAGTTTGCGCATGCGCAAATGCCAACCTGACGTGTTCCCCGAGAAAAAAAGACGTTACGCGATGACGTCATCTGCGCATGCGCAAACTGGCACTGACAGGTCCGGACCGCAGCGCATGCGCAGAGGGCCCGAGGACCGTGTGCGCATGTGCGCACCGCGGCGCATTCTGATGACGTAGCGTTGTCATCAATCACTTTGTTCAAATAAAAAACGTCCCAGTCAGCGACGTTCTGGCAGCTGCCAGGACTAAAGATGGCGCTGCTCAAATAATCACACAAAGGCAATGTAAAGCAAAACAAAGGCCATGTGTTTACATGGCAGCAGGGAATGGCTGGTGAGATCGGCGGAGGGGGTTAGGGTGGAGGGAGGGGGGTCGGAATGGCCGGAGAGATCAGGCGGGGGAGAAAGACCGGAGAGATCAGGTGGGAGAGAATGTCCGTAGAGAGCGGGGAGGAGGAGGAGAGCACACCCACCGCCACCAATGTCTTCGGCCGCTCCCTCCCCACTTCCCCCATGCTCTCTACTTGCTTCCCCCCCACACTCTCTCCCCGCTTCCCCCACGCTCTCTCCCCACTTCCCCCCACACTCTCTCCCCGCTTCCCCCACACTCTCTACTTGCTTCCCCCACACTCTCTCCCCGCTTCCCCCACGCTCTCTACTCGCTTCCCACCCCTCTCCCCGCCCTCTCCCCTCACTTACCCCGCCATGTCCCCCCCACCCTCTCCAACCCCCACTACACCCGCCCTCTCCTTCTGTTAAGCTATTCCGTGACCTTGTCCTATCAATACCTTCTCCTTTGTTATCTCTTGCCCCATCCCCGCTTTACATGCTTAAAATCTTTTACATTTCTTATATCTGCCATTTCTGAAGAAAGGTCACTGACCTGAAATGTTAACTCTGTTTCTCTCTCCACAGATGCTGCCAGACCCGCTCAGTTTTTCCAGCACTTTCTGTTTTTATCATCGATTTTCTTCTTTTTTACTTTGCCGATGTCTTTGAATATATTGTGGATCCTTCTTCAGGGTGTCTTCTTTCACCAGGTAGTTTTGACCTCTGTTGATGTTGATCGTAATCAGCTTCAATTTGCTGATAGTTTTGGAACTGAGCAGATTTCCTTTGCTTGATTCTACAACATGGAACTCAGTCTGACATGTGGACCCATGGGAGGATTTAAAAGTAACTTGGATGATCCCTAGTGGATCCCTAGTGGAGGAGTATCTGATCCATGGGAACCCAGGTTCAATCCCGGGTTTCAGCAATTCTGCTTCCTTATGCATCCCTTGCCTTGGTTCTGATTTTCCAGTTGCACAATTTACTTTCAAATTATTTACCAAGCACCAGTGGATTGGATTTGAGAAACAACACAGAGTCATTTACAGCACAGAAGGTGGTCGTTCGGCCTATCACATCCATGCTGGCTCTCCCCGGAGCAATCTAGTCAGTTCCACTCACCAGCTCGATCCCTTTCCTCCTGCAAGTTTCTTTCCTTCAAGTATCCATCCAATTTCCTTTTCAAATCATTGATTGTCTCTGCTTCACCACACTCGTGGGCCGAGACATTACCACCCACAACATAAAAAAGTTCCACCTCACCGAAGGATGCGAAATATTTATATCTTCTATATTTAGCTTATTCTCTATTTCTATGAGAATAGACTGGCAGTCAACATGAAAATGAACCCAAAAATCTTTGAGCAGCATGTAAATGATAAGTGGGTAGTAAGAGGTAGAGTGCAGCCTATTAGGGACAAAGAGGGTAATATATGCTTGGAAGTGCAGGGCAATGTTAATCTACTTAATGAGTACTTTGTATCAGTGATCATTAAGGAAGTGGAATTGGACAAAATATCAGTAGAAGTGCAGAGAGTAGAGGCAATGGAGAGGGTACAAATTGAGAGAGGGAGGTACGAAAAAGGCGGAGCAAAGCGGCACCGCAAAGTGCTTTGTGATAATATCCAGGGCATCACCAAACCAGCAATCCGCCGCCTGGCTCGCCGTGGCGGGGTCAAGCGGATCTCAGGTTTGATCTCTGAGGAGACTCGCAGGGTGTTGAAGGTATTCCTGGAGAATGTGATCAGGGATGCGGTCACCTACACTGAGCACGGCAAGCACAAGACGGTCACTGCCATGGATGTGGTGTACGTTCTGAAACGGCAGGGCCGCACTCCACGGATTCGGCGGCTGAACAACTCGACCCTTTCCAGCAAACACACAACAAAGGCTCTTCTAAGAGCCACCCACAGCCTCACAGAGAGAGCAGTGACCTGGAAACGGGAGATCGGATAGGCTGTTCAGAACTGTCTGGAATAAATCTGTCCTGTATTCGGGAATAAAACTGGAATCCCCGAATTTGACATTTCATTTGCAGCAAAGATGTGCAGTGGATTTGATTTTCTAAACGGGCTGTGTAAACAGTGCCCGAGGTTCTACAGTTAGTTATTTCCCCAGTCGAAACATGCCCTCAGTGAAAAGCCACATCTTCTTCTTTGGCCTCCTTGTCTCGAGAGACAATGGGTAAGCGCCTGGAGGTGGTCAGTGGTTTGTGGAGCTGTGCCTGGAGTGGCTATAAAGGCCAATTCTAGAGTGACAGGCTCTTCCACAGGTGCTGCAGATAAAATTGGTTGTCAGGGCTGTTACGCAGTTGGCTCTCCCCTTGCGCTTCTGTCTTTTTTCCTGCCAACTGCTAAGTCTCTTCGACTCGCCGCACTACAGCCCCGCCTTTATGGCTGCCCGCCAGCTCTGGCGATCATTGGCAACTGACTCCCATGACTTGTGATCAATGTCACAGAACTTCATGTCGCATTTGCAGACGTCTTTAAAGTGGAGACATGGATGGCCGGTGGGTCTGATACCAGTGGCGTGCTCGCTGTACAATGTGTCCTTGGGGATCCTGCCATCTTCCATGTGGCTCACATGGCCAAGCCATCTCAGGCACCGCTGGCTCAGTAGGGTCTATAAGCTGGGGATGTTGGTCACCTCGAGGACTTCTGTGTTGGAGATACGGTCCTGCCACCTGATGCCAAGGATTCTCCGGAAGCAGCGAAAATGGAATGAATTGAGACGTCGCTCTTGGCTGACATATGTTCTCCAGGCCTCGCTGCTGTAGAGCAAGATACTGAGGACACAGGCTTGATACACTTGGACTTTTGTGTTCTGTGTCAGTGTGCCATTTGCCCACACTCACTTGGCCAGTCTGGACATAGCAGTGGAAGTTTTTCCCATGCGCTTGTTGATTTCTGCATCGAGAGACAGGTTACTGGTGATAGTTGAGCCTAGGTAGGTGAACTCTTGAACCACTTCCAGAGTGTAGTTGCTGATATTGATGGATGGAGCATTTCTGACATCCTGTCCCATGATGTTCGTTTTCTTGAGGCTGATGGTTAGGCCACATTCGTTGCAGGCAGTCGCAAACCTGTCGATGAGACTCTGCAGACACTCTTCAATGTGAGATGTTAATGCAGCATTGTCAGCAAAGAGGAGTTCCCTGATGAGGACTTTCCGTACTTTGGTCTTCGCTCTTAGACAGGCAAGGTTGAACAACCTGCCACCTGATCATGTGTGGAGGAAAATTCCTTCTTCTGAAGACTTGAATGCATATGAGAGCAGCAGGGAAAAGATGATCCCAAACAGTGTGGGTGCGAACAGTTCCGGATCCAAAACGTTAACTCTGCTTCTCGTTCCACAGATGCTGCCAGACCTGCTGAGTGGTTCCAGCATTTCTTGTTTTTATTACATTGGTTTAAATTGTCGACCTGGCAGAAAGTTTGAATTTACAAAAGGCGCCAACTTCAGTGTCGGAAAGAAGCGATTACTGGAAAATCTATTTAAAGTTGTTCGTAAAATATTTTCCACCAACATTTAAAAACCTTTGTTTATTCCGCTATTTTCGCCACAAATTCCTGGCGCTATTTTACGCACAGTTTTAACCTGTCATTTTTTTCCCACTTCTTATCTGTAACTGGCGGTAAAAGACTCCATTCAGCAATCCTTAAGGGACCAATAACTCAAACTTGGTGTGGAAAGGAATAAATTAGACTTTTGGTAATTCCCCTTCACACAGGGATCAGGGGGACAGTGAGAAGTCACTGAAATAGTTGCTTAAACATTTTAAATAGATCTTATTTAGACAGTAATCAGCCCTTTCACAGAGACTGTGGGTGGCTCTGAAAAGAGCCTTTGGTTTATTAGATGACATTTTGGCCGCTTTCCTTTTTCTGGAAGCTCTGAGCGCTGGTTTTCTTGGGTAGCAGCACGGCCTGGATATTCGGCAGCACCCCGCCCTGTGCGATGATCACTCTTCCCAGCAGCTTGTTGAGCTCCTCGTCGTTGCGGACGGCCAGCTGCAGGTGTCTGGGGATGATGCGGGTCTTCTTGTTGTCCCGGGCCGCGTTACCGGCCAGCTCTAGGATTTCAGCGGTCAGATACTCGAGCACAGCAGCCAGATAGACTGGGGCTCCCGCACCCACACGCTCTTCATAGTTACCCTTTCTCAGGAGCCTGTGAACACGACCCACCGCGAACTGCAGTCCAGCCTGGGAGGAGCGAGACTTGGCCTTGGACCGAGCTTTCCCGCTGGTCTTTCTTCCCGACATTTCCACAATCTCACAAATACTTTCACAAAGAATGGATAACTACCTCAGCATTAAGCATCCACATGGGGTAGACAGGATGGTCAAGCAGTCTGAAATGGTGCATTCAGATCACAACGCTCTCTGGAGGGGTGGGTTTAAATCCCACTTCTGACAAGTTGTGCTTTGACATGACTACAGGCATTTGGGAGCAGTGGTGAAAAACACAGAGCATGAAAGAATTTTGACAAGCAAAATCAAAACGAATTCAAAGATATTTCTTCAATACATGGGAGTAAGAGGCAACAGAGGAAAAAGTAGGGCCCATCAAAGAACTAAAAAGTAACCTATGTGTCAGGGCTGAAGATGTTGGTATGTTTGTTAATGAATACTTTACTGTCTTCACAAATGAGGGGGTGATGCAGACATTATAATTAAGGAGAAGGAGTGTGAAGCATTGGACATGATAAACTGAGGGGGAGAAGAAGTATAAATGGGATGAGCATCCTTGAAAGTGGATAAATCATCAGGGCTGGATGAAATGTACCCCAGGCTGTTAAAAGAAGCCAGTGAGGAAATAGTGGAAGGTCTGACCATCAGTTTCCTATCCCTCACTGGATACAGGTGTGATGTCAGAGGATTGGAGGTCTCTGCAATAAAAGCAAAATTCTGCAGATGCTGGAAATCTGAAATAAAAACTATTAGTGCTGGAAATACACAGCAGGTCTGGCAGCATCTGTGGAGAGAGAAGCAAAGTTAACATATCTGTTCTGATGAAAAGTCACTGACCTGAAATGTTAACTTTGCTTCTCTCTCCACAGATGCTGCCAGATCTGCTGTGTATTTGCAGTACATTTTGTTTTTATTGCTAACATTGCACCATTGTTGAAAAAGGAAGCAAGAGATAGACCGAATAATTAAAGACCAGTCAGCCTAACCTCAATAGTGGGTGAATTATTGGAATTAATTCTGAGAGAGAGGATAAACTGTCACTTAGAAAGGCACAGATTAATCAAGTATCATCAGCATGGATTTGTTCAGGGAAGCTCCTGTCTGACGAACTTGATTGAATGTTTTTGAAGAAGTAACAATGAGGATTGTGAGGATAGTGCAGTTGATGTGGCCTACATGGATTTTAGCAAGACTTTTGACAAGATCCCACATGACAAACCGGTTAAAAAAAATAAAAGCACATGGGATCCAGGGGAATGTAGCAAGCTGGACATAAAATAGACTCGGTGGCAGGAAACAAGAAGGAATTGGGTACGGGTGTTTGTGCAACTCGAGGTCTGTTTCAAGTGGTGTTCCACAGGGCTCAGAACTAGGTTCCCTGCTTTTTGTGGTATAAATTAATGATTTGGACATGAATGTAGAGGGCATAATCAAGACGATTGCAGATGACAAGAAAATTGTCCGTGTTGTTGATAGGGAGGAGGATAGCTGTACACTGCAGGAAGATATCAATAGACTGGTCAGGTGGGGAGAATAGTGGCAAATGGAATTCAAATTGGACAAGGGTGAGGTGATGCATTTGGGAGGTCAAAAAAGGCAAAGGAATACACAATTAATGGGAGAACACTGAACGGTGTAGAGGAAGTGAGAGACGTTGGAGTGAATGTCCACAGATCCCTGAAGGTAGCAGGACAGGTCAATAAGGTGGTTCAGCAGGTATATGGAATCCTTTCCTTTATTAGCTGAGGTATAGAATATAAGGGTGGTCTGGGTGTCCATGTCAATAAGTCACTGAAAGCTAACATGCAGGTGCAGCAAGCAATTAGGAAAGCTAATAGTATGTTAGCCTTTATCGCAAGAGGATTTGAGTACGGGAGTCGTGAATTCTTGCTTCAATTGTACAGAAACTTGGTTAGACCACACTTGGAATACAGTTTTGGTCTCCTTACCTTGGGAAGGATATTATTGCCATGGAGGGAGTTCAACGAAGGTTCATCAGACTTCTTCCAGGGATGGTGGGACTGTTGTATGAAGAAAGGTTGGAGAAACTGGGGCTGTATTCTCTAGAGTTTCCAAGAATGGGAGGTGATCTCATTGAAACCTACAAAATACTTAAACGACAGTCAGGGTAGATGCAGCTAAGATCCCTGGTTGGGGAGTGGAGAACGAAGGGAAGGAATTTCAAAATAAGGGAGTAGCCGCTTAGGACAGAGATGAGGAGAAATTTCTTTACTCAGAGGTTTGTGAATCTTTGGAATGCTCTAACCCAGAGGGCTGTGGAAGCTCAGTCATTGAGTATGTTTAAAGCAGAGATTGACAGATTTCTAAATGCAAATGACATAAGGGAATATGAGGAAAGTGTGGGGAAAAGGGCATTGAAGTGGACGATCAGCCATGATCATATTGAATGGTGGGCAGGCTCGATGGACTGAATGGCCGACTCCTGCTCCTATGTTCCTATGTTCCTAACTCCACATGATCAGCGAGGCACAGCCTCAGGCCGACTTGGTGGGTGGTGCAAACAGATATTACTGCTTCTGATCTTCACCAGAACAGAGAGTGAGATGGAACATTGATCATCAATCAGACTGTGAGAGAATACAACAGAATAAAACACATGGAGAGACACTGTTGAATAACAAATAGATTTGATTGGAATGTTGAATTCTGATTGGAATGGATAAAACAGCAGATTAAATTGGGATTCTCATTGATCTGGGACAGAAAAGAGAAACTGATGGAAAGAAGGGAAGAAGAAAGAAAAGAAAGGATGGAACTGTTCACTTTTTTCAGTTTTTTCACTCACCCATCAAAGCTGGATAAAAAAAGTTGCAAATTACAGAGAATTTCACCAGAAGGGGAGATTAAGTGCTGTCGAAACCTTGGATCGAAGGATGCCCCAACAGATCATCTGTTTAACTGTCTCCTCACTGGGGGATTTCAAGCAGTGAGTAATATTATTCTCTACTTTTGTTAAATGAACCCAGAACTGTCACTTGGAGTTAATATCTGTGTTCCGACTCCTGAATTATAAAATTGTGACTTTATCAATATTTTCTGGACACATTTCCTGCTGAAAGAACTAAGAACTCTTTTCTAATTTACACAATACTATATACACACTCATCAAGCCTCCGAAGTTGGCATCCTTGGTGCTGCTCTCTCTTCTCCCAAACCTCATCTCATTTGACTGTTGCATCATCACTCTGACAGTGGGAGTGATTGATCCCACTGTCTTCAGCATTAACCCTTTACATCCTTATACTACACTGTCTGTCAGAAAAAAATGGAGAAGGAACTTCCTTCATTTATCGAAAAACCAGCTGCTCCCAGTTGAAAATCAACTCAAACCCATCAGCGAGAGAGAGAGACTGTCAGAGAACTTCCTGCATCCAGTCCTGACCCTGTCACACTCAGCAGATGCTCACCCAGACCCCACTCTCATCAACACTGAACATTGTTACCGAGACACTTCAAATACTGTTGAGAAAAGGCAGGAAAGGTCAAAGTTCACAGCTGTTTTGAATAGAACAAAGTTTAATATCTCCTCACCGTTTCTCGGTAACCACATGAGACAATGGTTTTCTTATTTGGTTCCTTTGATTTTTCTTGTTCCTGACTGAGAAATATTCCAAACCTCAGATCAACCCTCCCACTTGTGTCGTGTCCCAGTTACAAGCAACACATAATGACACACACACTTTGAAACATACAACACGGTCACACTTTCCTTCAGTGAGATTAAGGTCGAGCTTTTTTTCCAGGTTGAATGCAACTTTGAACAAATTTGTATCAAAGAAGTTGCCTTTGAAATATCAGCACTGAATTTCTGTCCGAGGAGAAAGAGCCATTCCAAACTCACATCCTTCACAAAGGCTATTTTCTCCTGTGAATGAAATTCATCACGCAATTTGAATTCTCAGTTGAAGTTCACAAGACACAGACATAAATGTTGACACGGAAACTTCTCAAGCAGATTGCAAATATGAATTAAGGCTCCGCTGGGGATCGAACCCAGGATCTCCTGTTTACAAGACAGGTGCTTTAACCAACTAAGTTGCAGAGCCAGATCACAAGTGCTGCTGCAATTGAAATCTGAGGTGGTTACTATTTATTCTCATCCCACTTCTCCACAGGTCACAACAAAAATTTTAACTTTTCCCACTTACTGATACAGTCAATCATATGCTCTATTTTTCCCAGAATAGAAGACACTTAATGAACAACAAAATTATCAGTTTCTTATAGAACAAGTTTTAACTAATCATGAAGTAAAGCATAAACACACAGGTGGAAATTTTAAAAGTTCCCTTTTTACCTTAACCAACATTTAAAGTCCCTTTCTTACCTCAGCTGAACACACGCACACACACATACTGAAAAAAAAGGGATTTTTCTATACAATTCAGGGCTCTGTTAAAGACAAAAAAAAACACTTGGACTGATTACTTGCTCATTTCTGAAGAAAACAGCAGATGAGATATGTTGTTCCAAAATTGACATGCAGTCTAATTTCCGAGTACATGTACACAGGTCACTAGGTTCTTTTAGAAGAGTTTATTTAGAGGCGGGGTTGAGAATTAATTTTAGCAGGCTTTCTTCAAAGGCAGAATATGAGACGAATTGACACAGTGAACTTCTCAGAGTCTTTTCAAGATTTGCTGCAAAACAAGGTGGGTTGCAGTCTTCTCTCATTCCTTGACACTTCTTCTGGCTAACTTTATCAGCTGCTCACTCCAGAAGGTAAAACACAATGACTGCTACAAACAAAAGCTTGCGATCTTTCTGCCCTCTTTGGTGCGCGCTGCTGCTGCCGGGCTTGTCCAATCAAGAGGCACGACTGACTTCTCTGTCCACATTTCCCCGTTCCCAGGGCTTCTGTTCTACATTTAACTTGAGTCATGACAACTTGTCAACATAGTTGTCAAATTAATACTTTCAGTGCCCTCTTGAAAAAGAACTGGTCTTACATTTATTCAGTTTGATTATAATTTCCTCAACAAAATAAAATTCACAAAAAAAAAATTCAAAGTCCCTTCCATAACATCATGTACTTTCCCTGAGCTACAGGTTATTGCAAGTCTCTCTGGCTGTGTTTTTTTCTGTTGATTTTGCACTCAGGTTCTTTCTGAATCCATGTGTTTGCAGTTCTTTGTGCGTGAGAGACATGGAGATATGCTTAAAGATTTCCCAACAAATTATTCATATCTCCATCTTTCTCCAAACTTTGTGCAAACACATTAATGTGGGAATCACACACACCAGGCCGTCAAACCTCTCCGCTAAACATTGAAAGGTGACAGTGTTTATTGTGACGGGGTTCCATTTATTCAGACACATCTGGTATAAAGGTAATAGTGATCAAGATGTGATTCACACATGTAATGTATTTGTATATTATGTTCATGAGGTAATGATGTAAATAAACACGTCCTTGCACTTTCCACACTTGGTGTACATTTTCTCTGCTGATGCCCCCTGAATATATCAGAGAAAATGGTGATGAGGATGAGATAAAAGTCCGAAAATATTGGCAGCAAACAGCAGCAGGGACTGCAGTGAACAAGATCAGCCAGCTCCTGGTGAGCTACCTGCTCGGATGGTGGAGGTTTTGGGTGGATTGTGTGAAGCCTGGGCCACAGACTGTCTCCTCAGTTGAATGAGATGCCGCAGGGTCTTAGTGTGCATCCGATTCAAAGTGATATTTTGGGAAAATATGGCTACACCCAAGGGATACATGGCTCGGAACATATGAGAGGGCTCGAGAACCATTCAGTTCATATATTGAAAGAATTGAAATGTTTTTCAGAGCTAATAACATATTGGAATGTGAAGATGAAAATATAGAGGTCAAGACTCAGAATAAAGCAATTCTTGAGGGCAAGAAAGCAATTTTGCTAATGGAAATTAGCCTGGAAGTGTATGACCAGTTAACAAAGCTTCCTGCTCCTATCAAGGCAAAAGATGTGCCATTCAAAACAATCATCACCAAGTAAGAGGAACATTTCAACCCTAAGCCACTAGAGATCACGGCAAGCTAGAAATTTGGAACCAGAAAGCAGAAAAGTTGTGAAACAGTTGGTGAGTACATTGTGGCACTGAAGAATTTATCACTGCATTGCAGCTTTGGCACATTCTTAGACGGTACATTATGAGACAGATTTGTGCTTATATTGGTGAATGAGAAAAGACACTAAACACACAAAATCCTACATTTGAGTTAGCGTGTCAGATTGCTCTTTCGATGGAGATAGCATCAAAGAATGCTCGGGAATTTCATCCTGTGCCAGTGATAGTAACACACTTCAGGGGAGCTTAAAAAAAACTGGAAAATGGGCTTTCACATGGCAGATAAAATTTACACAGAGAATTGTGAAGAGATACAATTTGGGAGGAAGAATAAGGAGAGGCCATATAAATGAAATGGTACAATTCTAAAGTGGGTGCAAGAACAAAGTGACAATGTACACCAATCTTAGAAGGTTTGAAAAGGCTTCAAAGAGCAAACAGGACACTTGGCTTTATTAATAGAGGCATAGAGTAAAAGTAAATAAGTTATGATAAACCTTTATAAAATACTGGGTCTGAATGGCCTACTCCTGTACCTCCACAGAAA
Source organism: Heterodontus francisci (assembly GCF_036365525.1). Lineage (NCBI taxonomy): Eukaryota > Metazoa > Chordata > Chondrichthyes > Heterodontiformes > Heterodontidae > Heterodontus > Heterodontus francisci. The sequence goes on along the minus strand of NW_027141114.1, from coordinate 413,349 downwards.
GCTTCCATTCCAGGTTTACACACACTTGTCAGGATCATTCTCCATAGATCCCACCACTCCATGCTAGGATATCTCCCTCACGATCAGATCACAGGTCCTTAGTCCTACCACATCCAGTCATGAATGGAGGTGGACAGATGAGATGAGGATGCTCGAAAAACATCCCCATCCTCAATGACTCAAAAACAAGAAATGCTGGATTCACTCAGCAGGTCTGGCAGCATCTGTGGAAAGAGAAGCAGAGTTAACGTTTCGGGTCAGTGACCCTTCTTCGGAACTGACAAATATTAGAAAAGTCACAGATTATAAACAAGTGAGGTGGGGGTTGGGCAAGAGATAACAAAGGAGAAGGTGCAGATTGGACCAGGCCACATAGCTGACCAAAATGTCACGGAGCAAAGGCAAACAATATGTTAATGGTGTGTTGAAAGACAAAGCATTAGTACAGATTAGGTGTGAATATACTGAATAATGAACATCAGCAAGTGCAAACCTGAAGAAAAACACCCTACGTCAATGACGCCCGACGTCATTTTGACAATTTCCAGTTTCCTGGTCCCAACCGCCTCCTCTTCACTATGGACGTCCAATCGCTCTACACCTCCATCCCCCACCAGGATGGTTTGAGGGCTCTCCGCTTCTTCCTGGAACAGAGGCCCAACCAGTCCCCATCCACCAACACCCTCCTCCGCCTGGCTGAACTTGTTCTCACATTGAACAACTTCTCCTTCAACTCCATGCATTTCCTTCAAGTAAAAGGTGTCGCTATGGGTACCCGCATGGGTCCTAGTTATGCCTGTCTTTTTGTGGGATATGTCGAGCATTCTTTGTTCAGTCCTACTCAGGCCCCCTCCCCCAACTCTTTTTCCGGTACATTGATGACTGTATCGGTGCCGTTTCCTGCTCCCGCCCCGAACTCGAAAACTTTATCAACTTTGCTTCCAATTTCCACCCTTCTCTCACCTTTACATGGTCCATCTCTGACACTTCCCTTCCCTTCCTCGACTTCTCTGTCTCCATCTCTGAGGATAGGTTGTCTACCAATATCCATTATAAGCCCACTGACTCCCACAGCTACCTCGACTACACTTCTTCACACCCTCCCTCCTGTAAGGACTCCATTCCATTCTCCCAGTTTCTCCGTCTCTGACGCATCTGCTCTGATGATGCTATCTTCCATGACGGTGCTTCTGATATGACCTCCTTTTTCCTCAACCGAGGATTTCCCCCCACTGTGGTTGACAGGGCCCTCAACCGTGTCCGACCCATTCCCCGCACCTCTACCCTCACCCCTTCCCCTCGGTCCCAGAACCGTGACAGGGTTCCCCTTGTCCTCACTTTTCATCCCACCAGCCTCCATATCCAAAGGATCATCCTCCGCCATTTTCGCCACCTCCAGCGTGATGCCACGACCAGTCGCATCTTCCCCTCCCTTCCCCTGTCAGAATTCCGAAGGGATCGTTCCCTCCGCGACACCCTGGTCCACTCCTCCATTACCCCCACCACCTCGTCCCCGTCCCAGGGCACCTTCCCTTGCAATCGCAGGAGGTGTAATACCTGCCCATTTACCTCCTCTCTCCTCACTATCCCAGGCCCCAAACACTCCTTTCAGGTGAAGCAGCGATTTACTTGTACTTCTTTCAATGTAGTATACTGTATTCGCTGCTCACAGTGTGGTCTCCTCTACATTGGGGAGACCAAGCGCAGACTGGGTGACCGCTTTGCGGAACATCTCCGCTCAGTCCGCAAGCAGGACCCTGAGCTTCCGGTTGCTTGCCATTTCAACACTCCCCCCTGCTCTCATGCTCACATCTCTGTCCTGGGATTGCTGCAGTGTTCCAGGGAACATCAACGCAAGCTCGAGGAACAGCATCTCATCTACCGATTAGGCACACTACAGCCTGCCAGACTGAACATTGAGTTCAATAATTTCAGAGCATGACTTTCATTTTTAGTCATTTTTAGTTATTTTTTCTTCCTTTTTTTTTTGCATTCCTTTTTACATTTTTTACAATCTTTTTTTGCATTTATTTCATTTCATCTTAGTTTGTTCAGTTTGCTTACCCACTGTTTTTTTCAGGTTGTTTTTCTTCAGGTTTGCACTTGCTGATGTTCATTATTCAGTATATTCACACCTAATCTGTACTAATGCTTTGTCTTTCAACACACCATCAACATATTGTTTGCCTTTGCTCCGTGACCTTTTGGTCAGCTATGTGGCCTGGTCCAATCTGCACCTTCTCCTTTGTTATCTCTTGCCCAACCCCCACCTCACTTGTTTATAATCTGTGACTTTTCTAATATTTGTCAGTTCCGAAGAAGGGTCACTGACCCGAAACGTTAACTCTGCTTCTCTTTCCACAGATGCTGCCAGACCTGCTGAGTGAATCCAGCATTTCTTGTTTTTGTTTCAGATTTCCAGCATCCGCAGTATTTTGCTTTTATCCCATCCTCAATGTTGTTGGAGCCAAAGCTGAAGCATTTCTAACAATCTTCTGTCAGAAATTGCTCAGTGGATGATTCATCTCGGCCTCCTGAGGTCCCCAGCATCACAGTTTCCAGTCTTCAGCCAATTCGATTCATTCCACATGATGGTAAGAAACAGATGAAGGCACTCGATACAGCAAAGACTATGGGCCCTAACAACATTCCGGCTCTAGTACTGAAGACTTGTGCTCCAGAACTAGCTGCACTCTCAGCCAAGCTGTTCCAGTAGAGCTACAACACAGGCATCTACTCGACAATGTGGAAAATTGCCCAAGTGTGCCCTCTCCATAAAAAAAAATCAGGACAAATGCAATCTGACCAATTACCACCCCATCAGTCTACTATCAATCATCAGCAAAGTGATGGAAGATGTCATCAACAGTGCGATCAAGCACCACACACTTGGCAATAATCTGCTCATCGATGCTCAGTTTAGGTTCTGCCAGGGTCTCTCGGCTCCAAGCAAATACTAGCAGGTAGACTATAATATGGGAAAATGTGAGGTTATCCACTTTGGGAGGAAGAATGGAAAAGCAAAATATTACTTAAATTGCAAGAGACTACAGAATGCTACGGTGCAGAAGGATCTGGGTGTCCTTGTACATGAATCACTAAAAGTTGGCATGCAGGTAGAGCAAATAATTAGGAAGGCAAATGGAATGTTACCTTTTATTTCAAGGGGAATGGAGGACAAAAGTAGAGAAGTCTTGCTGCAAATGTACAGGGGTGTTGGTGAATACACACCTGGAGTACCGTGTACAGTTTTGGTTTCCTTATTTAAGGAGGGATATCCTTGCAGTGGAGGCAGTTCAGAGAAGGTTCACTGGATTGATTCCTGTGATGAAGGGGTTGTCTTATGAGGAGAGTTGAGCAGGCTGGACCTGTACTCATTGGAACTGAGAAAAAATGATAGGTGATCGCATTGAAACATATAAGATTCTGAGGGGGCTTGACTGGGTAGATGCTGAGAGGATGTTTCCCCTCATGGTGGAATCTAGAACTCAGGGACACGGTTTCAGAATTAGGGGTTTTCCATTTAAGAAGGAAATGAGGCGGAATTTCTTCTCTCAGAGATTCATTAATCTTTGGAATTCTCTAGCGCAGAGAACAATGGAGGCTGGATCATTGAATGTCTTCAAGACTGAGTTCGACAGACTTTTATCTACCAGGAAGTCAAGGGTTATGGGGAGCAGGAAGAAAGTGGGAGTGAGGCCATGATCAGGTCAGCCATGATCCTATTGAATGGCGGAGCAGGCTCGAGGGGCAAAATGGCCTACTCCTGCTACTATTTCTTCTGTTCTTCTGTTCTTATAACCTCATTGCAGATTGGTTCAAACAGAGACGAATGAGTGGAATTCCAGAGGAGAGGTGAGAGTGATTGCCCTTGAGTGAGTGTGGCATCAAGGATCCCTAGCAAAATTGAAGTCAATTGGAATCGGGGGAAAACTCTCCACTTGGTGGAGTCGCACCTCGCACAAAGCAAGATGGTTGTGGTTAGTGGAGGCCAATCATCTCAGCCCAGGACATTGCCTCAGGAGTTTCTCAGGGTACTGTCCTAGGTCCAGACGTCCTCAGCTGTTTCATTGTTGACTCAGAAGAGTCAGAAGCGGGAATGTTCCCTGCTGATTCACAATTCCTCAGATACTGAAGCAGTCTGTGCCCACAAGCAGCAAGACCGATACAACGTTCAGGCTTCAGCTGATAAGTGACAAGCAACCTTCTGGCCACACAAGTGCTAAGCAGTGAACATCTCCAATGAGAGAAAATCAAACCATCCACCTTTTGATATTCAGCAGCATTACCATCGCTGAATCCCTCACCATAAACATCTTGGGGGTTACCATTGACCAGAAACTAAACTAGACCAGTCACATCTATGCTGCGGCCATCAGTGTAGGTCAGAGATTGGGAATTCTGCAGCAGGTATCTCACCTCCTGATACACCAAAACCTGTCCACTATCTACAAGGCACAAGTCAGGAGTGTGATGGAATACACCTCACTCAACAACACTCAAGAAGCTCAACACCATCCAGGACAAAGCATCCCACTTGATCAGAACCTAACCCACCACCTTAAACATTCACTTCCTCCACCACCAGTACGCAGTGGCTGCAGTGTGTACCATCTCCATATGAACTGCAGTAACTTGCCAAGTATCCTTCAACAGCACCTTCCAAGCCCGTGACCGCTACCACCTCGAAGGACAAGGGCAGCAGATGCATGGGAACTCACTATCTGCAGTTTCCCCTCCAAGTCACTCACCATCCGGACATGGAACTATATCGCCATTTCTTCGCTATTGTTGGGTCACAATCCTGGAACTCCCTCCCCAATAGCACGGTGGGTGTTCCTACACCATATGGACTGCAGTGGTTCCAGAAGGCAGCTCACCACTACATTCTCAAGGGCAATTAGGGATGGGTAATAAATGCTAGACTTATCAGCGATACTCGCGCCCAAGAATGAATAAAAACCAAATCACTCTCCAAAGATTCCCCACAATTCAGGCATGGACATTTACTTCAGGAGCACAGAGCTTTATATAACTACAACATAAGTTCCAATCTTCAGATTCCATTAGCCTTTCACATTATTTTCTACCAATCCACTAGCTTTTAGTGATTCAGCACTCGGGTCTCTGCTTCTCCAGTTTCTAACATCTCACCCCTTATAAAAAACACTCTGATCTATCTTTCGTAGGTCCTAGATGACCCCTCATTTTAAACTCCATCAGTCAAAGCATTGCTCACTCACTTTATCAAGAAGATTTGAAAATAAATTTCTTGCCAAAGGATAATGTTCTGCTCCCGCTCCCTCGCCGTTTGCTTTTCCCGTTAGTCTTTCATTTGGTGTAAATCCAGAGAAAGTAAAGATGGAAGGAAGGGAGGGAGGGAAAAATCTTCCTCCTTTTCGTGATCCCAATTTGATCTTCATTCCAGTCCAATTTGGTGAAGAATTCCAATTGTCTGTCTCAATTTTAATTAAGTATAAACAATTCTGGAATCACCTTCCAGATATTTAGTTTCGAGATACAGCACTGAAACAGGTCCTTCGGCCCACCGAGTCTGTGCCGACCATCAACCACCCATTTAGACTAATCCGACACCAATCCCATATTCCTACCACATCCCCACCTGTTCCTATATTTCTCTGCCACCTACCTATACTAGGGGCAATTTATAATGGTCAATTAACCTATCAACCTGCAAGTCTTTGGCATGTGGGAGGAAACCAGAGCCCCCAGAGAAAACACACGCAGACACAGGGAGAACTTGCAAACTCCACACAGGCAGTCCCCGGAATTGAACCCAGGTCGCTGGAGTTGTGAGGCTGCAGTGCTAACCACTGCGCCGCCAAGATATTGACAAGAACAGGTTTCCAGGCTGACTTAACACAGAATTTCCAGCCCCCCCCTGGAAACAACAATGCACGAGACAGTTCATAAACTAACAACAAGGATGGGATTTGAACCCACACGCGCAAAGCACAATAGATTAACAATCCATCATGTTAACCTCTCCGCCACCTTGTCAACTGTTTTGGTGTGATGGTCACCTTCAGCTCAGATCCTGACTGTGCATCCAGATGTGCAATGATGGAAATGTAGCTTCTGTAAGTAAATGAAATTTCCATCACATCAGGTCATGGCCTGTTGGGAATGGAGCGGTGTGAAACATTCCAGACCATGTCCAACACGTTTCTACTCAGTGTGAAAACCCACCACGGAAAGACTGGAACATACAAACATTTGATCACACCATGATCAACATCACTCAGACACCTGAACCATTAGGTCACTGACGAAGTCATGATGACTTCTAATTTCTCATGAAATGACAACTGAACTGACTGGAAGAATTGCTTTAACTCCACATGATCAGAGAGACACAGCCTCAGCCGACTTGTCAGGTGGTGTAAACAGATATTACTGCTTCTGATCTTCACCAGAACAGAGAGTGAGATGTAACATTGATCATCAAACAGACTGTGAGAGAATACAACAGAATAAAACACATGGAGAGACACTGTGGAAAAACAAATAAATTTGACTGGAATGTTGAATTTTAATTGGAATGGATAAAACACCAGAAACAACTGATTAAATTGGGATTCTCATCATCATATTGATCTGGGACAGAAAAGAAAAACTGATGGAAAGAAGGGAAGAAGGAAGAAAAGAAAGGATGGAACTGTTTACTTTTTTCAGTTTTTTCACTTGCCCATCAAGGCTGGATAAAAAAGTTGCAAATAACAGAGAATTTCACCAAAAAGGGAGATTAAATGCTGCCGAAACCTTGGATTGAAGGATGCCCCAACAGATCACCTGTTTAACTGTCTCCTCACTGGGGGATTTCAATCAGTGAGCAATATTATTCACTACTTTTTTTGTGAAATAAACCCAGAACTGTCACTTGGAATTAATATCTGTGTTCCGACTCCTGAATAATAAAATTGTGAGTTTCTCGATATTTTCGGGACACATTTCCTGCTGAAAGAACTAAGAACTCTTTTCTAATTTACACAATGCTATATACACACTCATCAAGACTCCTAAGCTGGCACCCTTGGTGCTGCTCTCTCTTCTCCCAAACCTCATCTCATGTGACTGTTACATCATCACTCTGACAGTGGGAGAGGTTGATCCCACTGTCTTCAGCATTAACCCTTTACATTCTTATGCTACACTGTCTGTCCAAAAAATGGTTAGAGAACTTCCTTCATTTATCGAAACACCAACAGCTGCCAGTTGTAAATCAACTCAAACCCATCAGAGAGAGAGAGAGAGAGACTGTCAGAGAACTTCCTGCATCCAGTCCTGACCCTATCACACACAGCAGCTGCTCACCCAGACCCCACTCTCATCAACACTGAATACTGTTACCGAGACCCTTCAAATAATGTTTATAAAAGGCGGAAACATTCAAAGTTCATCGCAGCTGGACTGAATGGAACAAAGTTTAATATCTTTTCACCGTCACTCGGTGACCACATGAGAGACAGTCCTTAAATCAGTCGCATAAATTATCAGCTGTAAGAATGTTTGTCATTGGGTTGAATAATTTCTGTGTGAGAAATATTCCAGCATCATAAACCAGGGGAACGTGCTGACTGAGCTGTGTCTTCATCTCTTCTGGTCAGTCGGACAGTTCACCCTTCATTCTGCTCTGATTCGCTTTCCCCAAACGGATCTTCAGATTCTCAAATCGTCATAGAGTCGTCCAGCATAGAAACAGGTCCTTCGGCCCACCGCATCCATGTCGACCATAATGCCTATCTATACTAATCCCACCTGCCTGCATTAATTCCATATCCCTCTCTGCTTTGCTCATTCAAGTACCTGTCCAGATGCCTCTTAATTGTCACTACTGTTCCTGCCTCCACCACCTCCTCAGGCAGCTCATTCCAGATACCCACGATTCTTTATGTGAAAAATTTACCCCTTTGATCCCCTTTAAACCTCCTCCCTCTCATCTTAAATCTATGCCCTCTAATTTTAGTCACCCCTCCCATGGGAAACAGACTCTGGCTATCTATGCTATCTATGCCTTTCATAATTTTATATACCTCTATCATGTCTCCTCTCAGCCTCCTTCGCTCCAGGGAAAACAGACCCAGCCTGTCCAATCTCTCATGATAACTCATGCCCTCCAAACCAGGCAACATCCTTGTGAATCTTTTCTGCACCCTTTCTAGCTTAATCACATCTTTCCTGTAATGCGGCAAACAGAACTGCACACAGTACTCCAAATATGGCCTTACCAACGTTATGTATAACTGTAACATGACGTCCTAACACTTGTACTCAATGCCTCGGCTGATGAAGGCAAGCATGCCATACGCCCTCTTCACCACCCTGTCTACCTGTGTTGCCACTTTCAGGGAACTATGTACTTGCACACCAAGGTCTCTCTGCTCAACAACACTCCCCAGAGCCCTGCCATTCACTGCATATGTCCTGCCCTGGCTTAACTTCACAAAATGCATCACTTCACACTTGTCTGCATTAAATTCCATTTGCCAAGCCCTTGTCCACTTTCCCAGTTGATCTATATCCTGTTGTAACCTTAGACAACCTTCTTCACTGTCCACTATACCACCAATTTTGGTGTCTTCTGCAAACTTACTAATCATGCCCCTTACATTCACATCCAAGTCATTCATATATATGAAAAACAACAGGGGGTCCAGCACCGATCCCTGCGGCACACCACTGGTCACCGGCCTCCAATCTGAAAAACAACCCTCCACTACCACCCTCTGCCTCCTATCACCAAGCCAATTTTGCATCCAATTTGCGAGCTCATCCTGGATCCCATTTGTTCGAACCTTCTAGACCAGCCTACCAAGTGGGACCTTGTCAAAGGCCTTGCTAAAGTCCATGTGGACAACATCCATCGCCCTGCCCTCGTCAATCCTCTTGGTCACTTCCTTGAAAAACTCAATCAAATTCGTGAGACATGATTTCCCACGCACAAAGCCATGCTGACTATCGCTAATCAGACCATGCCTTTCCAGAAGCATATAAATTCTGTCTCTCAGAATCCCTTCCAATAACCTTCCCACCACTGATGTAAGACTCACCGGCCTGTCGTTTCCTAGCTTATCCCTTCTGCCCTTCTTAATAAAGGCACAACATTAGCTATCCTCCAGTCTTCCGGTACCTCACCCGTAGCTAACGATGACACAAAAATCTCTGCCAGGGCCCCAGCAATCTCCTCCCTTTCTTCCCATAGCATCCTAGGATACACCTGGTCAGGCCCTGGGGATTTATCCACCTTAATGCACTTCAAAACCTCCAACACCTCATCCTTTGTAATGTTGATATGCTCCAGGATATCAGTGTTCCTTCCCTTGAACTCACTAGCTTCCATGACCTCCTCCACGGTAAATACGGATAAGAAATATTCATTTAAGACCTCGCCCATTTCCCGTGGCTCCACACATAGATTGCCACACTGATCCTTAAGGGGACCTACTCTCTCCCTAGCTACCCTTTTACTCTTAATATACTTATAGAATCTTTTAGGATTCTCCTTTATCTTATGTGCCAGGGAAATCCCATGGCCCCTTTTCGCCCACCTAATTTCCTTCTTAAGTGTAGTCTCCCTATACTCCTCGAGTGAGTCGCCCGATCCCAGCTGCCTATACCTGACATATGCCTCCTTCTTTGTCCTGACCAGACCTCAATATCCCTCGTCAACCAAGGTTCCCTAAACTTGTCAGCTTGCCCTTCCATCTAACAGGAGCATGCCTGCCCTGAACTCTTCCTATCTCATTTTTAAAAGCCTCCCACTTACCTGCAAACAGCCTCTCCCATTCAACTTTTGAGAGTTCCTGTCTGATGCCATCGAAATTAGCCTTCCCCCAATTTAGGACTTCAACCTGAGGACCAGTCCTATCCTTTTCCAGAACTATCTTGAAGCTAATAGAGTTATGGTCACTGGTCCCAAAGTGCTCCCCCACTGGCACATCAACCACCTGCCCATCCTCATTTCCTAAGGGGAGGTCGAGTGTAGCCCCTTCTCTAGTAGGACCATCCATATACTGCTTCAGAAAACTATCCTGGACACATTTAACAAATTCTTCCCCATCTGATCCCTGAGCACTAAGGCAGTCCCAGTCAATGTTAGGGAAGTTAAAATCACCTACTATTACAACCCTATAATTCCTACACCTATCTGTGATTTCCCTACATGTATGCTCCTCCACTTCCCTCTGACTATTGTGGGGCCTATAGTATAATCCCATCAAAGTGATCACCCTTTTCTTATTTCTAACTTCTACCCACAGGTCCTCGCTAGACATTCCCCCCCGGATATCCTCTCTAAGTACTGCTGTGATGTCCTCCCTAATCAATAGTGCAACTCTCCCTCCTCTCTTACCTCCACCTCTGGCACGTCGAAAGCTTTGGTACCCCGGAACATTGAGCTGCCAGTCCTGCCCATCCCTCAACCACGTTTCCGTAATAGCTACAATATCACAATCCCATGTACCGATCCATGCTCTGAGTTCATTTGCCTTACCTGTAAGGCTTCTTGCATTAAAGTAAATGCAGTTTAGCCTACCAGACCTTCCACGCTCCCTGTCCTGCCCCTGCCCAGTCTGCCTACTGGACTTGCTTGCTTTAACCTCTACATTTGCCACAACCATCTCATCTGAGAGATTACTACTTTAGATCCCACCCCCTGCAAGACTAGTTTAAACCCTCCTGATTAGTACTAGCAAACCTCTCTGCAAGGATATTGGTCCCCCTCCAGTTCAGATGCAACCCATCCTTCTTCTACAGGTCACCTCTGCACCAGAAGAGATCCCAATAATCCAAGTAGCTGAAGCCCTCCCGCCTTCGCCATTCTTCAGCAACGCATTCATTTGCCTTATCCTCCTATTCCTACCCTCACTATCACGTGGAATAATCCTGAGATTACAACCCTAGAGGTCCTGCTTTTTAACCTTCTGCCTAACTCCCTATATTCACTTTGCAGGACCTCATCTCTCTTCCTGCCGATGTCGTTAGTACCAAGATGGACCACGATCTCTGGCTGCTCACCTTCCCCTTTCAGAATGTCCTGCAGCCGCTCCGAGACATCCTTGACCATAGCACCAGGGTGGCAACATACCATCCTGGAGTCTCGTTTGTGGCCACAGAAACGCCAATCTGCACCCATTACTATAGAATCCCCATCAGTATAGCTCTTGCAACACTTTTCCTCCGTGGTGCCACAAACTTGGCTGTTGCTGCTTTCCCCTGGGAGGTCATCCCTCCGCAACAGTATCCAAAGCGGTATATCTGTTTGAGAGGGGGATGGCCACAGGGGACTCCTGCACCATCTGCTACTCCGTCTGTTGGTCACCCATCTCTTTTCTGCCTGTGCAGCCATTACCTGCATTGTGACCACCTCACTAAACATGCTATCCACAACGTCCTCAGCATCGCGGATGCTCCACAGTAAATCCACCTGCAGCTCCAGTTCCGTAATGCGGGTAGCCACTAGCTGCAGCTGGATACACTTCCTGCAGACATGGTCAGCAGGGACACTGGAAGCGTCCCTGATTTCCCTCAAAGCGCAGGAGGAGCATATCACGGGGCTGAGCTCTCCTGTCATGACTTACCCTTAGGTTAATTAGTTACTACCTTCATTAAAAAATACTAATTATACTAGGGTAATTGTTCTACCCACTACAATCTAAAGTCCTGAAAAAAAGAACACTTTAGTAGTACTCACCTTATCACCAGAGGTTTTTTTTCCGACAAAAAAAAAACAACTTTCCCCTTATTTTTTAAGATATTCAAACAGCTGCTACTTACCAACCAATCGGCTTGCAGCTCTCCTCTGATGTCACTGTTTGCCTTTTTTGTTCAATATTCCGGCGCATTGGAAGAGGTTTGACTGCTCTCCGCTCCCAGAAGGTAAGAGACTGGGCCTCGATCCTCGGGGTCAATTTACAGGCTCCGCTCCCGGTGTTCCCCCCACAGGTCCGCTCTGCTCCTCGCCTCTCCACTCTTGGAAGGTAAGAGCAAATCTGGACACTGGGTTTTCTCATATAGTTCCTTTCGATTTTTCTTGCTCCTGAATGATAATATATTCCAACCTTGGATCAACCTTGCGTTGTGTCCCAGTCTCGGTTAAAAGTGACACATAACGGCACCAACACTCTGAAACATACAACATGGTCACACTCTGCTTCAGTGAGATTAATGCTGAAGCAGTTTCCATGTCGAATGCGATTGTGAACAAATTTCTTTCGAGGAAATTGTGGGTGATTGAGTATTTGCACTGAATTTCTGTGCAAGAAGCGACAGTTTCAAACAGCCATTCCCAAATCACTTCCTTCACAAAGACAAAAACTGTGCTGTCTTAACGTGTGACTCAACTTCACAAACAAATCTGAACTCGAAGTTCAGGAAAAGACAGAGAAGTGAATAATTGACAGTGTAATCTTTGAATCGTAATTTTCTGTTTCTTCGCTGAAGTGAGGCTCAACCCGAAGACACGCGAGATTACGGAAATCTACAAATTTGGAATGAGAAAGCATAAAGTAGTGAAACAGTTGGTGAGTACATTGTGGCACTGAAGAATTTATCACTACATTGCAACTTTGACACATTCTTAGATCGTACATTATGAGACAAATTTGTGCTTATATTGGCGGATGAGAAAAGATACTAAACGCACAAAATCCCACATTTGAGCGAGCGTGTAAGATTGCTCTTGACATGGAGATAGCATCAAAGAATGCTCGGGAATTGCGTCCTATGCCAGTGACAGTAATACACTTCAGAGGAACTTAAACACACTGGTAAAATGGGCTTTCACACAACAGATAAAATTTTACACAGAGAAGTGTGAAGTGATACAGTTTGGGAGGAAGAATGAGACATTGTACACCAATCTTTTTTGATCAAGGTTTGAAAAGGTTGCGAAGAGCAAACAGGACACTTGGCTTTATTAATAGAGGCATAGAGTAAAAGCAAATAAGTTATGCTAAACCTTTATAAAACACTGGGGCTGAATGGCCTCTTCCTGTACCTCCACAGAAAGCTTCCACTCCAGTCTCGGACACCCTCTTCAGGATCACTCTCCATACATCCCGCCACTCCACGCACAGATATCTCCCTCAGGATCAGATCACAGCTCCACTGTTCTGCCACATCCAGTCGTGAATGGTGGTGGATAATTAAATAACTAACAAGATGAGGAGGCTCCAAAAACATTCACATCCTCAATGATGGTGGTGCTGAGCACGTCAGTGCAAAAGATGAAGCTGAAGCATTTGCAACCATCTTCAGTCAGAAATATTAAGTGGATTTGATCTGTGCTTATTTCAGCTCCTCATGCTCGCTGGTGCCTTGGTTCTCTGGTGCTAATTTCAGAGTAAATCATGCAGCTTGACAATTGGAGCCAAAGAAAAAGACACAGGAGAGGTTGAAAGTGCCAAAACCTGGGATTGAACCAAGAACTGTTTAACTGTTAGTACAGCACGAACTCAACAAAGCTATTTCAACAACACACTAAAGCCACCATTCTGTCACTGCTTTGGAAGACAATATATACATTAAAGTGTTTGTAAAAAGTTACAGAACACAACATGTGAGTAATATTCCCCATTGTTTTCTTAGTACTGATGGATTGTGAAGTGGGAGACAGCCAGAAGTCCCACTGAGCAGCACGGACCCTGAGCTGTGAGTGAAATGAGATAAAGTTCAATCTTTAGCAGAGAGATTCTGGAGAGAGGTAAGAGTCCTGAATCAAGGAAAGACTTTCTGACATAATAAAAGCCAAATACTGCAGATGCTGGAAATCTGAAATAAAAACAAAAAGTGCTCGAAATATTCAGTAGGTCTGGCAGCATCTGTGGAGAGAGAAACAGAGAAAACATTTCAGGTCTGTGACCTTTCATCAGAACAGACAAAGGTTAAAAAAGAATTAGGTTTTAAACAAGTGAAGGGGAGGGGTGTGTGCGAGAGAACAAAGGGGAAGTTGTTTGATAGGGCAGAGGGCAGGAGAGATTAAATAACAAAGCTGTCCTGGGACAAAGGCAAAGAGTGTGTTAATGCTTGTGGTTGCCTGACACCAGTCATGCTCTGAAGTTATTGAACTCAATGTTCAGTGCACAAGGCTGTAGAGTGCTGAATCGAAAGGTCAGGTGCTGCTCCTCGAGCTTGTGTTGATGTTCACTGGAACACTGGAACAGGCCAAAGACAGAAATGTTGACATGAGAACAGAGGGCAGTGTTGAAATGGCAAGCAACCAGAAGCTCAGGGTCATGCTTTCACACTGAGCAGAGGTGTTCCACCTAATCTGCGTTTGGTCTCCCCGGTTTAGAGGAGACTGCATTGTGAGCAGTGAATACAGTATACATAATTGAAAGAAGTACAAGTAAATCGCTGCTTCACCTGAAAAGAGTGTATCGGGCTTTGGATAATGAGCAGAGAGGAGGGAAAAGGGCAGGTATTATATCTCCTGCGATTGCATGGGAAGGTGCCTTGGGAAGGGGACGAGGTGTTGGGGTAATGGAGGAGTGGACCAGGCTGTCGTGGAGGGAACAAACCCTTCAGAATGCTGACAGGGGAGGGGAGGATGCGTTTGGTGGTGGCATCACGCTGGAGGTGGCGGAAATGGTGGAGGATGATCCTTTGGATGTGGAGGCAGGTGGGGTGGAAAGTGAGGACAAGGGAACCCTGTCGCAGTACTGGGAGGGAGGGGAAGGCGGAGGGCAGAGGTTGAGGGTCCTGTCAACTACACTGGGGGGTAGTTGAAATCTGGTGATGTTGTTGAATTTAATTTCAAACACTCCTTGAACTCTCTGCCGATGAAGACTGAAAAAGGGAAGAACAACCACACAACAAGGGTCTCAAATCCAAGACCCTGAGATTAAAAGTCTCATGCTCTACCAACTGAGCGAACAAGACCTGATACAGTACTTCTACTCTGTCTGTTATTGGACGGATGCAGCTGTTGGCTCCACCCCAAGTGCGGGAATTTGTTCCACCAACCATGAAGCAGCTTCCCATCAATTCCCCAGATTATCAGGAAATCCACTTCCAGAAGCCCCAAAGTGTGATATATTCCTCTCACTCATCAATAATAAAACTGAAATCTTTTTACCTTCCAAATGCTGCCATCTATTTTGTCAGTATTTATTTCTCTCTCCTTTTTATTTAGTTCATGCATTCCTTAAGAATTTGTTTTCCAATTATTTCTGAGGGAAGAAATGAACAGATCTGGCAGCTCAAAACTGGGCATCCATGAGGCACTGTGGGCCATCAGCAGCAGCAGAATTGTATTTAAACACAGTATGTTACCTCATGGCCTGACATATCCCTCACTCTACCAATACCATCAAGCCAAGGGAGCAAGAGTGGTTCAATGAAGTGTGCAGGAGGGCATGTCAGGAGCAGCACCAAGCAGACCTAAAAATGAGGTGTCAACCTGGTGAAGCTACAACACAGGATTACTTGCATGTCAAACACTGGAAGCAGCATGCAATAGAGAGAGCTAAGCGATCTAACAACCAACAGATCAGATCAAAGCAGTGCAGTCCTGCCACATCCAGACCTGAATGGTGGTGGATAATTAAACAATTAACAGGAGGTCAAGGCTCCACAAATATTCCCATCCTTAATGATAGGGGAGACCAGCATATCAGCGCAAAATACAAGGTTGAATCATTTGCAACCACCTTCAGCCAGAAGTGCCAAGTTGATGATCCATCTCGGCCTCCTCCTGACGTCCCCAGCATCACAGATGCCAATCTTCAGCTCATCCAATTCACTCCACATGATATTTGCAGCGGTTCAAGAAGGCAGCTCACCACCACCTTCTCAAGGGCAATTAGGGATGGGCAATAAATGCTGGCCTGGCCAGCGTCGCCCATATCCCATGAATGAATAAAAAGAAAATCAAGAAATGGCTGAAGGCTCTGGATACTGACAACATCCCGGCTGTAGTGCTGAAGACTTATGCTCCAGAACTAGCCGTGCCACCAGCCAAGCTGTTCCAGTACAGCTACAACACTGGCATCTACCCGGCAATGTGGAATATTGCCCAGGTATGTTCTGTACACAAAAAGCAGGACAAATCCAACCCGGTCAATTACTGCCCCATCAGCCTCCTCTTGATCATCAGTAAAGTGATGGAAGGTGTCGTTGACAGTGCTATCAAGCAGCACTTACACAGCAATAACCTGCTCTTCATTGCTCATTTTGGGTTCCGCCAGGGCCACTCAGTTCCTGACCTCATTATGGCCTTGGCCCAAATATGGGCAGAAGAGTTGAATTCAGGAGGTGAGGTGAGGTGACAGTGACTGCTGTTGCCAAGAGCATCAAGGAGCCTTTGCAAAATTGAAGTCAATTTTAATCAGGGGAAAACTCTCCACTAGTTGGAGTCATACATCGCGCAAAGGAACATGGTGATGCTTGTTGGTGGCCAAAAATCTCGGTCCCAGAACATCACTCAGGACTTCCTCAGGGTAGTGTCCTGGGCCCCAACCATCTTCAGCTGCTTCATCAATGACCTTCCCTCTGTAATAAGGTCAGAAGTGGGGATGTTCGCTGATGATTGCAAAATGTTCTGTCGCATTAACATCTCCTCAGATACTGAAGCAGTGCAAGTCCACATGTAGAAAGACCTGGACAACATTGGGCTTGGGCTAACAAGTGGCAAGTAACATTCACGCAACAAAAATGCCAGGCAATGACCATTTCCAACAAGAGAGAATCTAACCATCTCCCCTTGATATTCAATGACATTACCATTGCTGAATCCTTCACTATCAACATTCTGGGGGTTACCATTGAGCAGAAACTGAATTGGATCAGCCATATAAATAGCATAGCTACAAGAGCAGGTCAGAGGCTGGAAATTCTGCTGTGACTGACTCACCTCCTGTCCACCATCTACAAGGCACAAGTCAGGAGTGTGATACAATACTCCCCACTTGCCTGGATGAGTGTAGCTCCAACAACACCAAATAAACTCAACACCGTCCAGGACAAAGCAGCTCGTTTGATCAGCACCTCATCCACGACTTGAAATATTCATTCCCTGCACCACCAGTGAACAGTGGCAGCAGTGTGTGCCATCTACAAGATGCACTGCAGCAACTCACCAAGCCTCCTTCAACAACACCTTCCAAACGCCCGACCTTGAGAACCTGGAAGGACATTGAATGAATGGGAACACCACCATCTGCAAGCTCCCCTCCAAGCTGCTCACCATCTTGACTTGGAACTATATCACCGTTCCTTCACTGTCACTTGATCAAAATCTTGGAACTCCCTTCCCAACAGCACTGTTGTTTATACAACACATGGACTGTAGTGGCTCAAATAAGCTGCTCACCACCACCTTCTCAAGGGCAATAAAGGATCGACAATAAAGGCTGCGTTTGCTGACAACACAACCACTAGGTGGCACAACTCGCTTTCTCCCCCTCCTTCGCACCGGCCGCTTCCACCCTCCACAGTCGCTCACTCCAGACCTCACTGCTCCCCTCACTTCCCTGGACGATTGCCCCCGATCGCGTCACCCAATTCTCTGGTCGCTTGCTCACTCCCCACCCCCCCTCCCCTCCAGCCGCTAGCTCTATGCTGCGCTGCTTCCCTTCTCTCGGCCACTTGCTCCCACGTTTGTCCAGTCTCCACGCGCCGCCCGAAGAAGTAAGGTGGGCTGCAAAGTGTGACATACCAGCGAGTAGTGAGTGGCCTAGAGGAGGGAAGTGGCACGGCCTAGAGCTAGCAGTTGGATCGGGGATTGGGGGGTTGAGAGCGAGCAGCCAGAGAGCTCGGTGACGCGAGCGGGGAACGATCGGCCAGGGGAGCATCGAGGTGTGGAGCGAGCGGCTGAGGGGAGGAAGCGTCGAGGCCTGGAGCGAGTTGCCGAGGGGGGAGAGCTCCAGCCTCAAAGTCTCCTATTCAGCCGCTTCCTCCAGCTGAGTGAGGGGCTGGATACCCGATGATGCTTTAGCGCACATGAGCGAAGATGGACCAGGCGCGGATATGCGATGACGTTGGCGCTGCGCAATGACATCATCCTGCGCATGTGCCACTTAATCCTGGCAAGATGTAGCTGTGCCTATGCACAGCTTGGCACAGTCCGATGATGTCAGCGGGCCGCTCCATTGACAGGAATCACATTGTGTCAGCAGTGCCCACAACCCAGGAAAGAATAAAAAAGAGATTTACCACAATGGTAACAGGGTGAGGGATTTCAGTTATGTGGAGAGATTGAAGAAGCTGGGGTTGTTCTCCTTGCAGCAGAGAAAATTCAGAAGAGATTTGACACATTTGTTCAAAATCATGGAGGTTTTCAATAGTTTAAATAAGGAGAAACTGTTTCCAGTGGTAAAAGGGTCAGTAAGCAGAGGACACAGATATCAGGTGATTGGCAGAAGAACCAGAGATGACATGAGGAACCATTTTTACACAGTAATGTGTTGTGATAAAGAAAGAAAAGACTTGCATTTATATAGCACCTTTCAAGACCACTGGACATATCAAAGCACTTTGTAGACAATGAAATACTTTTGTAGTGTAATCAATGTTGTAATGTCAGAAATGCAGCAGCTAATACCCACAAACAGCAATGTGATAATGACCAACTGATCTGATTGAGAGGCCAATATTGATCACAACACCAGGGAGAATTGCTCTTCACTTGTTTGAAATTGCAGCATGGGATCTTTTACATTCACCCAAACATGCAGACCAGGTCTTGGTTTAACATCACACCTGAAAGGCAGCACCTTCAACACCCTCAGTGCTGCACTGGAGTGTCAGCTGTGAAATCTGAACCCAGAAGCTTGTGATTTCGAGGTGAGTGTGACCAACTGAGCCACAGCTTTTACCTGAGTCTCAATCCTTCTACCAACAGTTTCTCTCTATCGGGTCTGTCACGACCCCTCATGATTGTGAACACCTCTATCAAATCTCCTCTCTAAGGAGAAGAACTCCAGCTTCTCCAATCTAACCACATAACTGAAATCCTAACCACACGTTGCAGAAAGCAATTTTTCCTCAAGTTCCTTCTGGTTTTGTGAGTCTCTTTAAATCTGTAACCTTCGTTATGGACCGTTCAGCAGTTAGAAACAGTTCCTCAGTATTTACCCCACCTCAAACCTTCAAGGAAGCTCTGCAAAGTAACTGGAAATCAAGTTGTCAGAAGTGGGATTTAAACACATGCCTCCAGTGAAAGCTGCAACCTGAACAGAGAAGCTGAAACCGCTCAGTCACCTCAACTGTTCAGACCTTTTTGACCTCGTCATCACTTCTGTACTTTGAAAGGTTCACTCAGTTCAGGAACTTGTTCAATGTTGCTGGAATGCTCAGTGATTGGGATATTAACTCCCCCGGGTTTTCCTGAGCTTGTTCTCGGTGTATGGGGATGTTTGTCCTGGGCTGTGGAATCTTGCATCCCTGTAATGGACATTAACCCACTGATTGAATCTGTATTCACTGCTTTCCGCTGGTGCTGGGTAATTGCAGAGTGTGTGGCTGGAATGTTGCTGCTTGTCCCGGCCTCACTCACTCTGGGAAAGAGTGAATAATTGATGCGTCTGTTTCTGTATCTGAAATGTGACTTCCATCTGCTGTTATTAACCGAGGCAGCGCTGCAGAAGGATACGTTAATAATCTCTCACTAATCAACTGCAAACAGTCAGAATGTGTAACTTTGAGCAGCGCTTTCTGCACCGTCAGGGCTGGAAAGTTGAGGGAGGGAGAGACACTGTCAGTATCTGAGTGTATCCAGCACTGTACAGAGAAAGAGCCAATATACCGGGGCTGAGACACAGTGCATCTTTTCACATTTAATCACAATAATATTCGGAGTCAGGAACTGAAAAGGATGAAAAACCAAATAACAAGAGCAAAAGTAAGAAAACTAAGTAATTCTAGATTAGCTGATAAGCTTTCACTGTGTTACCTGGTAGTCTACTGTTTTATAATTAATGCTCTCTCCACTGTGGCCAGGGAATGATTTCTTCTCAAGGGCTGAATATTAACAAAACTTCTTGGAATTTAAAATCTTTCAAAATTAATTCCATGGAGCTAATGGGGAAAAGTCAAATAACTGCATCAATTATAGGAGAGCTGGTTGGTGATGACGTGGATGTGTCTGCAGTGTGCAGGACCAGACTGTTTCTATAGATTCACAATGAATGTTCCACCCTTTATTTATAACAGTAAAACTGATAGTGGACAATGGCTATTCTGGTTGCAGCAACCTGAAGATTTAACTCATTGACAGCCTGCTTTAGGGGAATCGAGAAAGAACAACACCCAGCTCTGTCAGTTAGTGTGCTTATTTATACACCACAATTTGTTGGTTCAAGCACTTAAAAGGATGAGGCTTTATTAACTTAAACTCTTCTCCATCTGCTGTATTACTCTTGCTGTTGATTCTTCAAAGATAAGGTTAATCAAGACTTTCTTTGTGAAATCCATGCTGACTGTGTTTTATTATATTTTCATTTTCATATGTATTTTCTACTTTTGGGGATTACAGGATATTATAATTTTTTATTGATTTTATTTTTATTTATTGCATTTATTGCCCATCCCTAATTCCCTCGAGAAGGTAGTGGTGAGCTGCCTTCTTGAACCGCTACAGTCGATGTGGTGCTGTTAGGAAGGGAGTTCCAGGATTTTGACCCAGCCACAGTGAAGGAACGGTGATATAGTTCCAATTCCAGGATGGTGTGTGGCTCAGAGGGGAACTTGCAGGTGGTGGTGTTCCCATGCATCTGCTGCCCTTGTCCTTCTAGGTGATAGAAGTCACGGGTTTGGAAGGTGCTGTGGAAGGAGGCTTGCTGCGTTGCTGCAGTGCATCTTGTGGATGGTACACGCTGTGTGTTGGTGATAGAGAGAGTGAATGAGGCGCCAATCAAGTGGGCTGCTTTGTCCTGGATGACGTTGAGCTTCTTAAGTGTTGTTGGAGCTGCACCCATCCAGGCAATGGAGAGTATTGCATCACACTCCTGACTTGTGCCTTGTAGATAGGGGACAGGCTTTGGGGAGTCAGGAGGTGAGTTACTTGCCGCAGGATTCCTAGTGTCTGACCTGCTCTTGTAGCCATGATATTTATATGGCTACTGCAGTTCAGTTTCTGGTCAATGGTAACCCCCAGGATGTTGATAGTGGGGGATTCAGCAATCGTAATGCTGTTGAATGTCAAGGGGAGATGGTTAGATTCTCTCTTGTTTCAGAAGGTCATTGCCTGGGACTTGCGTGACTCGAATGTGAAATATCCTTATTGTAGGGTATTGTATTGTACTGTACAGTGACTACACTTGGAAAGTCCTTCATTGGCTGTAAAAGGCTTTACAAAGTCCTGTGGTCGTGAACTGCATGTGTTGCTTTTTCCATTGTTATCAGTGTCATTTTGATCAAAAGATAGGTTTCGTGAGCACAAAGTTTAAATCAATGTTGATTCAAATAATGTAAAAGCATCTATATTCTTGCACGATATTTAATAATCACCATCTTCCTTTCCTTACAGAGTACAATGTTTTTGACCCTGAAATTGATTCCACAATCTCAGTCCCTCAGACAATTTCAGCCCAGTTCTGATGAAAGATCACAGATCTGAAACGTTAACTCTGTTTCTCTCTCCACAGATGCTGTCAGGCCTGCTGAGTATTTCCAGCATTTTCAAGAGTCTCGATTTAATGAATAGGAAACTTGTTTCAGATCAGATTGGGAGACAGTGTGAAACCACTCCATCGTACTCGTATCTGAGATTCTGAGGACAGGTGACTGTTAGTGGAAGACATCATTAATTAAATGTACCTAGCAACAGCTCAGACCAATTATTATTTTACAAGGTGGTGTGATGGCCATCCAGGGGTTAAAAGTAGGGATTTTGTCAGGTTTCAGTGTGCAGGAACACGAGAAGATCTCAGGGGTAAAGGCTCAGATCATCGACCAAGTTCTCCACCTGATGAGGGATCTAGACTGGACAAAGTGGACCGTGACACTCTGAGACCAAGTTCGACCAGTCCACACACCTGCTGGAGCTGTAAAGTTATATTCCCCAAGTTTGTTCAAGATAATTTTACTTCCAATTATTAAGTACTATTTTACTCTCAATAAAAGTACTGGACTTATTAATCAAGTATCCTGTTGCTTTAATTGGTTAAAGTCATGCCCAAAGAGATTGTCCACAATAGACTTTCCAGAACTGAAAGATAAGTCTGCAAGGATTGCTAATTTTACAGCCCAGTTTAAAAAGAGAGATAAACCCAGGAACTACAGACCAGATCGTCTAATGACAGTGGTGGGGAAACTTTTAGAGACAATTATCCAGGAGAAAATTAACTGGCACTTGGTAGAACATGGGCTAATAAATGACAGCCAGTACAGATTGGTTAACAGAAGATTGTGTATGAATTAATTAATGAATTAATTTCTTTGATGAAGTTTCACAGAGTGTTGACCAGGGTGGTGAGGTTGATGGTGTGTGTCTGCACTTCAAAATTGTGTTTGAAAAAGTACCATAAAATAGACTTGTGAACAAAATTTGAGCAGATGGGATTAAAGAGGCAGTGGCAGCGTGGATACAAAATTGGCTGAGAGACGGAAAGCATAAAGTAGGGTGATTCAGAATGGAGGGACTAACACAGTAATGTCACTGTTGTTGCAGTGTGTGCAGTGTCTGACCCTGAGCTGTCCAAGCGAGGGGGCGGTTTGTGATTTTCCTGTGGGGTGTATTATCATCAGGGTATCTCTCTGAGCTGTCACAGGGATGGGGCAGTGTGTGATATCCTTGTGCATGTCATGCAGGCCCACTGGCGTGTGGTTCCATCCTGATGCCAAAGGACAGAGCCCTATCTATGGGCAAAAAGTCTCACTTCCCTGTGGGTGTCTTGAGAGAGAAGAAGGCTTAGGGAGTAAACCTGGACAGTAAATCCGGAGTGGAGTCCCGTAGGCGGTTACCTGTTACTTATCAGGTAGTTTTCCAATAACTCCTCCAGCAGAGCTGGTCCCAAACAGTACTGTTTTTTTCCTTTCCTTTGGACAATACTAGCAATGCTGAGAGGGGGCCCTGATGCTCAGTGTCTCCATACTATTTGCCCAGGCCTGTGCCCTGGAGAGGACACTCCAGCTTCGTGGTTAAACATTAGCAAAACATGGGAAGAAACAGTTACCGATTATAAGCTCTCACTGAATTGGTGTAGAGTATGAGCACCAGGGGTTTTGACAGTGGGAGAGATCATCGCGTCTCATTGGATAACTACCACCTACTCCAAGCTGTGCAGCCCCCAGTCAGTTAGGTGCTGTCCTGCCACGACCTACTTGCTTCAATGGGTGCTTGCAGCTTAGAGAGATATCTCTCAACTGGCGGATTGATAATCTATGCACCAGGCAAGACAAACTCAACAAAGAAGACACCAGTGCTTCGCATCACAAGCTGGAATGTAAGGACCATGTGTCCTGACCTTAATGACAACCTTCTGCAGGTTGATGACACACACAAGACAGCTGTGATTGACAAGGAACTCACAAGGCTCAATGTGGACATTGCTGTGCTGCAAGAAACTAGACTCATTCAAAGTGGATCCCTCAAAGAGAAACACTACACCTTCTTCAGGCAGGGGAAAGCCCAAGAGGCAACTCGTGGGTTTCACAGCAAAAAACACGCTACTTGCAATGAGTGAACCCCCCACAGTTGGCTCAGAGAGACTTCTTATCCTTCACTTGTCAACAAGCGAGGGCCCAGTTAATCTCATGTGCATCTATGTCCCGACACTCACCTCCACCCCAGATGTCAAGGATCAATTCTTTGAGACACTTGACGCTGCCATCAGTAGAATTCCCAGCACCGAGGGACTGTATCTTCTCGGGGATTTCAACGCAAGCTTGGGTACTGACTACAGCTTGGCCAATGAGCATAGGGCACCAGGGGATTAGCAAGATGAACAAAAATGGACAGAGGTTTCTGGAGCTATGCTGTCACCATGGACTCTGTGTGACGAACAGCTACTTCCAGGTCAAGCTGTGCCACAAGGTGTCCTGGAGACGTCCGAGATCACGCCACTGGCACCAGCTAGACCTTATCATCACTAGACGTACCACCCTCAGCAGTATCCTCATCACACGCAGCTATCACAGCGCTGACTGTGACACTGACCACTCCCTGGTGTGTAACAAGGTCAGGCTTCAGCCAAGAAAGCTTCATCCATCCAAGAAGAAAGGTCGTTCTCGGATCAACACTAGCAGAACCACTGACCCAGAAAGGACCCAGGAGTTCCTCAACATCCTCGATCAGGCTCTTTCAGAAAACACCCAAGGCCTCAGTGCGTTGTCAAAGTGGAATCATCTGCACGCCACCATCTATAACTCTGCACTCGCTGTGTATGGGAAAAGAGATGGGAGGAATGCGGACTGGTTTGAGGTTTATTGGACTGAAATGGAGTCAGTTACTGTAACTAAGAAGAGAGCCCTCATGAACTACAAACAAGTCCCCAGCAAACAAACTCTAGATGCTCTCAGAGCTGCCAGAAACAAGTCTCTGCAGACTGCTCGGCACTGCACCAATCAATACTGGTTAAAACTCTGCAACAGCATACAATCTGCCGCTGAATCTGGGGGATGCTAGAGGGACATATGAAGGAATTCAACACACCAAGGTTCCTTTGACAGTACCTTCCATACCCGCAACCTCTACCAACTAGAAGGACAAGGGCAGCAAATTCATGGGAACACCACCACCTGCAAGTTCCCCTCCAAGCCACACACTATCGTGACTTGGAACGATATCACCTTTCCTTCACTGTTGCTGGGTCAAAATCCTGGAACTCCCTTCCTAACAGCACTGTGGGTGTACCTACCTCACACAGACTGCAGCGGTTCAAGAAGGCAGCTCACCACCACATTCTCAAGGGAAATGAGGGATGGGCAATAAATGCTGGCTTAGCCAGTGATGACCACGTCACATGAATGAATTTAAAAAAAATTATGAAAGCAACGGGCCCAGCAGTATCTAAATCAGCACCTTTGAAGACAAAGACAGGGACGATCATCACTGAACCTAACAAGCAGATGGAAAGGTGAGTGGAGCATTACCTTGAACTCTACATAACGGAGAACATTGTCATTGAAGTAGCTCTCAGCATCATTACAGACTTCCCTGTCATGGAGGAGTTGGACAGTGACCCCACCATAGTGGAGCTCAACAAGGCCATTGACCGTCTTGCCAGTGGTAAAGCCCTGGGAAATGATGGTATTCCACCTGGAATCATCAAAAGTGGAAAAGCAGCTCTGCTGCAGCATCTCCATGAACTTCTGTGTCTCTGTTGGAAGGGGAGATCTGCGCCTCTAAACATGTGTGATGCAAACATTGTCACCTTGAACAACAAAAAGGGGGAATCGCAGTGACTGCAGCAATTAGCGAGGCATCTGCTTGCTAAGTATTGAGGGGAAGGTCTTTGCTCACATTGCTCTGACCAGATTGCAGACCCTGACATCACACATCTATCCTGAGTCTCAGTGCAGGTTCAGAGCTGGTAGATCGACAGTCGACATGATTTTCTCACTTCGGCAGTTACAGGAGAAGTACTGTGAACAGTACAGACCACTCTACATTGTCTTTCTAGACATCACCAAGGCCTTCGATCTTGTTAGCAGAGACAGACTCTTCAAACTGCTGTGGAAACTAGGCTGCCCTCCTGATCTCTTGGGCGTCATCTCTTCTTTCCACGAGAACATGCACAGTTCCGTCAGTTGAAATGGAGCAACATCAGACACTTTCACGATCAGCAGTGGGATAAAACAGGGCTGTGTCCTGGTGACAACTCTCTTCAGAACGTAGGAGGAGGCAGTTTAACCTGTCGAGCCTGATCTGTCATTCAATTAAATCCTTGCTGATCATCTACCTCAACACCACTTTCCCGCGCTCTCCCCATATCCCTTGATTTCATGAGTATCAAGATTTCTATCAATTTCTGTCCTGAACATGCTCAATGATTGAACTTTCACAAACCCCTGAGGTAGAGAATTCCAAAGATTCACCACCCTCTGAGTGAAGAAATTCCACCCTATCTCAGTTTTAAATGGCCTTTTAATTGAAACTTTAAGGAATACAAGCCCAGTTTCCTCAGAAGACAATCCCACCATCCCAGGGATTAGTCTGGTGACCCTCCGTTGCACTCCCTCTGTAGCAAGTATATCCTTCCTTAGATAAGGAAACCAAAACTGTACACAATACTCCAGCACGATCTCACCAAGGCTCTATACAATTGCAGCAAGACATCTTTATTCCTGTACTCATGACCCCTCGTGTTAAGGCCAACATACCATTTGCCTTCCTAATTGATTGTTGCACCTGCATGCGAGCTTTTAGTGTCTCATGAACAAGGACACCCAGGTCCCTTTGGACATCAACACTTCCCAACCTCTCACCATTTAAGAAATATTCTGTCTTTCTGTTTATTCTACCAAAGTGAATAACTTCACACTTATTCACATTATATTCCATCTGTCATTTCATTCACTTATCCTGTCCAAGTCCCCTGGAAGCCTCCTTGTAACCTCCTCACAGCTCACATCCTTTACAATTGGCATATTCTTCTCCATGCTGCTATTTTAAACTTTCAGTGACTCAGATGGGGGTGTCCACCTGCATAACAGAGCTGATGACAAGCTGTTCATCTTGGCAAGACCGCGGGCCAAGACCAAAATGAGTCAGTTCTTGGTCTGTGAGTTGCTGTTTGCTGATGACGCTGTGCTGACATCCCATAATGAAGTTCATTAACAGCAGCTTGTATATCGGTTCTCCCTGGCCTGCAAGGAGTTTGGACTGACGATCAGCATCAGGAAGATCAAAGTTATGGGCGAGGACGTAGAGACTCCACCTTCCATCAACATCGACAGGCTCACTTTGGAGGTTGTCAACAGCTTCACATACCTTGGATCAACAATCACCAGCAATCTGTCCCTTGATACTGAAATCAGCACCAGGATTGTCAATGCTGCAGCTGTCATGTCAAAGTTGAGAAGACGAGTGTGAACCGACAGCAAACTGATCGAAAATACAAAAGCACACGTGTAACAGGCTTGTGTTCTCAGCACCCTCCTTTATAGTAGAGAAGCATCAACAACTTATGCAAGCCAAGAAAAACAGCTGAACAGCTTCCACCTCCGCTGTCTCAGATGGATATTGGGCGTTTCCTGGCAGGACAGAGTGCCGAATGCAGAAGTACACCAGCGTGCAGGGATCCGCAGCATGTTTGCCCTCTTGAGTCAGCAGTGACTCTGTTGACTGGGTCATGTGGACTGAATGGATGACGGTCGCTTTGCCAAAGACACGCTCTTTGGTGAGCTTGCTATCAGCACGAGACCAACAGGTCACCTACGTCTGTGATACAAGGACATCTGCAAAGCGAGATCTCAAGCTGACTGGGATTGGAGCCGATGCATGGGAAGTCCTTCCTGCTGACTGGAATTCCTGGAGAAAGGCATTCAGGAAGACCATGGGAAAAGCAGAGGACAAAAGAAATGACCAGATGGTGGGAAAGAGAGCTCAGAGGAAGGAAAAATTATCAGTCGACCTCGGGCCAATGATATTCATCTGTACCAGCTGCGGAAGGGATTGTCACTCACGAGTCATCCTCTACAGCCACAACAAACGATGTTTCACACAGAAGTGACGTACACCCCGGGTGTAGCCCATCGTCTTCCGAGACAGACGGTTGCCTATTACAATTACAACTACAGCTACAACTACAAGAGCGAGTCAGAGGCTGGGAACACTGCCGTGACGAACTCAGCTCTTGACTCGCCAAAGCCTGCCCACTATCTGCAAGGCCTTCCTCTGATTTCAATTGCACATGCATTTGTGATCTGGCTCTGTAGCTTAGTTGGTTAAAGCACCTGTCTAATAAACAGGAGATCCTGGGTTCAACTCGCGGCAGAACCTTATTTCACAGTCACAACATGCTTGAAAAGTTTCATTATCAATATTGACATCTGTGTCTTGTGAACTTTAATTCAAAATACTTGATGAAGTTCAATCACATAAAAAAACAGCCTTTGTGAAGGATATGAGTTTGGAATGGCTGTTCCTCCTTGTCCAGAATTTCAGTGCTGATACATCAAAGGTAACTTCTTTGACATAAATTTGTTCACAGTTACATTCAACCTGGAAAACAGCTTGATATTAATCTCACTGAAGGAGAGTGTTTGTGTCATTATGTGTTGCTTTTTACCGAGACTGGGACATGACGCAAGTGGGAGGGTTTATCTGAGGTTGGGAATATTTGTCAGTCAGGAACAAGAAAAATCAAAGGAACCAAATAAGAAAACCTATGTCTCATGTGGTTACCGAGAAACGGTGCGAAGATATTAAACTTTGTTGTATTTAATACAACTGTGTGAACTTTGATCTTTGTGGCCTTTTATAAACCGTATTTGAAGGGTCTCAGTAAAAATGTTCAGTGTTGATGAGAGTGGGGTCTGGGTGAGCAGCTGCTTAATGTGACGGGGTCAGGACTGGATGCAGGAAGTTCTCTGACAGTCTCTCTCTGATGGGTTGAGTTGATTTTCAACTGGCAGCTGTTGCTGTTTTGATAATTCAAGTTCCCTCCACTGATTTTTTTGGACAGACAGTGCAGTATGAGGATGTAAAGGGTTAATGCTGAAGACAGTGGGATTAACCCCTCCCACAATCAGAGTGATGATGTAACAATCACATGAGATGAGGTTTGGGAGGAGAGAGCAGCACCAAGGATGCTAGTTTCGGAGGCTTGATGAGTGTGTCTTTAGTATTGTGTAAATTAGAAAAGAGTTCTTAGTTCTTTCAGCAGGAAATGTGTCCAGAAAATATCACGAAACTCACAATTTTATTATTCAGGAGTTGGAACACAGGGATATTAACTCCAAGTGACAGTAGTGGTTTCATTTAACAAAAGAAAAGGAGAGAATAATATTGCTCATTGATTGAAATCCCCCAGTGAGGAGACAGTTAAACAGGTGATCTGTTGGGGCATCCTTCGATCCAAGGATTCGGCAGCATTTAATCTCCCTTTTTGGTGAAACTCTCTGTTTTTTGCATCTTTTTTTAATCCAGCTTTGATGGACCAGTGAAAAAACTGGAAAAAAGTGAACAGATCCATCCTTTCCTTTCTTCCTTCTTCCCATCAGTTTCTCTTTTCTGTCCCAATTTAATCTGCTGTTTTATCCATTCCAATCATAATTCAACATTCCAATCAAATCTATTTGTTATTCCACAGTGTCTCTCCATGTGTTTTATTCTGTTGTGTTCTCTCACAGTCTGTTTGATGATCAATTTTACATCTCACTCTCTGTTCTGGTGAAGATCAGAAGCAGTGTTATCTGTTTGCAACACCCGACAAGTCGGCCTGAGGCTGTGTCTCATCGATAATGTGGAGTTAGGAACATAGGAACATAGGAGCAGGAGTCGGCCATTCAGCCCATCGAGCCTGCCCCACCATTCAATATGATCATGGCTGATCATCCACTTCAATGCCCTTTTCCCCACACTTTCCTCATATTCCCTTATGTCATTTGTATTTAGAAATCTATCAATCTCTGCTTTAAACATACTCAATGACTGAGCTTCCACAGCCCTCTGGGGTACAGAATTCCAAAGATTCACAACCCTCTGAGGAACAACATTTCTCCTCATCTCTGTCCTAAGTGGCTTGCCCCTTATTTTGAAATTGCGTCCCCTGGTTCTCGACTCCCCAACCAGGGGAAACATCTTAGCTGCATCTACCCTGACTGTCCTTTAAATATTTTGTAGGTTTCAATGAGATCACCTCTCATTCTTCAAAACTCTACATAATAGACCCCCAGTTTCCCCAATCTCTCTACATAGGACAGTCGCACCATCCCAGGAACAAGTCTGATGAACCTTCTTTGCACTCTATCTATGGCAATAATATCCTTCCTAAGGCAAGGGGACCAAAACTGCACAGAGTACACCAAGTGCAGTCTAACCAAGGTTCTATACAATTGAAGCAAGAATTCACTACTCCTGTACTCAAATCCTCTTGCGATAAAGGCTAACATACTATTAGCCTTCCTAATTGCTTGCTGCACCTGCATGTTAGCTGTCAGTGACTTATTGACATGGACACCCAGGTCTCCCTTATACTCTATACCTCAGTTAATAAAGGAAAGGACCTGCTGAACCACCTTATTGACCTGTACTGCTACTTCAGGGATCTGTGGACATTCACTCCAACGTCCCTCACTTCCTCTACACCATTCAGTGTTCTCCCATTAATTGTGTATTCCTTTGCCTTTTTTGACGCCTGCTCTCGCTGTTCCCTGCTCTCCGAGTGAACTCTTGCTCCCTCTCTCTCCTGGGCTCTTTATGCTCCACTCTGCTCTCACTGTTTCCCGCTCTCTTAATGTATCAATATTTGTTTGCCTTGTGTTTAATTTAAAATATGGATTAACTGTATTTTACAGTTGTCGGTTTTATTTGGTAATCCTGTGCAAGTTGTGGATTGGTATTCAATATTCAGCTCTGTGAAAACGATTGTGAATGAAAATATAACTTTCAATCTTATACATGGGCTGGTCTGCAAGCTCCAAGTCCTTCATTTTGTAGTAATGGAATTGATACTGTATCTTTCAGTCTTAATCTCTGTGGGATTTTTGAACTGGCATGGAATGCATAACTTGGTCTAACGTTCTGATGTACATTATTGGGATTCATAGGATCATAGGAAATAGGGGCATTAGGCCATTCAGCCCATCGAGCCTGCTCCAACATTCAAACAGATCGTGACTGATCATCCACCTCCACGCCATTTTTCTCTGCCATCTCCATATCCCTTGATCTTGTTAGTATTTAGAAATCTATCGATTTATGTCTTGAATATGTTCAATGATTGATCTTCCACAGCCCTTTGGGATAAAGAATTCCACAGATTTCTCACCCTCTGAGTAAAGAAATTCCTGCTCATCTCAGTCTGCCCTTATTCTGAGACTGTGTCCCCTTGTTCTGGACTCACAAGACAGAGGAAACATCCTTTCCATATCTACCCTGTGACACCCTGTAAGAACTTTGCCTGTTTCAATGAGATCACTTCTCATTCTTCAAAACTCTAGAGAATTTAGGCCCAGTTTCTGCAGTCTCTCATCATAAGACAATCCCACCATCCGAGGGGATGAGACCGGTGAATCTCTGTTGCACTCCCTCTGTGACAAGTCTATCCTTCCTTAGATAAGGAAACCAAAATTGTACAGAATACTCCAGGTGCGGTCTCATCTAGACTTCATACATCTTTACTCATGTACTCAAATACGCTTTCAATGAAGCCAACATACCATTTGCCTTCCTAATTGCTTGCTGCACCTGCATACGAGCTTTTAGTGTCTCATGAACAAGGACACCCAGGTGCCTTTGGACATCGACACTTCCCAGCCTCTCACCATTTAAGAAATACTCTGTCTTTCTGTTTATTCTACCAAAGTGGAGAACTTCACACTTATTCACATTATATTCCATCTGCCATGTTCTTGCCCATTCATTTAACCTGTCCAAATCCCCTTGAAGCCTCCTTGCATTCATTCTGTACCTTTCAATTCTGTAAATGTTGTCTGTTCTATTTCAGATTTTATATTTAAAATGTCACCATGGTGACAGAGTTTATTTAGATCTGATAGTGAGTTTGTTTTTGGACTGTGATTGATGTATCAACCTGTCAGCTGTACTGAATTGGAGTGAAATAGAAACAACATCTGTCTCTCCTGCTGTTGTTTGACTGTTGGATTGAAAATGTGTCTCTCTTGACTTTGGGATCAGTGTCTGTCTGACTACTTATTTTGTTTGCTCCAGTGGAACTGATGAACTGGCAGTATCTCTGTGCTTTGGGAGTGATCCTGTACCGACTGTGCATTGGAACGAGATCACTGCATTTTTCCTTGTGTCCAAGAATCACCACATCCAGTCAGGTTCCTTCATGTATTTTCCTGCAGGAATGAAAGAACTGGTGAGGTAGAAGATACAAAAGCGATCAATGTAATCGTCCCAATAATAATCATTATGAACAATCGCGAAATGAAAACCAGGAACACAAACAGTGTCAGTGTCTGACTCCACTGCAGTACTGCAGCATTCAGCTTCTGTTTACCAGGTGTTTGCAGTGGTTTTACAACAAGTTTGTGACATTCAGAAACAACACAAGTCCTGCACTGCTCAATGACTGGGACTGTCCGATAAAGCAGTGACCTTTACACAGTCACATTTCTATTTCAACAGAAAACAAGCAGCCACTATTTAAAATGTGCCTTTCACACTTCTCACCTGGTGTCTGCAATAAATGCTCTTTGTCTAACTGTCCACATCGTTATTTTGCGGCTATTTTTCCCCCACTGTTCACAATCCAACAAACAGTGAGAGACTGGAACTAAAGCAGGAACATTCCCTCTCCTTTGGGTGGTGAAATTGTCAGTGATTTTCAATAGTGATTTCTTCCCATTGTGTCTCCCTGAGCCTGTACAGACACTGTCCGAGAATGAACTCTCCCTTCCCCGTGTCCCCGGCTCACTCCATGTTCCGGGAGCAGCTCCTGCTCCACAGTGTCTGTTACAAACACTCCCCGACTCCCCCTCAACTTCCCACCACTCAATGCTAATCTCTGAGCACATCTGCGGACACGCTCCCAAAGCAGTGGCTGCTGGAAGCAGATGCTGTTTGTTCCCTTCCCCCGGGCCCGGGAAGTCTCCATTAGCAGCTGATTTAAAGCATCTTCCCCTGAATGAGTCAATGGCCTCACAGACTGGGTTGGGGTTAGGCTGCGCATGCGCTCCACTCCTCATTGTGACGACGCACTGGGGGCGTGGCTACATCGCGCGTGCGCAGATCTTTGCAGCAATTCAGCATTCAAACATCAATGGGAACTTTCCCCATTTCACCCTCATCAAAGTCCCAAAGAACGTGAAGAGGGGCTTGGACTGGAGGGAGGGAGGGGCGGGGTAGGGGGAACCTAGAACCCAGAAAGCTGCCCACTTGCCCCATTTAGATGCTCAATTTGCGGTCATTCCCTGCAGGGGGTTTGTTATTATTGAGCCCCTCCTGGTAAAACAATCCGATAGAAAGAGGGGGGAAAGGAGGGAGCCGGTGTGTTTGCTGGGGCCTTGCAGAATTCATTTCAGCAGCAAAAGTCCCGGGTTATATTAACCCGAGTGAAACACGCTGTCAGTGAGAGGAAAACCGAACGGCCCTTTTCATCTTTTCATTGGAAACAAAGTAGAGCCGGAAGTGCGGCGAGCAGAGCAGACACACAAGCTCAATGACAGGAGAGCTCGGCCGTCCCTGAGTTTCAGCTCCCGGCTCTTACATTTCCTCATCCACACTGTCTTTACTGTGGATGTTCAGGGGTTCCTTGTCGGATCTGAGGACTGTATCCATTAAACATTCTGAGTCAGGAGATCCACACACTCTCTGTTACCAAGATTTATGGGCAGGAATGTTTCAAAACTTTGTCTATTAAATCATTGTATTATTCACAGAACTAATGAGGCAATCGGTTCATTATTCAGGCCTTAAACTTGGTTTGGGTAGACCAAAAACTGAGAGGTTCAGCACCTTTCCAGTTCTTCACTAATATAACTGATTTTTTTGATGAAGTAACAGAAAAGGTTGATGAAGGGAAAGCAATGGATGTTGTCTATATGGATTTTAAGAAAGCGTTTGACAAACTACCACATAAAAGGCTGGGTAACAAAACTGAGGCTCCTGGAATAGGAGGGTCAGTATCTGCGTCGATTTAAAAATGGATGAAATATCAAGAAAAGCGAGTTGTGGTATTTGGTTGTTTTTCAGAATGGAAGATGGTGAACAGTGATGTCCACAAGGGTCAGTGTCAGGACCACCATATATAGAAATGACTTGAATATTGGAATCACAGAATCACAGAATTGTTACTACACAGAAGGAGGCCATTTGGCCCATCGTCTCTGCACTGACTCTCCAAATGAGCAATTCACCTCATGTCACTTCCCCGTCTTCTCCCCATAATCCTGCACATTATTTTCAGATAACAGTCTAATTCCCCTTTGAATGCTTCAATTGAACCTGCCTCCATCACATTCTCAGGCAGTTCATACTTTAACCACACGCTGTGTGAAAAAGTTTTTCCTCATGTCGCTTTCGCTTCTTTTACCAATGACTTTAAATCTGTGCCCTCCCGTTCTCGATCCTTTCACAAGTGGGAACAGTTTCTCCCGATCCACTCTGTCCACACCCCTCATCATTTTGAATACCACTATGAAATCTCCTCTTAACCTTCTTTTCTCCAAGGAAAACAGTCCTAACTTCTCCAATCTATCTTCAAAACTGAAGTTCCTCATCCCTTGAACCATTCTCATGAACCTCTTCCATAATTTCTCCAATGCCTTCACATCTTTCCTAAGGTGTGGCACCCAGAACTGGACTCAGTACTTCAGCTGAGTCTAGTGTCTTATACAAGTTCATTCTGACACAGTATGTAGACAGGCCAACCAGGGGCGATGCCACATTGGATTTGGTACTGGGTAATGAACCCGGCCAGGTGTTAGATTTAGATGTAGGTGAGCACTTTGGCGATAGTGATCACAATTCAGTTAGGTTTACCTTAGCGATGGGCAGGGACAGGTATATACCGCAGGGCAAGAATTATAGCTGGGGGAAAGGAAATTATGACGCGATTAGGCAAGATTTAGGATGTGTAGGATGGGG
This sequence comes from Heterodontus francisci, assembly GCF_036365525.1. NCBI lineage: Eukaryota > Metazoa > Chordata > Chondrichthyes > Heterodontiformes > Heterodontidae > Heterodontus > Heterodontus francisci. The sequence continues at coordinate 378,668 of NW_027141114.1, read as the reverse complement.
AAGGAAACTGCAGGGGATGGGCACAAGCGAAATGTGGGGCTTATTCAAGGAGCAGCTAATGCGTGTCCTTGATAAGTATGTACCTGTCAGGCAGGGAGGAAGTTGTCGAGCGAGGGAGCCGTGGTTTACTCAAGAAGTTGAAGCGCTTGTCAAGAGGAAGAGGGCGGCTTATGTTCGGATGAGACGTGAAGGCTCAGTTAGGGCGCTTGAGAGTTACAAGCTAGCCAGGAAGGATCTAAAGGGAGGGCTAAGAAGAGCAAGGAGAGGACACGAGAAGTCATTGGCGGATAGGATGAAAGAAAACCCTAAGGCTTTCTTTAGGTATATCAGGAATAAACGAATGATAAGAGTTAGAACAGGGCCAATCAAGGATAGTAGTGGGAAGTTGTGTGCGGAATCAGAGGAGATAGGGGAAGCGTTAAATGAATATTTTTCGTCAGTATTTACAGTAGAAAAAGAAAATGTTGCCGAGGAGATTACTGAGATACAGCCTACTAGGCTAGATGGGATTGAGATTCACAAGGAGGAGGTGTTAGCAATTTTGGAAAGAGTGAAAATAGATAAGTCCCCTGGGCCAGATGGGATTTATCCTAGGATTCTCTGGGAAGCCAGGGAGGAGATTGCAGAGCCGTTGTTGTTGATCTTTATGTCGTCATTGTCGACGGGAGTAGTGCCGGAGGACTGGAGGATAGCAAATGTTGTCCCCTTGTTCAAGAAGGGAAGTAGAGACAGCCCTGGTAATTATAGACCTGTGAGCCTTACTTCGGTTGTGAGTAAAATGTTGGAAAAGGTTATAAGAGACAGGATTTATAATCATCTTGAAAAGAATAAGTTCATTTGCGATAGTCAGCACGGTTTTGTGAAAGGTAGGTCGTGCCTCACAAACCTTATTGAGTTTTTCGAGAAAGTGACCAAACAGGTGGATGAGGGTAAAGCCGTGGATGTGGTGTATATGGATTTCAGTAAGGCGTTTGATAAGGTTCCCCACGGTAGGCTATTGCAGAAAATACGGAAGTATGGAGTTGAAGGTGATTTAGAGCTTTGGATCAGAAATTGGCTAGCTGAAAAAAGACAGAGGGTGGTGGTTGATGGCAAATGTTCATCCTGGAGTTTAGTTTCTAGTGGTGTACCGCAAGGTTCTGTTTTGGGGCCACTGCTGTTTGTCATTTTTATAAACGACCTGGATGAGGGTGTAGAAGGTTGGGTTAATAAATTTGCGGATGACACGAAGGTCGGTGGAGTTGTGGATAGTGTCTAAGTGTGTTGTACGGTACAGAGGGACATAGATAGGCTGCAGAGCTGGGCTGAGAGATGGCAAATGGAGTTTAATGCGGAGAAGTGTGAGGTGATTCACTTTGGAAGGAGTAACAGCAATGCAGAGTACTGGGCTAATGGGAAGATTCTTGGAAGTGTAGATGAGCAGAGAGATCTTGGTATCCAGGTACATAAATCCCTGAAAGTTGCTACCCAGGTTAATAGGGCTGTTAAGAAGGCATATGGTGTGTTAGCTTTTATTAGTAAGGGGATCGAGTTTCGGAGCCACGAGGTCATGATGCAGCTGTACAAAACTCTGGTGAGGCCGCACCTTGAGTATTGCGTGCAGTTCTGGTCACCGCATTATAGGAAGGATGTGGAAGCTTTGGAAAGGGTGCAGTGGAGATTTACTGGGATGTTGCCTGGTATGGAAGGAAGGTCTTACGAGGAAAGGCTGAGGGACTTGGGGTTGTTTTCGTTAGAGAGAAGGAGGAGGAGAGGTGACTTAATAGAGACATACAAGATAATCAGAGGGTTAGATAGGGTGGATAGTGAGGGTCTTTTTCCTCGGATGAGGATGGCAAACACGAGGGGACATAGCTTTAAGTTGAGGGGTGAAAGATATAGGACAGATGTCAGAGGTAGTTTCTTTACGCAGAGAGTAGTAGGGGCGTGGAACGCCCTGCCTGCAACAGTAGTAGACTCGCCAACTTTAAGGGCATTTAAGTGGTCATTGGATAGACATATGGATGTAAATGGAATAGTGTGGGTCAGATGATCGGCGCAACATCGAGGGCCGAAGGGCCTGTACTGCGCTGTAATATTCTAAAAAAAAAAGACCTCCTTGTTCTTGTACTCTATGCCTCTATTACTAAAGCCGAGGATGCTGTATGCTTTATTAACCGCTCTCTCAATCAATGACTTATACCCCCAGGTCCCTCTGCTCCTGCACCCCCTTTAGAATTGTACCCTTTATTCTATATTGTCACTCCATGTTCTTCCTACCAAAATGAATCAATTCACATTTCTCTGCATTGAACTTCACCTGTCATCTGTCCTCCCATTCCACCAACTTGTCTATGTCCTTTTGAAGTTCTACACTATCATCCTTACAGTTCACAATGCTTCCATTTTTCGTATCATCCATAAACTTTGAAATTCTGCCCTGTACACCAAGGTCTAGGTCATTAATATATATCAGGAAAGGCAAGGGTCCCAACACTGACTCCTGGGGAACTCCACTACAAACCTTCCTCTCGCCCGAAGAACATCCATTGATCACTACTCTTTGTTTCCTGTCACTCAGCCAATTCCATATCCATGTTACTACTGTCCCTTTTATTCCATGAGTTATAACTTTGCTCACAAGTCTGTTGTGTTTCATTGTATCAAACTCCTTTTGAAAGTGAATAAAAGCAAAATACTGCAGATGCTAGAAATCTGAAATATAAACAGAAAGTGCTGGAAATACTCCGCAGGCCTGGCAGCATCTGTGGAGAGAGAAACAGAGTTAATGGTTCAGCTCAGTGGCCTTTCAGATGCTGTCAGACCTTTTGAAAGTCCATATAGACCACATCAACAGCATTGCCCTCATCATCCCTCTCTGTTGCCTCATCAAAAAACTCCAGCAGGACAGTTAAACATAACTTTCCCTTAAGAAATCCATGCTGGCTTTCTTGAATTAACCCACATTTGTCCATGGGGCTATTAATTTTGTCCCGAATTATTCTTTCGAGAAGAGAGTGAGACGAGGTGAGTTGCTTGAGCAGAGAGCCAGCATGGGTTCGTCAGGCCGAATGGCCTCCTTCTGTGCTTTAGCCATTCTATGATTGTATGATTCTAGCAGCAACTGTTGGTGGAGAGGCAGTGATGCAGGAATGGGTTGACAGAAAGGGGAAAGTCTGGGCTGGTGTGTGTTTGCAGCATTTGCAGCTTGTGTTCGGGTTTGTGAATAAAGGTGATTTGGAAGCTGTGTTCCAAATTGAAGTGTTTATTGGAAGCAAGAAGTTGATGTAAATAAAGAATAAAATGTGTTAAGATGAAGCGTGGTGTGATTGTGGATAGCAGTAAATATAGTGTTGGTGAATTATTTGTGTTAATAAACTTCCACTGCACCCTCTGCTGCAGGCTGCTGTTTATATCCAGCTGTGTATTAGTGCTGTGTGTTAGCGAGATAAATATTTGTTTCAACGCTGTTTATAAAGCAATAGCATTGCACTCAAACAGTCCCAGACATAGCAACACACGTACAAAAGCAAAATACTGCAGATGCTGGAAATCTGAAATATAAACAGAAAATGCTTGAAATAGTCAGCAGGTCTGGCAGCATCTGTGGAGAAAGAAACAAAGTTAATGTGAGCTAAGGAAACAGACCTGAACTGTCAACTGTTTCTCTCTGCACAGATGCTGCCAGACCTACTGAGCATTTCCAGCATTTTCTGTTTTTATTACAGCAACACCTTTGATCAGCAGTAGCAGTGATAGTGCGAGCCAGGGGGCAGCCGGGAAGGTACGTTTCACTATAAAGTACTTACCTGGCGATTCGGCGGACACGGACACGGGGACTGCTGGGTAAGTGAACTTATATATTCGGGCAGTGGCTAAACCCGAAACACTACATGTGTAGTGTCTCCCACCCATCCTCCTCCTCCAACCAAAAAAAAGGACTCTTGTGTGGAGGGTTTGGTAAGGTAAGGTTTTCCTTTATATTTTTTTATTCTCTGTTGTCAATTTCGAGCAGAGGGGATGGAAGCTAGGGCAGTTGCATGCTCCTCTTGCAGGATGTGGGAGGTAAGGGTCACCACTTGTGTCCCTGCTGACTTCACCTGTGAGAAGTGCACCCAACTCCAGCTCCTCACAGACCACGTTCGGGAACTGGAGCTGGAGCTGGATGAACTTCGGATCATGCGAGAGGCAGAGGGGATGATAGAGAGCAGTTATAGGGAAGTACTGACACCGAAGTCACAGGATAAAGGTAGCTGGGTGACCGTCAGGAGAGGAAAAGGGAATAGGCACACAGTGCAGGGATCGCCTTTTCCGTTCCCCTCAATAATAAGTATACCGTTTTGGATACGGTTGGGGGGGGGTACCTACCAGGGGAAAGCCACAGCGGCCAGGTCTCTGGCACTGAGCCTGGCTCTGCGGCTCAGAAGGGAAGGGAGGAGAATAGGAGAGAGAATATGATAGGAGATTCAATGGTTAGAGGAACAGACAGGAGATTCTGAGGTCGCGAACGAGACTCCCGGATGGTATGTTGCCTCCTGGGTGCCAGGGTCAGGGATGTCTCAGATCGAGTCTACAGGATTCTTAAGGGGGAGGGGAGCAGCCAGAAGTCGTGGTACATATCGGTACCAATGACATAGCTGGGAAAAGGGATGAGGACCTGAAAAGCGAATATAGGGAGTTAGATTGGAAGCTATAAGGCAGGACGAGCAGAGTAGTAATCTCAGGATTGATACCGGTGCCACGTGCTAGTGAGGCTAGAAACAGAGAGCGAGTGCAGCTGAACACGTGGCTACAGAGCTGGTGTAGGAGGGAGGGCTTCAGTTATGTGGATCATTGGGATACCTTCTGGGGAAGGTGGGACCTGTACAAGAAGGACGGGTTGCATCTGAACTGGAGGGGCACCAATATCCTGGGCGGGAGGTTTGCTGGATCTCTTCGGGAGGGTTTAAACTAGTTTGGCAGGGGGATGGGACCCGGAGCTATGGATCACTGGATGGGGTAGCTGTTGAACAGGCAGATACCGAGTGCAGAGAGTCTGTGAGGAAGGTTAGACAGTTGACAGGGCAACGTTTCAGCCAGTATGATGGGTTGAAGTGTGTCTATTTTAATGCAAGAAGTGTCAGGAATAAGGGTGATGAACTTAGAGCATGGATCAGTACTTCTAGCTACGATGTTGTGGCCATTACGGACACTTGGAGATCACAGGGGCAGGAATGGATGTTGGATGTTCCGGGGTTTTGATGTTTCAAAAGGAATAGGGAGGGAGGTAAAAGAAGTGGGGGAGTTGCATTGTTAATCAGGGATAGTATCACAGCTGCAGAAAGGTAGGTCATCGAGGAGTGTTTGTCTGCTGAGTCATTATGGGTGGAAGTCAGAAACAGGAAAGGAGCAGTCACTTTATTGGGAGTTTTCTATAGACCCCCCAATAGCAACAGAGACACGGAGGAACAGATTGGGAGGCAGATTTTGGAAAGGTGCAGAAGTAACAGGGTTGTTGTCATGGGTGACTTCAACTTCCCTAATATTGATTGGAACCTCCTCAGTGCAAATAGTTTGGATGGAGCAGTTTTTGTCAGGTGTGTCCAGGAAGGTTTCCTGACTCAATATGTAGATTTTTTTTTTTTTTATTTCCAAAATATACTTTATTCATAAAAATCTGTAAAAATTACATTTCCAAACAGTTTCCAAACAGCACCAAAAAATACAAACAATGCAAGGGAGATCAGTTTCCTTCAACACTGTCATGAGTTTCTTCCCAACCCTTCCGTTTCACAATTGTCATGTCAATTACAGTTTTACTTTTGCATCAATTGAGAATATTAACGATACAGTTCGAGGGGTTTCCCATTGATCCAGCCCTTCAGTCCAGCTTGGTGGGGGAACCTTACACTGTGGTCTTTCCCCATTGAGCCTTTGCTGCGGCTGCCCCAAGCTTTAGTGCGTCCCTCAGCACGTAGTCCTGGACCTTGGAATGTGCCAGTCTGCAACATTCGGTGGTGGACAACTCTTTGCGCTGGAACTGGGGTGCATAAATTAGGAACAGATGTTTTCAGGGAAATGCACGACAGAAATGTGGAGGTTGTTTAGGAAGCACTTGCTGCGACTGCTGGATAGGTTTGTCCCGATGAGGCAAGGAAGGGATGGTAGAGTGAAGGAACCTTGGATGACAAGAAATGTGGAACAGCTAGTCAAGAGGAAGAAGGAAGCTTACTTAAGGTTGAGGAAGCAAGGATCAGACAGGGCTCTAGAGGGTTACAAGGTAGCCAGGAAGGAACTGAAGAATGGACTTAGGAGAGCTAGAAGGGGACATGAAAAAGTCTTGGCGGGTAGGATTAAGGAAAATCCCAATGCGTTCTACACTTATGTGAGGAACAAGAGGATGGCCAGAGTGAGGGTAGGGCCGATCAGGGATAGTGGAGGGAACTTGTACCTGGAGTCGGAGGAGGTAGGGGGGTTCCTAAATGAATACTTTGCTTCAGTATTCACTAGTGAGAGGGACCTGGTCGTTTGTGAGGACAGCGTGAAACAGGCTGATATGCTCAAACAGGTTGATGTTAAGAGGGAGGATGTGCTGGAAATTTTGAAAGACATGAGGACAGATAAGTCCCTGGGGCCAGACGGGATATACCCAAGGATATTACGGGAAGCGAGGGAAAAGATTGCCGCGCCTTTGGCGATGATCTTTGCGTCCTCACTGTCCACTGGAGTAGTACCAGATGATTGGAGGGTGGCAAATGTTTTTCCCTTGTTCAAGAAAGGGAATAGGGATACCCTGGGAATTACAGACGAGTCAGTCTTATGTCAGTAGTGGGCAAATTATTGGAGAGGATTCTGAGAGACAGGATTTATGATTAGTTGGAAAAGCATAGTTTGATTAGAGACAGTCAGCATGGCTTTGTGAGGGGCAGGTCATGCCTCACAAGCCTTATTGAATTCTTTGAAGATGTGACAAAACACATCGATGAAGGAAGAGCAGTGGATGTGGTGTATATGGATTTCAGCAAGGAGTTTGATAAGGCTCCCCATGGTAGGCTCATTCAGAAAGTAAGGAGGCATGGGATTCAGGGAAAGTTGGCTGTCTGGATACAGAATTGGCTGGCCCATAGAAGACAGAGGGTGGTAGTAGATGGAAAGTATTCAGCCTGGAGCTCGGTGACCAGTGGTGTTCCGCAGGGATCTGTTCTGGGACTTCTGCTCTTTGTGATTTTTATAAATGACTTGGATGAGGAAGTGGAAGTCTGGGTTAGCAAGTTTGCCGATGACACGAAGGTTGCTGGATTTGTGGATAGTGTGGAAGGCTGTTGTAGGTTGCAACAGGACATTGACAGGATGCAGAGCTGGGCTGAGAAGTGGCAGATGGAGTTCAACCTGGAAAAGTGTGAAGTGATTCATTTTGGAAGGTCGAATTTGAATGCAGAATACAGGCTAAAAGACAGGATTCTTGGTAGTGTGGGGGAACAGAGGGATCTTGGGGTCCATGTCCATAGATCGCTCAAAGTTGCCACCCAAGTTGATAGGGTTGTTAAGAAGGCGTATGGTGCGTTGGCTTTCATTAACAGGGGGATTGAGTTTAAGAGCCGCGAGGTTATGCTGCAGCTCTATAAAGCCCTGGTTAGACCACACTTGCAATATTGTGTTCAGTTCTGGTCGTCTCATTATAGGAAGGATGTGGAAGCTTTCGAGAGGGTGCAGAGGAGATTTACCAGGATGCTGCCTGGACTGGAGGGCATGTCTTACGAACAAAGATTGAGGGAGCTGGGGCTTTTCTCATTGGAACGAAGAAGGATGAGAGGTGACTTGATAGAGGGGTACAAGATGATGAGAGGAATAGATAGAGTGGATAGCCAGAGACTTTTTCCCAGGGTGGAAAGAGCTATCACCAGGGGGCATAATTTTAAGGTGATGGAGGAAGGTTTCGGGGAGATGTCAGAGGTAGGTTCTTCACACAAGAGAGTGGTGGGTGCGTGGAATGCACTGCCAGCGGTGGGATTAGAAGCAGATACATTAGGGACATTTAAGCGTCTCTCGGATAGGTACATGGATGATAGTAGAATGAAGGGTATGTAGGTAGTTTTGATCTTAGAGTAGGTTAAAGGTTCGGCACAACATCGTGGGCCGAAGGGCCTGCACTGTGCTGTACTGTTCTATGTTCTATAACACAGGTGTTGGGAGGCTCAGCCTGGCTATGCAATGTTACAAGGACGCTGAGTGACACCATCGACAACGGGACAGAGAGAAAAACACACAGGAAACTAATAGACTGTGAGGAAGCAAAAGTGAGGAACGGAGAGAGAGAGACAGACAACGAAACTGAGATTGAGAAACAAGGCATTTGTATGATTGTGTTCTCCCTGTTGTGTAACGGTATTTCCAGTTGTGTAAATATGTTTTCTGTTGTGTAAAGATGTACCCTGTTGTTGTGTAAATGTTTTCCCTGTTCTTGTTGTATTTTCTGTTCCTGACCGTCTCCTCACTGTGACCATTTGTCCTGGTTTTATTGTGGCCAACATCACCATCTGGTGGTGGAGAGGAGGCTCTGCAGGAAGGGGTTGACAATGTGGGAGAGACTCGGCTGGTCCGTGTTTGCAGCTTGTGTTCGTGTGAGCAAAAGTGATTTGTTACTGATTGATGTGTTCACTAGAAGGAAAAAGCTGATTGCAATCGATTGCATCTCGTTATTATGGGGAAACACTTGATATTTTGAAAGTGAACGGTTTGTGTTATTACCAAACATAAACAGCAGAGAACGGTTTCGATTCATCGACCTCTGGGTTATGGGCCCAGCACGCTTCCGCTGCGCCACTCTGCTAACTGTTGGTTTAAATTTTAGCTGCCCGTTAGTGAAATATGTTCATTTCCCCAATGTTATTATAAAAATAGGATTGCGGTCGGATTTCTCAAGAATCCCGGACTCAGCAACACACGTGCTGACGGACTCACCCTCACTGCACAATGACACAAGGACACTGAGTAACAGCACCGACAATGAGGCAGGCAGAGAAAGACACACAGAAAACCAGGAAGAGATTATCAGGACCCAGAAAGGAACAGACAGAGAAAGACACACAGAAAACCAGGAAGATATTATCAGGACTCAGAAGGGAACAGACAGAGAAAGGTACTGAGCAAACCAGCAAGAGACAGCGAAAGACTGATGATTTATGTAATTGTGTGCTCTGTTGTGTAAAGATGTTCCCTGTCTTCTTTTAAAGATATTTCCTGCTGTGTAATATGTTCTCTGTTGTGTAACTTTATTCGCTGTTGTGTAAAGATGTTCTCTGTTATTGTGTAAAATGGTTCCCTGTTGGGTCAAGATCTTCCTTGTTGTGTAAATATGATCCATCTTGTGTAAAAGTGTTCCGGGTTGTTTAAATATGTTCCCTGCTCTGTAATGTAGAGCTGAGTCTGCACTAATGGAATTGCGACAGTATCTTCCAGTCTGATACTGTATGAGGGCTGGAATATGATCCAAAGCTCAGTCTATACAAATTGAATTGCTATTGTATCTTTTAGTTTCACAATCCGGGGGAGTTTTAAACTGAATTCTCAGTTTGTATCTCAGGTTATACTATCTTTCAGATTCTCTCAATCTGATATCGCACTTGAGATTTAGACTTAAGAAAGGATGTACTGGCATTGGAGGAGTTCAATAGAGATTCACTCAGCTGATTCCTGGGATGAAGGGGTTGACTTATCAAGAACGGCTAAACAGGTTATTCATTCGTGTTTAGAAGAATGAGGGGTGATCTTTTTGAAACGTACAAGATTCTGAGGGGGCTTAACAGGGTGAAGAAGGGTCTCTGACCTGAAACATTAACTCTGCTTCTCTCTTCACAGATGCTGCCAGACCAGCTGATTATTTCCAGCATTTCTTGTTTTTATTAATAGGGTAGATGTTGAGAAAATGTTTCCACTAGTGGGGGAATCTCAGTAGGCGACATAGTTACAGAATAAGGGGACACTCATTTAAAACTGAGATGCAAAGGAATTTCTTCTCTCAGAGGGTAGTGAATGTCTGGAATTATCTACCCCAGACAGTATTGGAGGCTAAATCACAGAAAGTATTTAAAGAGGATGTAAATAGATTTTTGAAATATTGGAGAGTTGAGGTCCATGAAGAGCTGGCATGAAAGAGGAGTTGAGGTCTGGGGCAGATCAGCCATGATCTTACTAAATGGCAGGGCAGGCTTGAGGGGCCGAATGGCCTACTCCTGCTCCTATTTCTTCTGTTCTTATGTTATGTTATATCTAATGTATATGTCAGGATGCACTAATGGGAATTAATACTGAAACTTATAAACTCATAATGTGTGTAAATATTGGGCTGATATTTAACTTGAATCTCAGAGTACATTATTCTGGTTAATTCTGTCAGTTTGAAAAGGGAACTCTGTGCCATAATGAAAACAAGAAATGCTGGAAATACTCAGAAGGTCAGGCAACATCTGTACAGAGAGAAGCAAAGTTAACGTTTCAGGTCAGTGACCTTTCAGATGCTGCCAGACCTTTTGAAAGTCCATCTAGACCACATCAACAGCATTGCCCTCATCAACCTCTCTGTTACCTCATCAAAAAACTACAGCAGGACAGTTAAACATGATTTTCCGTTAAGAAATCCATGCTGGCTTTCTTGAATTAACCCACATTTGTCCATGGGACTATTAATTTTGTCCCAAATTATTCTTTCGAGAAGTTTTCCCACCTCCAAAATTGAACTGACTGGGAAGTGAAATGAGGTGAGTTGCTCTAACAGAGAGCCAGCACGGGTTCGACAGGCCGAATGGCCTCCTTCTGTGCTGCAGCCATTCTATGATTGTATGATTCTCGCAACAACTGTTGGTGGAGAGGCAGTGATGCAGGAATGGGTTGACAGAAAGGGGAAAGTCTGGGCTGATGTGTGTTCGGGTTTGTGAATAAAGGTGATTTGGAAGCTGTGTTCCAAATTGAAGTGTTTACTGGAAGGAAGAAGTTGATGTAAATAAAGAGTAAAACGTGTTAAGATGAAGCGTGGTGTGATTGTGGATAGCAGTAAATATAATGTTGGTGAATTATTTGTGTTAATAAACTTCCACTGTGCCCTCTGTTGTAGGCTGCTGTTTATATCCAGCTGTATATTAGTGCTGTGTGTTAGCGAGATAAATGTTTGTTTCAACGCTGTTTATAAAGCAATAGCATTGCACTCAAACAGTCCCAGACATAGCAACACACGTACAAAAGCAAAATACTGCAGATGCTGGAAATCTGAAACATAAACAGAAAATGCTTGAAATAGTCAGCAGGTCTGGCAGCATCTGTGGAGAGAGAACAAAGTTAATGTGAGCTAAGGAAACAGACATGAACTGTTAACTGTTTCTCTCTGCACAGATGCTGCCAGACCTACTGAGCATTTCCAGCATTTTCTGTTTTTATTACAGCAACACAGGTGTTGGGAGGCTCAGCCTGGCTACACAATGTTACAAGGACTCTGAGTAACACCATCGACAACGGGACAGAGAGAAAAACACATAGAAAACCAAGAATAGACTGTGAGGAAGCAAAAGTGAGGGACAGAGAGAGAGACAACGAGACTGAGATGGAGAAACAAGGCATTTGTATGATTGTATTCTCCCTGTTGTCTAAAGGTATTTCCTGGTGTGTAAATATGTTTTCTGTTGTGTAAAGATGTACCCTGTTGTTGTGTAAAGGTTTTCCCTGTTCTTGTTGTATTTTCTGTTCCTGACCGTCTCCTCACTGTGACCATTTGTCCTGGTTTTATTGTGGCCAACATCACCATCTGGTGGTGGAGAGGAGGCTCTGCAGGAAGGGGTTGACAAAGTGGGAGAGACTCGGCTGGTCCGTGTTTGCAGCTTGTGTTCGTGTGAGCAAAAGTGATTTGTTACTGATTGATGTGTTCACTGGAAAGAAGAAGCTGATTGCAATAGAGTGCCTTTGGAAGCATCTTGTTATTATGGGTAAATACTTGATGTTTTGAAAGTGAACTGTTTGTGTTATTTCCCCAATGTTTTTATCAAAATAGGATTGTAGTCGGATTTCTCAAGAATCCCGGACTCAGCAACACACGTGCTGACGGACTCACCCTCACTGCGCAATGACACAAGGACACGGAGTAACAGCACCGACAATGAGGCAGGCAGAGAAAGACACACAGAAAACCAGGAAGAGATTATCAGGACTCAGAAATGAACAGACAGAGAAAGGTACTGAGCAAACCATCAAGAGACAGCGAGAGACTGAAGAACACCACTTGGAGGGAGCACTGAGGGTGGCAAGGGCACAGAATGTAGACTGGCTGGGGGATTTCAATGTCCATCACCATGAGTGGCTCGGTAGCACCACTATTGACCCTGCTGGCCAAGTCCCAATGGACACAGCTGCTCGATTGGGTCTGCGGTCGGTGGTGAGGGAACTAACAAGAGTGAAATACATACTTCACCTCATCCTCACCAATCTGCCTGCCGCAGATGCATCAGTCCATGACAGTATTGGTAGGAGTGACCACTGCACAGTCCTTGTGGAGATGATGTCCCGTCTTCACATTGAGGATACCCTCTATCGTGTTGTGTGCCACTACCACTGTGCTAAATGGGATGGATTTTGAACAGATCTAGCAATGTATAACTGGGCATCCATGAGGTGCTGTGGACCATTACCAGCAGCAGAATTGTAGTCAACCACATTCCATAACCTCATGGCCCGGCATATTCCCCCACTCTAACATTACCAACAAGCTGGGGGATCAACCCTAATTCAATGAAGAGTGCAGGAGGGCATGCCAGGAGCAGCACCAGGCATACCTTGAAATGAGGCGTCAGCCTGATGAAGCTACAACCCAGGACTACGTTCATGCCAAACAGCAAACGCAGCATGTAATAGACAGGGTTAAGTGATCCCACAACCAACGGATCAGATCTACACCCTGCCACATCCAATGATGAATGGTGGTGGACAATTAAACAACCAACAGGAGGAGGTGGCTCCACAAATATCCCCAACCTCAATGATGGATGAGCCCAGCACATCAGTGCAAAAGACAAGGATGAAGAATTTGAAACAATCTGCAGCCAGAAGTGCCGGGTTGATGATCCATCTCGGCCTCCTTCTGAAGTCCCCAGCATCACAGATGCCAGTCTTCAGCCAATTCGATTCACTCAACGTGAAAGCAAGAAACGACTGAAGGCATTGGATACAGCAAAGGCTACAGGGCCTGACAATATTCCGGCAATAGTACTGAAGACCTGTGCTCCAGAACTTGCCGCGCCCCTAGCCAAGCTGTTCCAGTACAGGTACAATACTGGCATCTACCCGGCAATGTGGAAAATTGCCCAGGTATGTCCTGTACACAAATAGCAGGACAAATCCAACCCAGCCAATTACTGCCTCATCAGTCTACTCTCAATCATCAGTATAGTGATGGAAGATGTCATCGACGGGGCACTTGCTTTGCAATAACCTGTTCAGTGACGCTCAGTTGGGTTCCGCCAGGGCCATTCAGCTCCTGACCTCATTCCAGCCTTGGTTCGAACAAGGACAAAAGAGCTGAACTCAAGAGGTGAGGTGAGAGTGTCTGCCCTTGACATCAAAGTAGCATTTGACTGAGTATGGCATCAAGGAGCCAGAGCAAAACTGGAGTCAATGGGAATCAAGAGGAAAACTCTCCACTGGTTGGAATCGTACCGAGCACAAAGGAATATGGTTGTGATTGTTGGAGGTCAATCATCTCAGCTCCAGGACATTACTGCTGGAGTTCCTCAGGGTAGTATCCTCGGCCCAACCTTCTTCACTACTTCATCAGTGACCTTCCTTCAATCATAAGGTCAGAAGTGGGGATGTTCACTGATGATTGCAAAATTTAGCACCATTCGCGACTCCTCAGATACTGAAGAGATCCATGTAGAAATGCAGCAAGACCTGGACAATATCCAGGCTTGGGCTGATAAGTGGCAAGTAACATTCGCGCCACACAAGTGCCAGGCAATGACCATCTCGAACAAGAGAGAAACTAACGATCTCCCATTGACATTCAACGGCATTACGATCGCTGAATCCCCCACTATCAACTTCCTGGGCGTTCCCATTGACCAGAAACTGAACTGGAGTCGCCTTATAAATAGTGTGACTACATGAGCTGGTCAGAGGGTAGGAAGCATGCGGTGAGTAACTCATCTCCTGACTCCCCAAGCCTGTCCACCATTTACAAGGCACAAGTCTGGAGTGTGATGGAATACTATCCACTTGCCCGGATGGGTGCAGCTCCAACAACATTCAAGAAGCTCGACACCATCCAGGACAAAGCAACACGCTTGATTGGCACCCCATCCACAACATTCACTCCCTTCAGCACTGACGTACAGTGGCAGCAGTGTGTACCATCTACAAGATGCACTGCAACAATGCACCAAGGCTACTCAGGCAGCACCTTCCAAACCTACATCCTCTACTGCCGAGAAGGAGAAGGACAGCAGATGCATGGGAACACCACCAGCTGAAAGTTCTCCTCCAAGCTACACATCATCCTGACTTGGAACTATATCGCCATTCCTTCACTGTCGCTGGGTAAACATCCTGGAACTCCCTTCCTAACAGCACTGTGGGTGTACCTACCCCACATGGACTGCAGTGGTTCAAGAAGGAAGCTCACCACCACCTTCTCATGGGCAATTAGGGATGGACTATAAATGCTGGCCTGGCTGGCAACGTCCACATCCCATGAAACAAATAATTAAATACAATAACAGCTCATCTCAATTCCTAGTATTTCTAAATCCCACCAGTCCAACATAAGCTGAACAATTATTGCATGTTGTGATTGACGGTCTGGTCTGTAAACTGCACTGTATCACAGATTGCTGACATTTGCTAACTGGAAGTGAGAACTGCAAAATCGGGACAGTAGTTCACATAGTCTGTCAGTGTGAAAGAATCAGGCAATGTGAGGTAATAGAATTTGTCTGTAAATGTTACACTCATATTGCTTTATATTTTTATATTGAAAATAAAAGTAATCATTTTGTGAAAATAGTGACATGTTGTCCAAACTTTGGTAGCCAGTTGTTTTCGTCTTGCACTCAGCAGGGCAATCCGCAAGAATACCAATTTAAGGGAAAACACCAACTTTCTTCTGTATGAGAATAGAGTGCTGATTGGTTGGCAAGTGAACTCTGATTGGGCGAGGCATTGCCATTCAGAATGCATCAGTTTATGGTCACTGACAGATAACTGCCCAGCTTTGTTTGAAATTTAAACCATGCAGCTTGACTCTGATTGGTCAGGGCATTGCCCTGTGGAATGAGCCAGTGAATGGCTGTCACCTATTTTGTTTAGCTGAAACTGGCACAATATGTGTGCATGTTCTTTCTGTCTGCAAAGAACTGGGCCCTCTGTATTAATATATGTAGTTTACAGTACACACCAGTGCACCAGACTGCGAGCCCTACTGACAGTCTTAAATTGGTTGTCAGTGTAATTCTTAGCACACTGAGAATTATTTAGCAAATGTTGTCCTATTGTGGAATCACATCTCATGTTGGATACTGTGTTTTGAGTTTTGCAAGCACGGGTTGGTTGGGTAGGGCCCATTGCGAACAGCGGAAGGGACATGTTATTTGATACAATCCGCCAGTTTTGGGATGTATGGTCTAGAAACCTAGCATCACACTGGTATTAAAATTCATATATCACGTTACTTATTTGTGTGATAGGCAGGGCGTCTCTTTTGCTTGACAGCAGCATCCTGTTAGTGGTGAACACCACACTTGTTGCTCCTGCATAGTAACAGCAGGAAACAGCGAGCATCACCTGTTACTCAAATACTGGGGATATATTACCCTTCCTGGGTAATTTGAGGGAGACTGGGCACTTTTCAGGGCTCAAAATGACGTCCTTCAGCCCGTTTATAAGTTTGTGTGATATACAGATAGAAATGATCTGATCAGTGTAGCCATGGTAATGCAGGATGTCTTTGATTCGCCCTATTTCAGCATCAAGCTTGCATGGAGGTGGTTACGGAGGGAGGGAGGCAGGTGATTACGGAGGGAGGGAGGTGGTTACGGAGGGAGGGAGGGAGGTGGTTACGGAGGGAGGAAGGAGGTTGGGACAGGTGAGAACACATAAGGATTTAGAAACAAGGATGAGTATTTTGAAATAAAAACAAGAAATGCTGGAACCACTCAGCAGGTCTGAGGATTTTGAGGTTGAGTTGTTGCTGGACCAGGAGCCAATGTCGGTCAGTGATTGGTTGCCGATAAGGCCAATCTTATAGCTCATGGAACTGTAAGAATCCCAACGCGTGTATTGACCTGTGAAGGTAGGTTTGCGGTAGACCGTGGGAGAAAACCCCTTAGCAGATTTCTCAAGTAGTACATCAAGGAAAGGGAACTCATTTGACTGCTCCATTCCAAAGGTGAATTTGAGTGTAGGATGGAGCCCATGAAGACGTGCAAGGAAATTATTTCATGCAGCTGTGGATTCAAATATAGCAAATGTATCATCTACATATTGGAAATATGCAAGAGGTCGGAGGTTAGGTGTCATTCCCTTAAAAACAGGTTTGTCATGGAATCCAACAAAGATGTTTGTGAGAGCTGGGCCTAGAGGGGATCTCATGGCAAGACCAGCGATACATGGTGTCAATAAAACTGAACTCAACTGTGCAAGTTGCCGAGTTCATAAGTTCAATTAATACTGATTCACACAATGATGACGGGTCTAGATCACCATGATATAGCACTGCAGTGCAAATATCTATGGCTTCCTGAAGTGGTACATTGGTGAATAGGCTAGCAATGTCAAATGACACATGGACACGGCATTGCTATCGATATGCAAGTCCTGTCTGGTCTTCGCAAATGTGAAGGAATCCTTCACTGTGCATGTGGAGAACTTGCTCAAAAACTGGTTGTAACAATTTGTCCAACCATTTGGCAAATTCATTTCAGGATACTATTTACATTACTTCAAATAAAGAAAACACAACGACACAAAGAATTGAGCACAACGCTGAAAGTTTCACAGCAAATAGTCAAATGGGAAATGGATGAAATACAGAAAGAAAAAGCCTAAAATACTGAAAACACTCAGCCAGTCCGGAAACAACTGTGGAGAAGAGAAGCTCGGGTTAGTGGTCCAGTTCTGTGACCCTTCTATAGACCTGAAACATTGCTCCTACCTTCCTCTCTACACAGATACTGCTGGAACTGCTGAGTGTTTCCAGAATCTTCTGTTATTATTCAGATTTCCAGTGTGCAGTATTTCTCTTTTTGAAAATAAAATATTCCCTGAGAGCAATGGAACTTTACATAAAAAATAGGAGTAGGCCATTCGGCCCATCGAAATAGCTCTGCCATTCAATAAGATCACAGCTGATCTCCAACATCAACTCCATCTTACCACACTAGCACAGATCCCTTGATTCCCTTAGTATCCAAAAGCCTATCGATCTCTCTCTTGGATATACCCAATGATTGAGCATCCACATCTCTAGAGTCATAGAGAGATACAGCACTGAAACAGGCCCTTCAGCCCACCGAGTCTGTGCCGACCAACAATCACCCATTTATACTAATACTACATTCATCCCAAATTCCCCACCACATTCCCACCCTTCTCCTACCACCTATCTACACTAGGGGCAATTTACAACGGCCAATTTACCTATCAACCTGCAAGTCTTTGGCTGTGGGAGGAAACTGGAGCACCCGGCGGAAACCCCCGCTTTCACAGAGAGAACTTTCAAACTCCGCACAGGCAATACCCAGAACCGAACCGAGGTCACAGGAGCTGTGAGGCTGCGGTGCTAACCACTGTGCGTAGAGAATTCCAAAGATTCACAATGCTTTGAGTGAAAAAAAATTCTCCTCTTCTCAGTCCGAAATGATTGAGCCATTTATACTGAGACTGTGATCCCTAGTTCAAGATTCCCCAGCCAGAGGAAACATCCTCCCAGCATTTATCCTGTTAAATCCCTTAAGATTTTTAGGTGCCAGTAAGATTACCTCTCACTCTTCGAAATTCTGAGGAATATTTTTTTTTATTTCCAAAATATACTTTATTCATAAAAATCTGTAAAAATTACATTGCAAACAGTTTTAAAACAGCACCAAAAAATACAAACATTGCAAGGGAGATCAGTTTCCTTCAATACTGTCATGAGTTTCTTCACAACCCTTCCGTTTCACAATTGTCATGCCAATTACAGTTTTACATTTGCAGCAATTGAAAATATTAACGATACAGTTCGAGGGGTTTCCCATGGATCCAGCCCCTCAGTTCAGCTTGGTGGGGGGGACCTTACATTGTGGTCTTTCTCCATTGAGCCTTTGCTGCGGCTGCCCCAAGCTTTAGTGCGTCCCTCAGCACGTAGTCCTGGACCTTGGAATGTGCCAGTCCGCAACATTCGGTGGTGGACAACTCTTTGCGCTGGAAGACCAGCAAGTTTCGGGCAGACCAAAGGGCGTCTTTCACCGAATTGATAGTCCTCCAGCAGCAGTTGATGTTTGTCTCGGTGTGCGTCCCTGGGAACAGCCCGCAGAGCACAGACTCCTGTGTTACAGAGCTGCTTGGGATGAACCTTGACAAAAACCACTGCATCTCTTTCCACACCTGCTTTGCGAAAACACATTCCAGGAGGAGGTGGGCGACCGTCTCTTCCCCAACACAGCCACCGCGGGGGCACTGTGCGGAGGGGGCGAGACGTCGGGTGTGCATGAAGGATCTGATGGGGAGGGCGGAGGGCCCTTCTCACCACCAGCCAAGCTACGTCTTGGTGCTTGTTTAAAAGTTCTGGTGATGAGGCATTCTGCCAAATGACTTTGACGGTCTGCTCAGGGAACCATGCCACAGGATCCACCGTCTCCTTTTCCCGTAGGGCCTTGAGGACATTCCGTGCAGACCACTGCCTGATGGACCGGTGGTCAAAGGTGTTTTCCCGCAGAAACTGCTCCACGAAGGATAGGTGGTACGGCGCCGCCCAACTGCATGGAGCGTTCCGCGGCAATGTGACCAGGCCCATCCTTAACAACACCGGGGACAGATAGAACCTCAGCACATAGTGACACTTGGAGTTTGTGTACTGGAGATCTACACACAGCTTGATGCAGCCGCACACAAAGGTGGTCATCAGGATGAGGGCCACGTTGGGTACATTTTTCCCACCCTTGTCCAGAGATTTGAACATCGTGTCCCTCCGGACCCGGTCCATTTTAGATCCGCAGATGAAGCAGAAAATGGCTCGGGTGACTGTCACAGCGCAGGAGTGGGTTATGGGCCAGACCTGCGCCATGTAGAGCAACAACGTGAGCACCTCACACCTGATGACCAGGTTCTTACCCACAATGGAGAGAGATCGCTGCCCCCACATACCCAACTTTTGTTGTACATTGGCTACTCGCTCCTCCCATGTTTTGGTGCACGTCCCGCCCCTTCCGAACCATATCCCCAGCACCTTCAGGTAGTCTGACCTGACGGTGAAGGGGACAATGGATCGGTCAGCCCAGTTCCCAAAGAACATGGCCTCGCTCTTGCCGTGGTTAACTTTGGCTCCCGAGGCCAGTTCAAACTGGTCGCAGATGCTCATCAGTCTGTGCACGGACAACGGATCCGAGCAGAAGACGGCAACATCATCCATGTACAGGGAGGTTTTCACCTGAGTGCCTCCGCTGCCTGGGATTGTCAACCCTCTTATGCTCACATTCTTCCTAATAGACTCAGCAAAGTGTTCAATACAGCAAACAAACAAGACCGGGGAGAGAGGACAGCCCTGTCTGACTCCAGATTTGATCGGGAAACTTTCCGATTCCCACCCGTTGATTGAGACTGCGCTACTGATGTTTGTGTAGAGCAGTTGGATCCAATTGCAGATTCCCTCCCCAAACCCCATTTTGGAAAGCACGTCCATCATGTAGGTGTGCGATATCCTGTCAAAAGCCTTCTCCTGGTCCGGGCTGATGAGGCAGGTGTCCACCCTCCTGTCCCGTACGTAGGCGATCGTATCCCTGAGTAGCGCGAGACTATCAGAGATCTTCCTGCCGGGTACAGTACAGGTCTGGTCAGGGTGGATCACCAACTCCAGAGCAGACTTGACTCGACTGGCTATGACTTTGGACAGAATCTTGTAGTCAACATTAAGCAGTGAGATGGGCCGCCAATTTCTGATTTCTGCCCTCTCCCCCTTCCGCTTGTAAATGAGGGTGATGATGCCTTTCCTCATGGATTCTGACATGCTGCCGGCCAGGAGCATACTCTCGTATACTTCCAGCAGGTCCGGGCCGACCCAGTCCCACAGGGCCGAGTACGAGGAATATCGGCCTTGTCGACTCAATCTCTTCTCATAGGACAATTCCCTCATCCCAGGAAGCAATCGAGTGACACTTTGTTACACTTCCTTTAAGGCAAGTATGTCCTTCGTTAGGTAAGGGGAACCAAAACTGTACACAGTGCTCCAGGTGTGATTTCACCAAGGCTCTGTCTAATTGTAGTCAAACTTCTTTATTCTTATAAAAACTCTTCACAATGTTGAACATAACTATTAACTGCCTCATTAACATCTCTGCTCTAAGAAGAAGGACCCCAGCTTCACACACCCCAGACCCCTATTCTTTCCACATTAGCTGAATTCTTGTATCTCTGATACATTCTAGTAAATCTCCTCTGTGCCCTCTCTGAGGCCTTGACATTCCTGCTAAAGTGTGGAACATGGAATTAGTCACAATGCTCGAGCTGAGGCCTTTAATCAGTGAGATTTATAAAGGTTCAGTCTCAATTCCTTGTCTGTGTCCCGTACTCCCATTTCTGGTTTCTGACTCAATGTCGGCTCTGAGCTGTTGAAACTGCCTGAAGAAACATTTCCCCCAACAAAGCGCTCGGAATGTGAGAAGGGACAAAGTGAGTGACCAAGTACATCAACTCCAAGTAAAACTCCACCATGTAGTGAAAACACTCGAAACAAAACGGGTCTTTTAAGAGCCACCCACAATCTCTCTGAAAAAGCTGCATCATCTCTCTCGAATTGGTTTATTTAATTGGTTTTAATGCTAAGTAACTCTCTTGAACTTTCTCTGTCTATGTTTTCTGTTTCAATCTGGTATGGAGATTCTGGGAAGATGAGTTTCACTGCCTGGGAGGATCTTTGTGGTTTTCCTGCAGAATGCAGCATCAGTGAAGCGGTCACCTGCACTGAGCAGGTCAAGCGCAAGATGTAACCATGTGGTGTCCGCTCTGAAACGGCAGGGCCGCACTCCCTGTGGATTCAGCGGTCAAAAAACTCGACCTTTTCGCTCAAACAAAAAACAAAGTCTCTTTTCAGAGTCACCCACCGCCTCATAGGGACAGCAGTGACCTGGAAACGGGAACTGGGGTGCGTTTTATGCCGGAAATAACAGTTAATGATTTATGTTGTGCTCTCATTATATTCCAATCTCTGAATTGAGCCTTTCCACCGCACCAGGGTTATGGGGAGAGTTTTCATCGTTTCTTTTCTAAACGTACAGACGATGTTATAAAGTTGCTGATTTATCCAGATGGCGGATTCTCCCCTCACAGTGAAAAGTAACATCGCACCTTCACATCTGCCCATTGTTTTATAATTGAATAATTAGTCAAATGGAATTATTTGTGATGTTATTTCCCCCGAGACGGTGTTTCCTGCAGTGAAACTGACAGGGTTTGTGAAACTGATCAGTTTCAGCTCAGTCATTCAGGGACCTGGAATTCCTGCAGTTTGAACCCGCTGTAACCCCAGCCCACTTCTGATTGGTCACCCTCTTCTCATAAAGTCAGTGACAGCACTTTTTCTTGAATTCCAAAATATACTTTATTCATAAAAATCTGCAAAAATTACATTGCCAAACAGTTTCAAACAGCACCAAAAAATACAAACATTGCAAGGGAGATCAGTTTCCTTCTATACTCTCATGAGTTTCTTCACAACCCTTCCATTTTACTATTGTCATGCCAATTACAGTTTTACATTTACAGCAAATGAAAATATCAACAATACAGTTCGAGGGGTTTCCCATGGATCAAGCCCCTCAGTTCAGCTTGGTGGGGGGACCTTACACTGTGGTCTTTCCCCATTGAGCCTTTGCTGCGGCTGCCCCAAGCTTTAGTGTGTCCCTCAGCACGTAGTCCTGGACCTTGGAATGTGCCAGTCTGCAACATTCGGTGGTGGACAACTCTTTGCGCTGGAAGACCAGCATGTTTCGGGCAGACCAAAGGGCGTCTTTCACCGAATTGATAGTCCTCCAGCAGCAGTTGATGTTTGTCTCGGTGTGCGTCCCTGGGAACAGCCCGCAGAGCACAGACTCCTGTGTTACAGAGCTGCTTGGGAAGAACCTCGACAAAAACCACTGCATCTCTTTCCACATGAGGAGGCCATTCGCCCCATCAAGTCCATGTCGGGTTTCCAATCTGTTCAGTCCCTGACTCGATCCCCAAAGCCCTGCATGACCCCTTTGGGTCAAAATGACCGTGGCAGAACTCGAACCTACAATCTTCCGATAACCTCATAAAATACACTGAAGTTAAACGCCTTATCCATTCGGCCACACGGCCATTAGATAAAATAAATGATCCAATCAGAGAACCTCGAAGCACAAAATACAGCAAATCATTGGCTGAACCTGTCAACCTGGCAGAATATTTGAATTCGTGAAAGCCGCCAATTTCACTGTGGAAAAGAAGTGATCGACTGGAAAAGTACATAAAAATCTATTTTCCCGTCATGCTTTAAAAAAACGCTTTTAAAACACAATTCTGCTTTTACCGACTCAAATTGCTGGCGCTATTTTATGAACAGCTTTATTTTGCCAATTTTTGTCAACTTCTCATCCGTAACTGACAGTAAAAGACTCCGTTCAGCAAACTTTCACACGACAAATAACTCAAACTCGGTGTGGAAGTAATAAATTGCAGACTATTGGTAATTCCCCTTCACACAGGCTTCAGGGGGACAGTGAGAAGCCACTGAAATAGTTGCTTCATTCTTTTAAAAGGTTCCCATTCTGTCCATTTACTGACATGTTGGAATCAGATTTGTATTTAACAAGATATTTCTGTGAAAACAAAATCCTCAACAGACCAGCTGGGAATCTGGGAATCACTGAAGTAAAATAAAAGGCTTTTGATTGAGAAGACGGGACCTTCTGACCAGCAGCCGGGTTAC
The DNA here is from genome assembly GCF_036365525.1 of Heterodontus francisci. Classification (NCBI taxonomy): domain Eukaryota; kingdom Metazoa; phylum Chordata; class Chondrichthyes; order Heterodontiformes; family Heterodontidae; genus Heterodontus; species Heterodontus francisci. Next base: position 355,534 of record NW_027141114.1, on the reverse strand, counting down.
ATTCCCCTCACATCCTTACACAGTGAGCAGCTCTTTCCCTCGAGAAATAGACAGCAGCAGTTGGAAGTTCAGTGAAAGGATCAGTTCATTGAGACAAGTTTCTGACTGACAGGTGGTGCTGAATATGAATACAAGTAGGTCCTGGAATGGGAAACAAGTGTCCAGAGTGGGGTCTGAAATCAGGACAGGGAAATGGCCAGCACTGACACAGATCATTTCATTATTACATTGATATCTGACTGTCTATAAGGAGAAGCGAGTTAAACACATGATGGTGAAAGGAATGGAAGATGACGCTGGTTGTTCTGGATGAAGAGGGATAGACAGAGGTGTGGGTACAGCAGACTTCAGACAGTAATCAGCCCTTTCAGATACAGTGGGAGGATCTGAAAAGAGCCTTTGGGTATTTGATAAAATCCTGGCAGATTGACTTGGTTTTGGTGCCCGGAGCGCAGGTTTTCTTGGGCAGCAACACGGCCTGGATATTCGGCAGCACCCTGCCCTCAGTGTCCTGGAATCAAAAGCAAGTGTCCAGAGTGGGACCTGAAATCAGTATAGGGGAAAAAGCTCTTTGTTTAAAAACCCTCAAATAGCTACCTTGTAATTGGTCAGGTTACTAATGTTTTAGTTAGTGTAATTTATAATAATTACGAATTAGAAAGTGCTGTTTGGACAGAGTGTAAAGCTGTGAGTTGATGTGTGAGGGACTTCACTGACTAGGGGAAGGAGGTGCTCTTTGGTCTCTTTTCTTTTCTGCTTTTTTAGCCTCCATGGTACAGGGGAAGAAGCTGATTGGTGAGTAACTGGTAAATAATTCTACTTATTACACTTATTACACGAGCAATAATTAGTTTGTAAAGCTAAGTAATGGCAGGGCAGCTCGGCCAAGTGGAATGTGCCTCCTGTGGTATGTGGGAAGTCATGGATGCACCATGTGTCCTTGACAAACACATCTGCAGGAAATGTCACCAGCTGCAGAAGCTTGAGCTCCAGGTTTCAGAACTCGAGCAGCAACTGGAGTCACTGTTGCGCATCTGCAAGGCAGAGAACTACGTGGATATGACTTTTCAGCAGGTTGTCACCTCGGAGCTGAAGAGAGCACAGGCTGAGAGGGATTGGGAGTTTGCCAGACAGACAAGAAGGTCAAGGCAGGTCGTGCAGGAGTCCCTGGAGGGCATCCCACTTTCTAACTGGTATTCAGTTCGGAGTACTGATGGGAGAGAGGGTTCCTCTGGAGATTGCAGTGAGAGTCATGACCAGAACTCCATGGGTGGCTCAGCTGTGCAGGGAGGGAGGAGAAAATACAAGCGAGCAATACTGGTAGGGGATTGTATAGTTAGGGGAACAGATAGGTATTTCAGTGCTCACAAACCAGGTTTCCTCCTTGGTGCAAGGATCATGGATATCACTGGCTACAGAGCATTCTGGAGGGCAAGGGTGCACAGCCAGAGGTCGTGGTCCACATTGGCACCAACGATATAGGAAGAAAGAGGGATGAGATCTTTCAGGCTGAGTTTAGGGAGTTAGGAAAGAGATTAGCAAGCAGGACCTCAAAGGTAGTAATCTCCAAATTACTCCCAAGGCCACATGCTAGTGAGTATAGAAATAGGAGAATACACCAGATGAATGCATGGCTGGAGAGATGGTGCAGGAAGGAGGGCTTCCGATTTCTGGGGCATTGGGACCAGTTCTGGGGAAGGTAGGACCTATATAAGTCGAACGGTCTGCACCTGAACAGGACTGGGATGAATATCCTTGCAGGTGCTGTTGGGGATTGTTTAAACTAATTTGGCAGCTTGATGGGAACCTGAGGGCAGTTTCAGACAGGGCAATTTCAGGGCAGGGAACGGGAGGCAGAACATTAGCAAATGACTCTGAAAGACAGAAGAAGCAAAGTTTAAAAAGTGTGCAGCAGAGGAATTTGGCAGTGTTAAAGGATATTTATTTATTTAAAGAGGCAACTTGATTGAAACATATCAGATCCTGAGGAGTCTTGACAGGGTGGATGTGGAAAGGATGTTTCCCCTTGTGGGAGAATCTGGAATTAGGAGTCACTGTTAAAAAATAAGGGGTCACCCATTTAAGACAGAGATGAGGAGAATTTTTTTCCCTCAGAGGGTGGTGAGTTTTTGGAACTCTCTTCCTCAATAGGCGGTGGAAGCAGAGACTTTGAATATTTTTAAGGCAGAGGGACATCGATTCTTGATAGGCAAAGGGGTGAAAGGTTATCGGGGGTAGGCGGGAATGTGGAGTAATCAGTTCAGCCGTGAACTGATTGAATGGGGAAGCAGGGTCTAGGGGTCGAATGGCCTACTCCTGCTCCTAATTTTTATACTTGTATGTATATTCATATCGTAAATAAAGCTGATGAGCTGAGGGCACAGATAGACACATAGAACAATACAGCACAGGAACAGGCCATTCGGCCCTCCAAGCCTGCGCTGATAAAGTAACATCACACTTTTTATTTTTATTTAGAGATACAGCACTGAAACAGGCCCTTTGGCCCACTGAGTCTGTGCTGACCAACAACCACCCATTTATACTAACCCTACAGTAATCCCATATTCCCTACCACCTACTTACACTAGGTGCAATTTACAATGGCCAATTTACCTATCAACCTGCAAGTCTTTGGCTGTGGGAAGAAACCGGAGCACCCGGCGAAAACCCACAGGGAGAACTTGCAAACTTGACACAGGCAGTACCCAGAATCGAACCCGGGTTCCTGGAGCTGTGGTGCTAACCACTGCACCATTGTGCCCACACATGGTAACACAATATCATTAAAATCAGGGAAACTTGGCTTCAAGAGGGCAAGAATGGCAGCTCAACATCTCTGGATATAGAGTTTTCATGTGGCATAGGGATAAAAAAGGTGGGAGTGTAGCATTATTAGTTAAGGAAGGCATACAGCTTTGAGGAGGGATTATATGCTAAATGAATCATCAAATGAGGCCATATGGGTGGAGCTCAGAAATAAAAAAGGGGCTGCCACACTACTAGGAGTGTTCTGTAGACCCCCAAATAGTGAGAGAGAGATAGAAGAACAAATATGTCGGCAAATTGCTGAGTGCAAAACTATAGGGAAATAATAGTTGGGGATTTCAACTATCCCAATATCAACTGGGATACAAACAGTGTGAAGGGCACAGGGGGCACAAAATTCTTGAACTGCATTCAAGAGAACTTTAATAGCCAGCACATCACAAGCCCAATGAGAGGGGGCACAATTCTAGAGCGAGTCTTCAGTAATGAAGCTGGGCAAGTAGCAGTGGGTGACCATTTTGGAGATAGCTTTTTTTTATTCATTCGTGGGATTTTGGGCATCGCTGGCCAGGTCAGCATTTATTACCCATCCCTAATTGCCCTTGGGAAGGTGGTGGTGAGCTGCCTTCTTGAGCCGCTGCAGTCCATTTGGGGTAGGTGCACCCACAGTGCTATTCAGAATGGAGTTCCAGGATTTTGACCCAGTGACAGTGAAGGATCAGCGATACAGCTCCAAGTCAGGATGGTGTGTGTCCTGTTGGGGAACTTGCAGGTGGTGGTGTTCCCATGCATTTTCTGCCCTTGTACTTCTAGTTGGTAGAGGTCACAGGTTTGGATGTGCTGTTCAAGGAGCCTTGGTGCATTGCTGCAGTGCATCTTGTATATGGTACACACTGCTGCCACTGTGCTTCGGTGGTGGAGGGAGTGAATGTTTGTCGATGGGGTGCCAATCAAGTGGGCTGCTTTGTCCTGGATGGTGTTGAGCTTCTTGAGTGTTGTTGGAGCTGCACCTATCCAGGCAAGTGGAGACTATTCCAACACACTCCTGACTTGTGCCTTGTAGATGGTGGACAGGCTTTGGGGATTCAGGAGGTGGGTTACTCGCCTCAGGATTCCTAGCCTCTGACCTGCTCTTGTAGCCACGGTATTTATATGGCTACTCCAGTTCAGCTTCTGGTCAATGGTGCCCCTAGGATGTTGATAGTGGGGGATTCAGCAGTGGTAATGCCATTGAATGTCAAGGGGAGTTAGTTCGATTCTCTCTTGTTGGTGATGGTCATTGCCTGGCACTTGTGCGGCCCGAATGTTACTTGCCACTTATCAGCCCAAGCCTGGATATTGTCCATGTCTTGCTGCATTTCTACACGGACTGCTTCAGTATCTGAGGAGTCATGAATGGTGCTGAACATTGTGCAATCATCAGCGAACATCCCCACTTCTGACCTTATGATTGAAGGAAGGTCATTGATGAAGCAGCTGAAGATGGTTGGGCTGAGGACATTACCCTGAGGAGCGCCTGCAGTGATGTCCTGGAGCTCAGATGATTGACCTCCAACAACCACAACCATCTTCCTTTGCGCTAGGTGTGACTCCAGCCAGTGGAGGGTTTTCCCATTGACCTCAGTTTTGCTCGGGCTCCTTGATGCCATACTCGGTCAAATACTGCCTTGATGTCAAAGGCAATCACTCACACCTCACCTCTTTTGTCCATGTTTGAACCAAGGCTGTCATGAGGTCAGGAGCTGAGTGGCCCTGGCAGAACCCAAACTGAGTGTCACTGATGCAGGTTATTGCTTAGCGAGTGCCGCTTGATGGTACCTTCTATCATTTTACTGATGATTGAGAGTAGACTGATGGGGCCTAAAGTGATGGAAGGTGTCATCAACATTGCCATCAAGCAGCACTAGCAGATATGTCCTGTAGGATTCGGCCAGTAGAGATGATCCCGAGCCACTCTTGGTGATGGACATTGTAGTCCCCCACCCAGAGTACATTCTGTGCTCTTGCCACCCTCAGTGCTTCCTCCAAGTGCTGTTCAACATGGAGGAGTACTGACTCATCAGCTGAGGGAGGGCAGTAGGTGGTAATCAGCAGGAGGTTTCCTTGTCCATTGTTTGATCTGATGCCATGAGACCTCATGGGGTCCAGAGTCGATGTTGAGGACTTCCAGGGCAATTCCCTCTCTACTGTACCGACACCTCTGGTGAGTCTGTCCTGCCCGTGGGACAGGACATACCCAGGGATGGTGATGGCAGTGTCTGCGACATTGCCAGTAAGGTATGATTCTGTGAGTATGACTATGTCAGGCTGTTGCTCTCCCAACTTAACACAAGCCACCAGATGTTACTAAGGAGGACTTTGCAGGGTCGACAGCGCTGGGTTTGCCATTGTCATTTCTGGTGCCCAGGTCGACCGCGGGTGGTCCGTCTGGTTTCATTCCTTTTTATTGACTTCGTAGTGTTTAGTTTCAACTGAGTGGTTCGCTCGGCCATTTCAGAGGGCATGTAAGAGTCAACCACATTGCTGTGGGTCTGCAGTCGCATGCAGGCCAGACACGAACAGCAGATTTCCTTCCCTAAAGGGCATTAGTAAACCAGATGGGTTTTTACAACCATCAACAATGGTTTCATGGCCATCATTAGACTTGCTTTTTAATTGCAGATTTATTATTTGGATTTAAATTTCAATGGTGGGAGTTGAACCCACGTCCCCTGAGCAATACCTTAGGTGTCTGGGTTACTAATCCACTGACAAGTCCACTGACAAGACCACTACACCACCACCACCCCTAGTGACCAAACTGCAATTAGTTTTGGCATAATCATGTAAAAGGACAAAGATACAACAGAAGTAAAAGTTCTAAATTGGGGGAAGGCGAATTTTACAAAACTGAGAGGTGACTTGGTGGATGTGGACTGGATACAACTACTTGAAGGAAACCCCAAAGATGTTCTGTCAGTACATTAAGAGCAAGAGGATAACTAAGGAAAGGGTACGGCCTATCAGAGATGTACAAGGGAACGTATGAGTGGATGCAGAAGATGTGTGTGGGGTTCTTAATGAGTTTTTGTCTCTGCCTTCACAAAGGAGAGGGATGATGCAGACAAAGAAGAGGAGTGTGAAATATTAGATACGATAAGCATAATGAGAGTGGAAGTACTAGAGGGTCTGACATCCTTCAAAATGAATAAGTCACCAGGGCCGGATGATTTGCATCTAAGGTTGTTAAAGGAAGCCAGGGAGGAAATAGTGGATGCGCTGAGGATCATCTTCAAATCCTCACTGGATATGGGGGAGGTGCCGGAGGATTGGAGGTCTGCGAACGTTGTACTATTATTTAAAAAGGATGTGAGGGATAGGCCAAATAATTATAGGCCGGTCAGTCTGACCTCGATGGTGGGTAAATTATTAGAATCAATTCTGAGGGACAGGATAAACTGCCACTTAGAAAGGCACGGATTAATCAGGGATAGTCAGCATGGATTTGTTAAGGGAAGGTCATGTCTCACTAACTTGATTGAGTTTTTTGAGGAAGTAACAAGGAACATTGATGAGGATAGTGTGGTGGATGTGGTCTACATGGATTTTAATAAGGACCCACATGGCAGACTGGTCAGTAAAATGAAAGCCCATGGAATACAGGGGAATGTGGCAGGTTGGATCCAAAATTGACTCAGTGACAGGAAACAAAGGATAGTTATCGACGGATGTTTTTGCGAATGGAAAGCAGTTTCCAGTGGCATTCCACAGGGCTCAGTGTTGGGTCCCTTGCTGTTTGTGGTATATATTAATGATTTGGAATTAAATGTGGGAGGTATGATTGGGAAATTTGCTGATGACACAAAAATTGGCCGTGTAATTGATAGTGAGGAGGATAGCTGTAGACTTCAGAATGATATGAATGGATTGGTTGAGTGGGCGGAAAAGTGGCAAATGGAATTCAATCTGGAGAAGTGTGAGGTAATGCATTTGGGGAGGGCAAACAAAGCAAGGGAATACACAATAAACGGTAAGATATTGAGAGGGTTAGAAGAAGTGAGAGACTTTGGAGTGCATGTCCACAGGTCCCTGAAAGTGGCAGGACAGGTAGATAGAGTGGTGAAGAAGGCATATGGAATGCTTTCCTTTATTGGCCAAGGTATAGAATAGAAAAGCAGGGATGTAATGCTAGAACTGTATAAAACGGCGGTTCGGCCACAGCTGGAGTATTGCGTACAGTTCTGGTCACCACATTACAGAAAGGACATAATTGCTCTGGGGAGAGTACAGAGGGGATTTACAAGAACGTTGCCAGGGCTTGAAAGTTGCAGCTATGAGCAAATATTGGAGCAACTCGGGTTGTTTTCCTTAGAACAGAGGAGTCTGAGGGGTGACTTGAATGAGGTGTACAAAATTATGAGGCGCCTAGACAGAGTGGACAGTAAGGACCTGTTTCCCCTGGTGGGGAGGTCAGTTACCAGGGGGCACAGATTTAAGGTGATTGGTAGAAGGATTAGAGGGGACATGAGGGGAAACGTTTTTACCCAGACGGTGGTGGGTGTCTGGAATTCGCTGCCAGGAATGGTGGTGGAGGCAGAAGCCCTCAACTCATTTAAAAATACCTGGACATGCACCTGAAGTGCTGTAACCTGCAAGTCTACGGATCAGGTGCTGGAAGGTGGGAATAGATTGGGTGGCTAGTTTTTTCGGCCAGAGCAAACGCGATGGGCTGAATGGGCACCTTCTGTGCCCTAATTTTTCTATGATTCTATGGAAATTGCCAGCACTGACACAGATCATTTCATTAGTACATTGATATTGGACTGACTATCAGGAGAAGCTAGTTAAACACATAATGGTGAAAGGAATGGAAGATAGCATTGGTTGTTCCAAATGAAGAGGGATAGACAGAGGTGTGAGTACAGCAGACTTCAGACAGTAATCAGCCCTTTCAGATACTGTGGGTGGCTCTGAAAAGAGCCTTTGAGTATTTGAAAAAATCCTGGCAGATTGACTTGGTTTTGGTGCCCGGAGTGCTGGTTTTCTTGGGCAGCAACACGGCCTGGATATTAGGCAGCACCCTACCCTGAACGATGGTCACCCCTCCCAGCAGCTTGTTGAGCTCCTCATCATTGAGGACGGCCAGCTGTAGGTGGCTGGGGATGATGCGGGTCTTCTTGTTGTCCCGGGCCGCGTTACCGCCCAGCTCGAGGATTTCAGCAGTCAGATACTCGAGCACAGCAGCCAGATAGACCTGGGCTCTGGCACCCACACGCTCAGCATAGTTACCCTTTCTCAGGAGCCTGTGAACGCGGCCCACCGGGAACTGCAGTCCAGCCCGAGAGGAGCGAGACTTGGCCTTGGACCGAGCTTTCCCGTTGGTCTTTCCTCTTCCAGACATTTCCACAATCTCACAAATACTTTCACAATGAATGGATAATTTCGTTAGCATTAAACATACACATGGGGTAGTCAGGATGGTCGAGCAGTCTGAGACGGTTCAATCAGATCACAATTCTCTCTGCAGGGGTGAGTTCAAATTCCCCTTCTGACAAGTTGTGTTTTGACATGACTAGAGGTATTTGGGAGTAGCGATGAAGAACATAAAGAGATCATGAAAGAATATAATCAAGCAAAATCAAAACAAATCCAAAGATGTTTCATCAATACATTGCAGTCAGAGGCAACTGAGGAAAGAGTAGGGCCCATCAAAGACCTAAAAATGTAACCTATGTGTCAGTGTGGAAGATGTTGGTATGTTTATTAATGAATATTTTACTGTCTTCACAAATGAGGGGGGTGATGCAGATATTGTAATTAAGGAGAAGGAGTGCGAAGTATTGGACATGATAAACTGAGGGAGAGAAGAAGTATAAATGGGATTAACATCCTTGAAAGTGGATAAATCATCAGGGCCGGATGAAATGTACCCCAGGCTGTTAAAAGAAGCCAGGAAGGAAATAGTGGAAGGTCTGACCATCAGTTTCCAATCCCTCACTGGATACGGGTGTGATGTCAGAGGATTGGAGGTCTCGGAACACTGCAATAAAAGCAAAATTCTGCAGATGCTGCAAATCTGAAATAAAAACTAGTTGCATTGGAAATACACAGCAGATCTGGCAGCAACTGTGGAGAGAGAAGCAAAGTTAACGTTTCTGTTCTGATGAAAGGTCACTGACCTGAAATGTTAACTTTGCTTCTCTCTCCACAGATGCTGCCAGACCTGCTGTGTATGTCCAGCACTTTTTGTTTTTATTGCTAACATTGCACCATTCTTGAAAAAGGAAGCGAGTGATCGACCGAATAATTAAAGACCAGTCAGCCTAACCTCAATAGTGGGCGAATTATTGGAATTAATTCTGAGAGACAGGATAAACTGTCACTTAGAAAGGCACAGATTAATCAATTATCATCAGCATGGATTTGTTCAGGGAAGCTCCTGTCTGACTATCTTGATTGAATGTTTTTGAAGAAGTAACAAGGAGGATTGTGAGGATAGTGCAGTTGATCTGATCTACATGGATTTTAGCAAGACTTTTGACAAGGTCCCACATGGCAAACTGGTTAAAAAAAATAAAAGCACATGGGATCCAGGGGAATGTAGCAAGCTGGACACAAAATTGGTTCAGTGGCAGGAAACAAGAAGGAATTGGTTACAGGTGTTTTTGCAACTGGAGGACTGTTTCCAGTGGTGTTCCACAGGGCTCAGAACAAGGTCCCCTGCTTTTTGTGGTATATATTAATGATATGGACATAAATGTAGAGGGCACAATCAAGATGTTTGCAGATGAAACAAAAATTGTCCGTGTTGTTGAAAGGGAGGAGGATAGCTGTACACTGCAGGAAGATATCAATAGACTGGTCAGGTGGGCAGAGAAGTGGTAATTGGAATTCAAATTGGACAAGGGTGAGGTGATGCATTTGGGAGGTCAAAAAAGGCAAAGGAATACACAATTAATGGGAGAACACTGAACGGTGCAGAGGAAGTGAGAGACATTGGAGTGAATGTCCACAGATCCCTGAAGGTAGCAGGACAGGTCAATAAGGTGGTTCAGCAGGTATATGGAATCCTTTCCTTTATTAACTGAGGTATAGAATATAAGGGTGATCTGGGTGTCCATGTCAATAAGTCACTGACAGCTAACATGCAGGTGCAGCAAGCAATTAGGAAGGCTAATAGTATTTTAGCCTTTATCACAAGAGGATTTGAGTACAGGAGTAGTGAATTCTTGCTTCAATTGTATAGAACCTTGGTTCGACCGCACTTGGAGTACTGTGTACAGTTTTGGTCTCCTTACCTTCGGAAGGATATTATTGCCATGGAGGGAGTTCAACGAAGGTTCATCGGACTTGTTCCTGGGATGGTGGGACTGTTATGTGAAGAGAGATTGGGAAACTGGGGCTGTATTCCCTAGAGTTTCAAAGAATGAGAGGTGATCTCATTGAAACCTACAAAATATTTAAAGGACAGTCAGGGTAGATGCAGCTAAGATGTTTCATCTGGATGGGGAGTCGAGAACCAGGGGCTCAATTTCAAAATAAGGGGGAAGCTCCTTAGGACAGAGATGAGGAGAAATTTCTTTACTCGGAGGGTTGTGAATCTTTGGAATTCTGGACCCCAGAGGGCTGTGGAAGCTCAGTCGTTGAGTATGTTTAAAGCAGAGATTGACAGATTTCTAAATACAAATGACATAAGGGAATATGAGGAAAGTGTGGGGAAAAGGGCATTGAAGTGGATGATCAGCCATGATCATATTGAATGGCGGGGCAGGCTCGATGGGCTGAATAGCCGACTCCTGCTCCGATGTTCCTATGTTCCTAACTCCACATGATCGGCGAGACACAGCCTCAGTCCGACTTGGTGTGAGTCACCTTAAATCTATAACCTTCGGTTATTGAACTTTCAGCAGTTAGAAACAGTTCCTCAGTATTTACTCCACCTCAAACCTTCAAGGAAGCTCTGCAAAGTAACTGAAAATCAAGTTGTCAGAAGTGGGATTTAAACACATGCCTCCAGTGAAAGCTGCAACCTGAACAGAGAAGCTGAAACCGCTCAGTCACCTCAACTGTTCAGTCCTTTTTGACCTCGTCCTCACTTCTGTACTTGGAAAGGTTCACTCAGTTCAGGAACTTGTTCAATGTTGCTGGAATGCTCAGTAACTGGGATATTAACTCCCCCTGGTTTTCCTGAGCTTGTTCTCGGTGTATGGGGATGTTTGTCCTGGGCCGTGGAATCTTGCATCCCTGTAATGGACATTAACCCACTGATTGAATCTGTATTCACTGCTTGCTGCTGGTGCTGGGTAATTGCAGAGCGTGGGGCTGGAATGTTGCTGCTTGTCCCGGCCTCACTCACTCTGGGAAAGAGTGAATAATTGATGCATCTGTTTCTGTATCTGAAATGTGACTTCGATCTGCTGTTATTAACTGAGGCAGCGCTGCAGCAGGATACGTTAATAATCTCTCACTAATCAACTGCAAACAGTCAGAATGTGTGACTTTGAGCAGCGCTTTCTGCACCGTCAGGGCTGGAAGGTTGAGGGAGGGAGAGACACTGTCAGTATCTGAGTGTGTACAGCACTGTACAGAGAAAGAGCCAATATACCGGGGCTGAGACACAGTGCATCTTTTCACATTTAATCACAATAATATCCACAGTCAGGAGCTGAAAATGATGAAAAACCGAATAGCAAGAGCAAAATTAAGAAATGTAAGTAATTATAGATTAGCTGATCAGCTTTCACTGTGTTACCTGGTGGTCTACTGTTTTATATTCAATGCTGTCTCCACTGTGGCCAGGGAATGATTTCTTCTCAAAGGCTGAACATTAACAAAACTGCTTGTAATTTAAAATCTTTTAAAAGTAATTCCATGGAGCTAATGGGGCAAAGTCAAATAACTGCATCAATTATAGGAGAGCTGGTTGGTGATGACGTGGATGTGTCTGCAGTGTGCAGGACCAGACTGTTTCTATAGATTCACAATGAATGTTCCATCTTTATTTATAACAGTAAAACTGATCGTGGACAATGGCTATTCTGGTTGCAGCAACCTGAAGCTTTAACTCATTAACATCCTACTTTAGGGTAATTTAGAAAGCACAACATGCAGCTCTGTCAGTTAGTGTGCTTGTTTGTTCCCCCTCAATTTGATGGTTCAAGCACATAAATGGATGAGGCTTTATTAACTTAAACTCTTCTACATCTGCTATATTACTCTTGCTGTTGATTTTTCAAAGATAAGGTTCATCAAGTCTTTCTTTATGAAATCCATGCTGACTGTTTTATTATTTTTCATTTCCATCTGTATTTTCTACTTTGGAGGATTACAGGATATTATCATTTTTTTTATTCATTCATGGGAGGTGGGTGTCGCTGGCTCGGCCAGCTTTTATTATCCATCCCTAATTGCCTTGAGAAGGTGGTGCTGAGCTGCTTTCTTGAACCACTGCAGTCCATGTGCTGCTGTTATGAAGAGAGTTCCAGGATTTTGACCCAGCAACAGTGAAGGAACGGTGATACAGTTACAATTCAGGATGGTGTGTGGCTTGGAGGGGAACTTGCAGGTTGTGGTGTTCCCATGCATCTGCTGCCCTTGTCCTTCTAGGTGATAAAGGTCGCGGGTTTGGAAGGTGCTGTCTCAGGAGCCTTGGCACATTGCTGCAGTGCATCTTGTGGATGGTACACACTGCTGCCACTGTGTGCCAGTGATGGAGGGCATGAATGTTGTAAATGGGGTGCCAATCAAGCGGGCTGCTTTGTCCTGTTGAGTTTCTTGAGTATTGTTGGAGCTGCACCCAGCCAGACAAGTGGAGAGTATTCCATCATACCCCTGACTAATGTACAGGCTTTGGGGAGTCAGGAGGTGAGTTACTTGCCGCAGGATTCCTAGTCTCTGACCTGCTCTTGTAGCCATAATATTTATATGGTTACTGCATTTCAGTTTCTGTTCAATGGTAACCCCCAGGTTGTTGAGAGTGGGGGATTCAGCGATGGTAATGCCATTGAATGTCAAAGGGAGATGGTTAGATTCTCTCTTGTTTGGGATGGTCATTGTCTGGCAGTTGTGTGGTGAGAATCTTATACATCTTTATTGTAGGGTACTCTATTGTACTGTTGAGTGACTACACTTTAAAGTCCTTCCTTCATTGGCTGTAAAAGGGTTTGCAATGTCCTGTGGTCGTGAAATGCAAGTCTTGCTTTTTCCATTGTTATCAGTGTCATTGTGATCAAAAGATAGGATTCATGAGCACAAAGTTTAAATCAATTTTGATTAAAATAATGGAAAAGTATCTATATTTTTGCACTGTACTTAATAATCTCCATCTTCCTATCCTTACCATGTACAAAGTCTTTGACCCTGAAATTGATTCCACAATCGCAGTCCCTCAGACAATTTCAGCTCAGTTCTGATGAAAGGTCACAGATCTGAAATTTTAACTCTGTCTCTCTCTCCACAGATGCTGCCAGACCTGCTGAGTATTTCCAGCATTTTCTGTTTTTATTTCAGATTTCCAGTATCAGCAGTATTTTGCTTCTGTGTTACTTTGAAAGTTAAAACTGACCCACCTGTCTACAATTCACAGTGGGGTCTCCCATGAAATGATTCTGTATAATGTTGATGTAATGAATACAGACTCCGAGCACAGAACTTCCTGTGGGGAATTGGGGATATGAAAACCAGCAGACTTTGCAGGAATTTCCACTGTGAGCACAAATTCACAAAATCTACCTTTTATATATCGATTCATTTTGATTGTCCTTCTGGAAAATTATTTTGAAGCAATTTAAACATCAACCCACAGCTCCATGACTGGGTCAATTATGAGGTCATCCTCTGACAGGTCATGTGACAGTTGGAGCCACAAGACGTCAGAACCAGATTTGTGACTGGATTAAAACCCGGAATCCTGTCCCAATGGCTTTTCAAATAAAACTGTTGCTGTTTGAAAACACAGCAGTTAAACTTTCTGCCTGACCATGAGGGGAGCTGGGGAGAAATTTACAAAACTAAATCCTTTTACAAAATAGTTCAAAAACCATTCACTGAAAAATCATGTGAGGATTCATATGCAGTAGAGAAACAAGCAGAATACAGAAAGTACAGAGGAGAGCTGAAAAAGGAAATGAGATCAGCAAGAGAATGTATGAGAAAGGATTAGCAGGTCACATAACTGGGAACAATGAAGTCTTTTACCAACATATGGACCGTCAATGAAAGGGTGGGTCAATTAGGAGATCCTGTGGAGGCAGAGGGTGTGGCTGAGGTACCAATTAAGTACATTTCATCTGTCATCACAAAACAAACGTGTGCTGCAAATGTCACAGTAAAGGAGGAGGAAGTGGAGAATTTGGAGGGGATGAAAATAGATAAAGAGGAGACAATTACAAGGTTAGCAGTACTCACACCTGTCTACAGGTCACCCGGTCTGGATGGGCTGCATCCTGGGTTGCTGAGGGAATTCAGGGTGGAAATAGCAGAGACTCGAACCACAATCTTTCAATCCTCCTTGAATATGGGAATGATGCCAGAGGACTGGAGGATGGAGGTAAGCTTGGGTAGTTCGATCTCAGTTTAACTTGACCATTTTTATCATGTATCCATTGTCATAACTAACAACGTTAAGAAAGCCATTTTATAATGAACACATGGCCAAAGGAACCATTTTGTGTTCAGTACTAACGTTTATATCCTGTATAATTAATGAGTAGCTACCCATCCTGAAACAGATGATTGTAAAAGTAACTAACCTTGATTGAGTTATAATTAAAGAATCAATAAACATTTTAGAGAGAATGGGTTTTCATTTAAAGTTAGTTCAATCTAATTACTGTGAGTTTCTTTGTCTGTGTGGGAAAGGACAGTTTCAGCTAAATGTATTTAAACAATGGACCTTTCTCGGACCCCTGATAAAACCCATGGTATGGTACATCGTGACCTTCAAGAGTCTGGATTTAATGAATTGGAAACTTGTTTCAGATCAGATTGGGAGACAGTGTGAAACCACTCCATTGTACTCATGTCTGAGATTCTGAGCACAGGTGGCTGTTAGTGGAAGACATTATTAAGAACAAATTAAATGTACCAAGCAACAGCTGGGACCAATTATTATTTTACATGGTGGTGTGATGGCCATCCAGGGGTTAAAAGTAGGGATCTTGTAAGGTTTCAGTGTGCAGGAACACGAGAAGGCCTCAGGGGTAAATGCTCAGATCATCGACCAATTTCTCCACCTGATGAGGGATCTAGACTGGACAAAGAGGACCGTGACACTCTGAGACCAAGCTCGACCAGTCCCCAGAGCTGTAAAGTTATCTTCCCCAAGTTTGTTAAGTATAATTCTACTTTCAATTATTAAGTACTATTTTACTCTCAATAAAAGTTCTGGACTTATTAATGAAGTATCCTGTTGCTTTAATTGGTTAAAGTCATTCCCAAAGTGATTGTCTGCAATAGACTTTCCAGAATTAAAGGATAAGTCTGCAAGGGCTGTGAATATTACAGCCCTGTTTAAAAAGAGAGATAAACCCAGGAACTACAGACCAATTAGTCTAATGTCGGTGGTGGGGAAACTTTTAGACACAATTATCCAATAGAAAATTAACTGTCACTTGGTGGAACATGGGTCTAATAAACGACAGCCAGTACAGATTGGTTAACAGAAGATTGTGTCTGAAATAATTAATGCATTAATTTCTTTGATGAGGTTTCAGAGAGAGTTGACGAGGGTGGTGAGGTTAATGGTGCGTGTCTGGACATCAGAATTGTGTTTGAAAAGATACCATAAACTAGACTTGGGGCAGCACAATGGCACAGTGGTTGGCACTGCAACCTCACAGCTCTCGCAACCCAGGTTCAGTTCTGGGTAGTGCCTGTGCAGAGTTTGCAAGTTCTCCCTGTGACTGTGTGTGTTTCTGCTGGGTGCTCCGGTTTCCTCCCACACGCAAAGACTGCAGGTTGATAGGTAAATTGGCTGTTGCAAATTGCTCCTAGTGTAGGTAAGAGAATGGTGGGAATGTGGTAGGGAATATGGGATTATGGTGTAGGATTACTATAAATGGGTGGTGATTGGTCAGAACATACTCAGTGGGCCGGATGGCCTGTTTCAGTTTTCCATCTCTCTCCGACTTGCTAACAAAATTCAAGCAGATGGGATTAAAGGGGCAGTGGCAGTGTGGATCCAAAATTGGCTGCAGGGTAAAAAGTAGGGTGAATGCTTGTTTTTCAGAATGGAGGGAGTAATACAGTAATGTCCTTGTTGTTGCAATATGTTCAATGTCAGACCCCGAGCTGTCCGAGGGATGGGGCAATTTGTGATGTTCCTGTGGTTGCAATCTTTGCAGTGTCTGACCTTGATCTGTCACAGGGACGTGGCATTTATGAGGTCCCTGTGGGGTGCTGTTTGTTTGGTGTATCACACTGACCTGTCCCAGAGAGCGGGAAGGTTGTGATGTCCTTGTGGGTTGCAATCTGTTCAGTGTCTGTCTCTGATCTGTACCAGAGATGGGGCAGTGTGTGATATCCTTGTGCATGTCATACAGGCCCACTGGTGTGTGGTTCCATCCTGATGCCAAGAAACAGAGCCCCATCTCTGGGCAAAAAGTCTCACTTCTCAAGGGGTGTCTCGAGAAGACACAGTGGCACAGTGGTTAGCACTGCAGCCTCACACCTCGAGTGACCCGCGTTCGATTCTGGGTACTGCCTGTGTAGAGTTTACAAGTTCTCCATGTGACTGCGTGGGTTTCTGCCGGGTGCTCTGGTTTCCGCCCACAGCCAAAGACTTGCAGGTTGATAGGTAAATTGGCCATTGTAAATTGCCCCTAGTGTAGGTAGGTGGTAGGGGAATTGAGGGGATGTGGTAGGAATATGGGATTAATGTAGGATTAGTATAAATGGGTGGTTGATGGTCGGTACAGAGTCGGTGGGCTGGAAGGACCTGTTGCTGTACTGTATCTCTAAATAAATAAATAAGAAGGCTGAGGCAGTAAACCTGGACAGTAAATCCGGAGTGGAGTCCTGGAGGCGGTTACCTGTGACTTATCAGGCAGTTTTCCAGCAACTCCTACAGCAGAACTGGTAACAAACAGTACTGGTTTTTCCTTTCCTTTGGACAAAACGAGCAATGCTGAGAGGGGGTCCTGATGCTCAGGGTCTCCATACTGCTTGCCCAGGCCTGTGCCCCAGAGAGGACACTCCAGCTTCGTGGTTAAACATGAGCACAACCCGGGAATAAACAGTTACTGATTATAAGCTCTCATTCAATTGGTGTAGAGTATGAGCGCCAGGGGTTACTTCGGACAGTGGGAGAGCTCTTAGTGTCTCATTGGATAGCTGCCAGTCACTCCAAGCTGGGCAGCCCCCAGTCAGTTAGGTGCTGTGAAGCCACGACCTGCTTGCTTCAATGGGTGCTTGGAGCTTAGAGAGTCATCTCTCAACAGGCGGATTGATAATCTATGCACCAAGAAAAACAAACTCAACAAAGAAGACACCAGTCCTTCGCATCACAAGCTGGAATGTGAGGAACATGTGTCCTGGCCTTACCGACAACCTTCTGCAGGTTGATGACACACACAAGATAGCTGTGATCGACAAGGAACTCACAATGCTCAATGTGGACATTGCTGTGCTGCAAGAAACTAGACTCGTTCAAAGTGGATCCCTCAAAGAGAAACACTATACCTTCTTCTGGCAGGGGAAAGCCCAAGAGGCAACTCGTGAGCATGGAGTGGGTTTCACAGTAAAATACACGCCACTTGAGATGAGTGAACCACCCACAGTAGGCTCAGACAGACTTCTTACTCTTCACTTGTCAACACGTGTGGGCCCAGTTAATCTCATGTGCATCTATGGCCCGACACTCACCTCCACCCCAGATGTCAAGGATCAATTCTATGTGACACTTGACACTGCCATCAGTAGAATTCCCAGCACTGAGGGACTGTACCTTCTAGGAGACTTCAACACAAGCTTGGGTACTGACTACACAGCTTTGCCAATGTGCATAGGGCACCAGGGGATTGGCAAGATGAATGAAAATGTACAGAGGTTGCTGGAGCTATGCTGTCACCATGGATTCTGTGTGATGAACAGCTACTTCCAGGTCAAGCTGTGCTACAAGGTGTCCTGGAGACATCCGAAATCATGCCATTGGCACCAGCTAGACCTTATCTGCACCAGACATAAAACCCTCAGCAGTGTCCTCATCACTCGCAGCTATCACAGCGCTGACTGTGACACTGATCACTCCCTGGTGTGTAACAAGGTCAGGCTTCAGCCAAGGAAGCTTCATCCATCCATGATGAAAGCTCATCTTCTGATCAACACTTGCCGAACCACTGATCCAGAAAGGACCCAGGAGTTCCTCAACATACTCGATCAGGCTCTTTCAGACAACAATGCTCAAGGCCTCAGTGCAGTGTCAAAGTGGAATCATCTGCACACCACCATCTATAACTCTGCACTCACTGTGTATAGGAAAAGAGATGGGAGGAATGCTGACTGGTTTGAGGCTTATTGGACTGAAATGGAGTCAGTTACTGTAACTAAGAGGAGAGCCCTCATGAACTACAAACAAGTCCCCAGCAAACAACATCTAAATGCTCTCAGAGCTGCCAGAAACAAGTCTCTGCAGACTGCTCGGCACTGCACCAATCAATACTGGTTAAAACTCTGCTGCTGAATCCGGGGATGCTGGAGGGATGTATGAAGGAATTAAGAAAGCAATGGGCCCAGTAGTAACTAAATCAGCACCTTTTGAAGACAAAGAGAGGGGTGATCATCACTGAACCTAACAAGCAGATGGAAAGGTGAGTGGAGCATTATCTTGAACTCTACATAACGGAGAACATTGTCATTGAAGTAGCTCTCAGTGCCATTCCAGACTTCCCTGTCATGGAGGAACTGGACAGTGAGCCCTCCATAGTCGAGCTCAACAAGGGCTCAAAACATGCGCGATGCAAACATTGTCACCTTGTACAAAATTAAGGGGGATCGCAGTGACTGCAGCAATTATCGGAGCCAGCTACTCAGTTCCACTCACCTGCTCGATCCCTTTCCTCCTGCAAGTTCCTTTGCTTCAAGAATCCATCCAATTTCCTTTTCAAATCATTGATTGTCTCTACTTCCACCACACTCGTGGGTCAGGACATTACTACTCACAGCATAAAAAAATTCCACCTCACCCAAGGATGGGAAATATTTATATCTTCTATATTTAGCTTATTCCCTATCTCTACGAGAATAGAATGGCAGTCAACATGAAAGGGAACCCAAAAATCTTCGAGCAGTATATAAATAATAAGCAGGTAGTCAGCGGTCAAGTGGGCCCCATTAGGGACAAAGAGGGTAATATATACTTAGAGCTGCAGGGCAATGTTAATCTAGTTAATAAGTACCTTGTATCAATGATCACTAAGGAAGTGGAATTTCACAAAATATCAGTAGAAGTGGAGAGTGTAGAGGCAATGGAGAGGGTACAAATTGAGAGAGGGAGGTACTGAAAAGGCTGGTTATGCTTCAGGAAGATAAATTACCTGGTCCGGATGGCTTTCATCCCAGATTGCGAAAGGAAATGTGGATGCAGATAACAGAAAGGCTTTCTATAATCTTCCAATCTTCCCTGGATATGGGGGAGGTGTCAGAGGATTAAACAGTGGCAAATGTGACACCCTTATTCAAGAAAGGGTGTAAGGACAGTCCGGCTAACTACAGGCCAGTTAGATTAACAGCAGTGGTGGGTAAGGTTTCAGAAAGAACAATCAGGGAAAAAATCAACGTCACTTGTAGAGGTTTGAGTTAATTCAGGAGCGTGAGCATGGATTTATAAATGGGAGTTCATGCTTGACTAATCTAAATGCATTTTTTGATGAACTAACAGAGAAGGTTTATGAAGGGCATGCAGTGGATGTTGTTTATGTGGATTTTAAGAAACGACACATAAAAGGGTGATTAACAACATTGAGGTTCATGGAATAGGAGGGTCAGTGTCCAATTGGATAGAAAATTGGCTTAAGGACAGAAAACAGCAAGTCGTAATAAATGATTCATTCTCAGACTGGAAGGTTGTCGACAGTGCTGTTCCCCAAGGGTCACTGCTGGAACCACTGCTTTTTACTTGCGACAGATAAATGACTTGGATCTTGGAATATAGAGTAGAATCTCAAAATATGCCGATAACACCAAACTTGGAGAAGTGGCAAACAGTGAGGATGAAATGAACAACCTGCAACAAGACAGTGATCGGCTAGCAGAATGGGCAGACAGGTGCAGATGGATTTTAATAGTGACTAGTGTGAGGTGATGCATTTTAGCAGAAGGAATAGGGAGAGGCAATATATACTTAATGGCACAGTTCGAAAGAGTGTGCAGGAATAGAGGGACCTGTTCACTGAACAATGAACAACGTGAACAATTACTTCTTGTTGTGTGCTCTCAGATTTGTCACCTTCACTGGACTGGAGTGAGGTGACATCTACTGGCAGGAAGCAAGAACTGCAATCAAGCAGCAGAAATTCCATCGTCTGTCAGGGTGAAAGAAACATTGCAATGTGAGGAAATAGTGAATGGGTTTGATTGGGTTGATGGAGACATGATTCCACTTGTGGTGGAGTCCAAAGCAAAGGCCAGAAATATAAAATTGTCATTATTAAAAGATATGAGGAATTCATGATAAATGTATTTAGGTAGTGTGTGGGTGGAATCTAGATAAAATAGAAAGTGAGATTGGGTGGACAGAAGCAGTGTGAAAGGATGGCTCAAACAAAAGGTAAACGCCCTGAAAGGTGAACTCTGTTTCTCTCTCCACAGATGCTGCCAGAGTTTCTGAACATTTCCAACACTTGCTGTTTTTATTTCAGAATTTGCAAGATGTTGCTTTGCTCTGAAAAAAAATTGGATGATCGGCTTTGACTGCCAGTGAAATTCCACAGGAGCTAAAAGGAAGTTCTGATATCAGTGGCATGTTGATCTAGGGGTTTGATTCTTGCTTAGGGTGAGTGATTAATTAATGTGTGAGAGATCCTGGGTTCAAATCCTGGACAAGCCCTTCTTCTTTGGCATTTTTAGTTTAAGGTCATTGATTGGTTTCAGCCTTGCAGAAGGCGGAATTGATTTCCATATGGAGCCTGCTTGAGGACCAGAGAGCTGGATTCAAAGAGCTTGATTAACTAAATGTACAGATAGCCAAGTGGGAAGATAAAATTGTTGCAGTAATTGTGACCTGACTCCAAAAACAACAGGACTGGGTTCTGGACTGGAATGGAATGGAATTCTTCAGTGTTTCTGATGTTTGGCTTGCATTGAATCATCGATTTTCTTGTTTTTCACTTTGTCGATGCCTTTGAATAATTGTGGATCCTTCTTCAGATTGTCTTCTTTCACCAGGTAGTTCTGACCTCTGATGATGATGATCGTAATGAGCTTCAACTCACTGATAGTTTTGGAACTGAACAGATTTCCTTTGCTTGAGTCTACAACATGGAACTCAGTCTGACATGTGGACCCATGGGAGGATTTGAATGCCACCCCTGCGTTGAAGAATACAGTTGCATCCATCCAATAAGAGACCGAGTAGAAGTGACAGTTCAGTCAGTCAAACATTAAACTTTTAATTTCAGGGTGGTGAGTTTGAGTGCCATTTTGTTTTTCCCTTTTTTAAGGCTTCATTAGCAGAGAGTACAAGGAGTGTTTGAAATGAAATTCAGCAAAAGTATGAGAAAGTCTCACTTTGATTCGGGACTCATCTCTCTGCAGCATCTCGCTGTGAAAGATTGAACTTCATCTCATTTCATTCCCAGCTCGGGATCAGTGCGGCTCAGTGGGACTTCTGGCTGTCTCCTGCTTCACAATCCATCAGTGCTGAGAAAGCAATGGGGAATATTATTCATGGCTCAGTAACCTGAGGACACCGTCTTAAGGTGAATGGCAAAAGAACCAAAGGCAACATGAGGAAAAACTTCTTTTGCACAGCGAGTGGTTAAGATCTGATATGCACTGCTTGAGAGTGTGATGGAGGCTGATTCAACCATGGCTTTCAAAATGGTATAAGATAATTATCTGAAGTGGAAAAACTACATGTTTTCATGGAATACATGATTCTGTGGCGTGAGCTGAGTTGCTCGTGCATAGAAGCAGCACAAGCACAATGAGCTGAATGGCTTCCTTTTGTTCTGTAACTATTCTATGATCTATGATTCTTTTCAGAGTGAAATCAACACTCACATACAAGAAACTGACAGGTACAATGTAAACCCCACACTAACATACCAGCGAATGCTAGGGACAGAGTAAAACCAATCAGTCCTGGACTAGAAACTGACAGGTACACTGTGAACTTCGCATTACCAGACAAGAAATTGACAGATACAGTGTGAAACCCACAGTCACGTAGCAGCAGTTGGCAGGTAACGTGTAAAAATCTTTCTTTCATATCCCAACTGCAAGGTACAAAGGAAATTAGGTACAAACCCAGGCTCACACTTCAAAGACTGAGAGATACAAAGCAAAACACATATTCACCTACAAGTACAGAGACGAAGAAACACTCAGAGGAGTTGCAGATTAAAGACACATGCATGTAACAGAAACTGATAGGGATAGAATCAAACCCTTTCTCACTTCTCAGAAACTGATAGATATAGACAAAAGCTGATGCTCACATACAAGTTGTTGAAAGATATGTGGTGAAACTCACAGAGCAATAGCAGAAACAAACAGGTACTGAATAATACCCACAGTCACAGACCAAAAACTGAAATATACTGAGTTAAACATCACTTTCTCACACCAGAAACTCATGGCTACAAAGTGAAGCTTACTCTATCCTCCCAGGCATTGACAGGTGCAAAAGAAAACACTCACGAAGATACCAGGTCATGAAATGTGCGTAATAAAACCTTTGAGCTGAAAGAATAGCATTCATGACAGGTGTGGTACCCAGAATGCTCAGCGGCCGAGAATCCGCCCAATCTGTGACAGGAGCGGGGCGCGCAGGCGCAGTAGAGACAGCTTTGTCAGCAGCTGGAGCTGCGGGTTCGGAGTTGGAGCGGGATATTCACAAAGTGCGAGAAGACTTTGCGGGCTCACACAGCTGGAGCAGGGCCTCAGGGCCACAATAACATGGAACAATCCCATCTGTGTCCCTGCGGATGGCGGTGGTGAAGCTTTTCCCGGTGAAGCTTCCCGAAACCGCGTCTATAAATGGATAAGAATTGGGGACTGGGCAGGGAGCGTCTCTAAATGAATAAAATTTGGGTACTGGTCAGGGAGCGTCTGTAAATGGATAAGAATTGGGGACTGGGCAGGGAGCGTCTATAATTGAATAAGAGTTGGAGACTGGGCAGGAAGCGTTTCTAAATGAATAAGATTTGGGGACTGGGCAGGGAGCGTCGATAAATGCTTAAGAATTGGGGACTGGTTCGGGAGCGTTTTTTTATTCGTTCGTGGGATGTGGGCGTCGCTGGCTCGATCTCAGCTCGAGTAATGTGTCCAGTTCTGGGCACCAGGCTTTAGAAAGGACATCAAAGCTTCTGATACAGTTCAGAGGAGATTTACTAGAATGATCCCAGAGATGCGGGGTGTCAGTTCTCTGGACAGGCTGGTGAAGCTGGGATTGTTCTCCTCAGAGTAGAGAATGTTAAGGGAAGATTTAATAGAGATGTTCAGAATCATGAAGGATTTTCATAGGGTAGAGAGGGAGAAACTGTTTCCACTGTCCTGGGGGTCAGGAACCAGAGGACACAGATTTAAAATAATTGGCCAAAAATGTCAAGGGGAGGTGAGGAGAGATCTTTTTACCCAGTAACTGATTCGGATTTGGAATGAATTGTCTGACAGGGTGGTGGAAACAGATTCAATTATAACTTTAAAAGGAATTGGACAAATATTTCAAAGTGAAATTCTCCAGGATTATGGGGAAATAGGCAGGGGGTTGGACTAATTGCATCTTTTTGTCAGAGAGTCAGCAGAGGCACAATGGGGCCGAATGGCCTCCTTCTGTGCTGTATGATTCTATGAACATAAGAACGAGGAGCCGGAGTCGGCAAGTCAGCCACTCGAGCCTGCTCTGCCATTCAATACAATCATGGCTGATCTCATCACGGCAGTTCTTGTTTCTTGCCAGTAGATGTCACTTCACTCCAATGCAGTGAAGTTTACAAATCTGAGAGAGAAACAACAGGAAAGAATTGTTCCCATGATAGTGAATGTGTTGGATTTAGAAATACTAGGAGTGGAGACGAGTTATTACTTGTCTGCTCGATCCCCATAGCCCAGTAAAATTATTTCCTTCAAGTGCCCATTCAAATTCCTTTTGTAATTCTCGATTGTCTCCATTTCCACCGCCCTCGTGGGCAGCGAGTTACAGATCATCACCAATCAGTGTAAAAAAAGTTCTTGCGCACATTCCCCCTGTACTTCCTGTCCAAAACCTTCAATCTGTGTCCCCTAGTCCTTGTACCAATAGTTAACGGGAACAATGTTTCCTTGCCAACTTATTTAAAACTGTCATAGCCGAAAACATATCTATCAATTCTTCCCTCACTCTTCTTTGATACAGGCAGAACAACCCTAGCTTTTCCAACCTAACCTTGTAACTAAAATCCCCCATCCCTGGATCCATTCTGGTAAATCACCTCTGCATCCTCTCAAGGACGCTCACATTCTTTCTTAAGTGTGGTAAGCAAAACTGGAAGCAACACTCCAACTGGGGCCGAACCAGAGCTTTATAATGGTTCAGCATAACTTCCCTGCTTTGTACTCAATTCCTCTATTTATAAAGCCCAAGATCCCATATGTTTTGCTAACCACTCTCGCAATATGTCTTGCCACCTTCAAAGATTGATGCACATGAACCCCAAGTCCCTCTATTCCAGCACACACTTTATAACTGTGCCATGAAGTAAATATTGCCTCTCCCTATTCCTTGTGCCAAAATACATCACCTCACACTTGTCACTATTAAATTCCATCTGCCACCTGTCTGCCCATTCTGCTAGCCTATCATTGTCCTGTTGCAGGCAGTTCATATCATCCTCACTGTTTGCCACTCCTCCAAGTTTGTTGTCATCGGGATATTTTGAGATTCTACTCAATATTCCAAGATCCAAGTCATTTATCTTTAGCAAAAAAAGCAGTGGTTCCAGCACTGACTCTTGGGAAACACCACGGTCGACTATCCTCCAGTCTGACAAAGAATCATTTCATAAGACTCGCTGTTTTCTGTCCTTAAACCAATTTTCTATCCAATTGGACACTGACCCTCCTATACCACGAACCTCAAGTTTGTAAAGCCTCCTTTTATGTGGTACCTTGTCAAACGCTTCCTGAAAATCCATAGAAACAACATCCACTGCATTCCCTTCATCAACCTGCTCTGTTAGTTCATCAAAAAATGCAGTTAGATTAGTCAAGCATGAACTCCCATTTATAAATCCATGCTCACTCTCCTTAATTAACTCAAACCTCTCCAAGTGACTGTTGATTTTTTCCCCTGATTATTCTTTCTAAAACCTTACCCACCGCTGCTGTTAATCTAACTAGCCTGTTGTTAGCCGGACTGTCCTTACACCCTTTCTTTAATGAGGGCGTCGCATTTGCCACTGTTTACTCCTGGCACCTCCCCCGTATCCAGGGAAAATTGGAAGATTATGGCAAACTCTTCCATTATCTGCATCCGCATTTCCTTTCGCAACCTGGGATGCCAGCCATCCAGACCAGGTGATTTATCTACCCGAATCACAGCCAGCCTTTTTAGTACCTCCCTCTCTCAATTTGTACCCTCACCATTGACTCTACTCTCTTCACTTCGACTGATATTTTGTCAAATTCCACTTCCTTAGTGATCACTGAGACAAAGTACTCATTAAGTAGATTAACATTGCCCTGCACCTCGAAGCTTATATTATCCTTTTTGTCCCTAATAGGCCCGACTCAACCTCTTACTACCCACTTATCATTTACATGCTGTTCGAAGATTTTTGGGTTTCCTTTCATGTTGACTGCCAGTCTATTCTCATAGAAATAGAGAGTAAGCAAATATAGAAGATATAAGTATTTCCCATCCTTGATGAGGTGGAATTTTTTATGTTGTGGGTAGTAATGTCTTGGCCCACGAGTGTGGTGGAAGCAGAGACAATCAATGATTTGAAAAGGAAATTAGATGAATACTTGAAGGAAAGAAACTTGCAGGAGGAAAGGGATCGAGCTGGTGAGTGGAACTGACTAGATTGCTCCGGGTAGAGCCAGCATGGACATGATAGGCCAAATGACCACCTTCTATGCTGTAAATGACTCTGTGTTGTTTCTCAAATTCAATCCACTGGTGCTTGGCAAATAATTTCAAAGTAAATTGTGCAACCGGAAAATCAGAACCAAGGCAAGGGACGCATAAGGAAGCAAAATTGCTGAAACCCAGGATTGAACCAAGGACCGTTAGATTTTCAGTCTAATGCTCTCCCAACTGAGATATTTCAGCCCTACATTAACAGTGGTTTGGTGTCCTTGTTTTGGAAGAAAATACATACATTCAAGTTTTCCAAAAAGTTAAAGAACACAACATTTGAGTAATATTCCCCATTGCTTTCTCAGTGCTGATGGATTGCGAAGCGGGAGACAGCCAGAAGTGCCACTGAGCCACACAGACCTCGAGCTGAGAATGAAATGAGATCAAATTCAATCTTTCATAGTGAGATGCTGCTGAGAGGTAAGAGTCCTGAATCAAAGCGAGACTTGCTCATTTCAAACACTCCCTGTACTCTCTGCTCATGAAGCCTTAAAAAAGGGAAAAACAGAATGGCACTCAAACTCACAACCCTGCCATTAAAAGTCTCATATTCGACTGACAGAACTGTCACTTCTACTCGGTCTCTTATTGGATGGATGCAACTCCAACGCAGGGGTGGCATTCCACTCCTCCCATGGGTCCACATGTCAGACTGAGTTCCATGTTGTAGACTCAAGCAAAGGAAATCTGCTCAGTTCCAAAACTATCAGCGAATTGAAGCTGATTACGATCAACATCATCAGAGGTCAGAACTACCTGGTGAACGAAGACACTCTGAAGAAGGATCCACAATTATTCAAAGGCGTCGACAAAGTGAAAAACAAGAAAAACAAGAAAATCAGTAAGCAAGATGCTGGAGAGAGTTAAGAATCACAGAATCATAGAAAGTTGAGCGCACAGAAAGAGGCCACTTGGCCCATCATGTCTGTGGCGTCTGAAAAATGATCCACCTGTTCTAATCCCACCTTCCAGCATTTGGTCCGTTGACCTGCAGATTACGGCACTTGAGATGATTATCCAGACTCCTTTTGGATGAGTTGAGGGTTTCTGTCTCAACCACCCTTTCAGGCAGTGAGTTCCACACCCACACCATCCTCTGGGTGAAAAGGTTTTTCCTCGTCTCCCCTCTAATTTTTCTACCAATCACTTTAAATCTATGCCCACTCGTCACTGACCTCTCTGCTAAGGTGAATAGACCTTGCACTTCCACTCTATTTAGACCGCTCAAAATTTTGTACATTTCAATCAGATCTCCTCTCAGCCTTCTCTGTTCCAAGGAGAACAGCCCCAGCCTGTCCAGTCTTTCCTCAGAGCTGCATTTTTCCAGTCCTGGCAACATCCTTGTAAATCTCCTCTGTACCTTCTCTCGTGCAATTGCATCCTTTCTGTAATGAGGTGTCCAGAACTGCACACAGAACTCAAGTTGTAGCCTAACCAATGAGTTATACAGTTGCAGTATAAGCTCGCTGCTCTTGTATTCTATACCTCGGCTAACAAAGGAAAGGATTCCATTTGCCTTCTTAACCACCTTATCGACCTGTCCTGCCATCTTCAGGGATCTGTGGACATTCAATCCAAGGTCTCTCACTTCCTCTATACTTCTCAGTATCGTGTATTCTGTTGCCTTGTTTGACCTCCCCAAATGCATCGCCTCACACTTCTCCAGGTTGAATTCCATTTGCCACTTTTCTGCCCACTTGACCAAACCATCAATATCTTCCTGCAGCCTACAGCTATCCTCCTCATTATCTACCTCATGGCCAATCATTGTGTCATCTGCAAAGCTCTTGATCATGCCCCCTACTTCCAAATCGCTAATATGTACCACAAAAAGCAGGGGACCTGGTACTGAGCCCTGCAGAACACCACTGGAATCAGCCCTTCGTTCGCTAAAACACCCGTCAACAATTACCCTTTGTTTCCTGCCACTGAGCTAATTTTGTATCCACCTTACTGCATTTCCCTGTATCCCATAGGTTTTTATTTTTTTTAACCAGTCTGCCATGTGGGACCTTGTCAAATGCCTTGCTAACATCCATGTGGGACACGTCAGTTGCACTACCCTCATTTATCTTCCTTGTTACTTCTTCAAAAAATTCCATCAAGTTGGTCAAACAAGATCTTCGCTTAAAAATCCATGCTGACTATCCTTGATTAACCTGTGCTTTTCGAACTGACAGTTTATTCTGTCTCTCACAATAGGTTCCAGTTATTGGGCCATGACTGAGGTTAGTCTGACTGGCCTGTAATTACTCGGTCTTTCCTTCGCTCCCTTTTTCAACAGAGGTTCAACCTCTTTTGTAGCAGACTATTGTAAATTTCACAATTCGCATGGGAAAAAGTATTAAATACTTCACTTACAAGTTCTAATGTTACTGGCGAAATGAGGGCTTATGTATGATTTGAACCCAGGACCTCACACAAATACACAGCAGAATTCTGCTCCTTTACCAAAAAGCCATCTCCTTTGTAGAGATGTAAATATGCAGTATTGGAAGAGTGGAGGACTTGGGACCAAAACAGTGACTTTGACTTTTCTGCCTGTCTTCCAAATTCTGCAAGGTTCCATGCAGACAATTAATGAACTGTCAGGGTGTTACTTTATTCCATTCTTCTTCTTCTTATTCTTCTTCTTAGGCAGTCCCTCGGGAACTAGAATGATTTTCTTCCACTTCAGGGTTCTGGGTCCAGTGACTAGATGTCTACTTAAATCGCAGAGAAATTAAACACTTTTCAATTTGTCTCACGACATAAATAGCAACATTTGCAGATATTTCACAGCTGTATGATTGGATGCTGCTAACGTTGTTACACTCAGTACACATGGTACTTTCATGTTGCAATAAATATTATAATATCTATTCAGGTAACTGTCATCCCACAGCTCCAAAATTTCACTGGTTCAACATTCTCATCAAATACTAAAGCATTCCACAAAGCAAGCCTCACAAATTCAACACCAGTTTCTCTTTTGGAGTCTCTCTGGTGTAATCTGATCTCTGATAGATTACGGGTGATCACCCTCCACATGAGCAGTCGTCCTAATCCCATGAACCTGTCCTGTTCCCACCTCCCTTTCCTGTATACACAACAGAATTCCATACTGCTGATATATGCTGGTAAACACTTTCCTTGTTGTATGAAACTGTGATTACAGTGGAAATCCGCAAGAGAGGAAGCTATTGTAGGCACCTTTAACTCTGCAGCCAGTGACCAGAAGTATTTTCACTCCTGAACGAGGACTGTTTCAATTTCCTTTTGGAAGATCACATCATCACATGAAGGAAGTGAAGTGCTTTTGTATCACAGTGACCACAGAGGAGTTTTAAAACAAACTATTAAATTATGAATTCATATTTTATTTTGAATGCTACATTGGAGGTTAATTTCACAGACAGTCCTGCAGTTTACGATTTGTGTGAAATCAGTGAGATTGTGAGTTGGGTCGACCCCTCCCGATCAGAGTCACCAGGACAAAGGGAGTGTTTAGTCATCGACATCTTGCTCAGTTCAGCATTTTGGTGGCTGGCTCTTGAACTCACACCGTCTCCTGACAGTGACAGGAGTAAACAAGTTATCGCTGAGGATTTCAAGTGCTATTTAAAGATTATTCACCTTTTACTGTTCACTTACTGCTGGAGGTTTGAAGAGGACATTTGAAACACGTTGGGAGACTTTCTGGGAAACTTTGTCAAGACTTCACCAACACTCTGTCAGCATTTACTCGGGAAATACTCTGAGGATTTCACCTATAAAGAGTAAGTGCTGTGTTACTCCACCTTATTGGAAACTTTACAGGAATCAGCAGGAGAAAGGGAGCGTTTGGTCATTGACATCTTGCTCGGTCCGCGGGAGAAATGGGAGGAGGACACGAGGCCAGGCTGAGCAGCACCAGCCGCGGCAGGAGAGAAGGACAGGAGAGACAGGAGAGGGAGGTGGACTCCTTCTCCTCTGTAAGTACAGGACATTCCTCCTCCTTTGGACCTCCTCCATCAGGACCTCCAGTACTGTACCTGTGAACCTGTGCCTTCGTTCCCTCAGTCCCTGAGTGATCCTGAAACATGCTGCTGTGTGTCAGACAGCACACTTCACACCTTCAGTGGAAATGTGTGTGTGGAATCCACTTATACTGCACCAAGAACATTGCTTCGAATCAGCACTCGAGTGATGAACTGCAGCTTTCTGTTTTCATGCCTCCAGGCAATTTCAAATTATGGTCATCAGAATGTTGTGTGAAAACCAGATTTCAAACAGGCGAGTCTTATTATCACAGCACCCGTATCCCAAAATCACCAGCTGGAATTTCCTTCCAAAAACCACCCACTTCTGGGAGCTGGTCTGGCAAGTGAAGTGGGACACGGCCCCACAGCAAAACTCCACACCAGAAGTGACCACTGGGATTTCTGCCATGATTTCCCTCTCTGAGCCTCTGTAACTCTGATCATTTTGTGACAGTGCACCCACCAGAATCAAATGACTGGGGCGACGGGGGAGAAATGGCTAAATGTGAACACACAGTGGGCTAATTCTGGATTACGGATTTACCAGGAGTTATGGCAATGATGATGAAACTGCAGTTTCTGAGCAGTCAAGGCTACGTTGTCAGAATGCCAGCTGTGGAAGCAGTAACTGTTGTCACTGTAGAAGTGACCAGAGCTCTTCTACCCTCATCCTAATGTCTGGTTGGCAGCTACATTGATCTCCCGGACGGCCAGTGCCCAGGGTCTTCCTCACTTCATGTGTTGCCTCCCTCATTGTGTTGTCGGTGTGAGTTCTGGACTCCTCCAATTGTCCCGTCATCTGCACCAGGAGAGAAGAGACTGTCTCCACAGCCTGTGTGTGAGACCAATGCTCATCAATCATTGATCTTTACCAGCCGAGGCCTCAGAGATCTTGCTCTTGGAATCCTCAGCTGAGACCTCCTGCTTCTGTCACCCCCGGGGGGGGAGACAGATTTCTCCTCAATGTTATCCCCAGTTCCTCCTGCTCACTGCTGCTCTGTGTCAGGAATACTGCCTCCCTGAATGGGTTTGAAGATTCACCAATAGTTACAATAACACAACAGAATATTTATTTAATTACAATCCATACATTTACAAATGTGTAGGTCATGTTGAAAGAATGATCAGTTTGTTGTTCTGAAGAGGAGGAGGTGGAGGAGGATCGGGGTCTGTGTCTTTAGGTTTCATTCTGGTGGGGGACAGCAGCAGTTCATTACACAGCTCGTCCACCAGGTAACCCACCGGGCGGGTCGGACACGTTCCAGCTGCTGCAGGAGTAAAGTTGAAAAGGTCACTGCGTGTTCTCGGAGCTGCTCCTGCTCATTATTGAAGAATAACTCACAATCTATGGTATAGGAATTGATCTTTCACTGATCAATGGTTTTGTTTCTGAGAGTGAATCACAGCAGAGAGAATTCACAGCTAAATTTCAAACATCTATAAGTAGGGATTTGTGTGTCAATAGTGTGGAGACACTAAAGATCCCTTTGAATCAGACAATTATAGAGACGGAGCTGAATACATGGAAAGAAATGGAGGATGGGAACAGATGATGAACCTCTGCAAATTCAACAAGGAGGATGTTCTGCTGCCAGAGCAATGGTGGAATATGCTGGTCCCAGTCTGCCTGGTATTGTGGTGCAGCTGGCTTCTCTCATCCTTAAGATCCAACACTGTCAGGCAGTCACTGTGACTGTCTTCCTTGGAGAACTGATAAAAGCTCCACAGGTTTCGAAGCATCTTAAACTAACTGCTGTGATAGGTATCTGAGGAAGTCCATGTAACTCCCATTGGGCTCCTCTAGATATCAATGAGGAAGCCTCGGCAGATCCAGTAAGTGGCAAGATCATCCACAGTGTTGACCTACAAGATCTGATGATCTCCTCACTCTTTCCATCCAAGTGCAACAATAAGTGAACCAGTTTGGAATGGACCTGTTGGTAGAAGAAAGATCTTCACCCTCAGATTCCACTTGGTCAAGTTTCCCAACACATTGGAACATTTCCACCAGTACTTTCTCACACCTTCCCTCAAAGAGTGACTGAATTCTGCTGAGGATTGTATCGACAAAGGGTGGATTAGTGTTTGCTCTCAACTGAATCATGTTCTTCGACAGGTATGACAGCACCTCAAGCGTTAGCATCTCTTTGTTGTGCTTATTCCTCAACAGGATAATGATTGAGTCCAGCACCCTCCAAAACCATCCAGCATCTCCAAAGGTCATGTTCTCCAGGCCCCTGACACACTGCAATGAGAGAAGCAAACAGCAAATACCTCAACAATCTGCTCACCAGAGTGATTATGAGTGGTTGCGAAGAGGATGGAAGGACAGCAAGTGACAATATTAGCTTGCCCAGCGGAGACAGAAATTGATGAAACCTGGTGGTGTTTGGAGGATCCCCCAGCTCCAAAACTTGAACAGAGACAGGGAATGAGGCCACCGTTCCCTTTCTCACCCCCTTTATCATCTCCGACTTCGGAGCACCAAACCTACATGGTTCAAGTGGTGACTGAGGTAACTGCAGCAGCCCGACAGCGTCTCTAGTTTAAATTAGCTAACTCAGCCAAGAGTGGGAATCAAACCTGAGATCCTCTGGTTCATATGGTTGAATGCCAGGTGAACGGCAGTGCCTTTACCACTAGACCATTGGGGAACTCGAGAAACTGCGTTTCTAAATTAAAAAGTGCAATTTGTTTTCAGCAGCTTAAAAAACACAGATTTAGTATATTTTCACAATTCCCTGTCTGGTTTTTACACAAATGCACTGAGTTCCCATTGAGCCTTGAGGATAGAGTGTAATTAGTCTACAAAAGCAGACAGGTCAAATGGCTCCTGATTGGGACAATCTGATTAATGTCATTTAAGAATTATAATAACTTAAATCTCTGGGAAGGAGAGGAACTTATTACACTTGGTTTTTAAAAATCTACAATATATGTGATTATGTTTGTAAACGGTTTCAAAGCAGCTGTTTACAGAAGTTAAAGGAACTCGGTTATGAATTATAGTCATCTTTTTGATGAGGCATTATTAGAGGTCATGCTAGATTAACGCTGGTGTTTTGTAGAACCACCGTTTCTCTGGCCTCAAAATTCCTCGCGTTCTGCCACAATGTTGCTCATCAACACACTTAGCCTTTAGATCCTTAACTATTTACAAACATCTCCCACCCCCCAAAAAATTATATTCCCTGTGCTTGAATGGATCAGATTGTCAGACGGCTCTAATCTTGATTACCTCATGTTTTTTCATGCTTGTAGGCAAAGGGAACACATCTACAAAAGGTCAGGGATGAGTTTTGTTTGACCTGTAGGTTCTGGATTTCTTCGGTAAGTTGTATGGTCTGTTTAGTAGTGCAGTCTTCGGAAGGCAAGCCTGCTTTTGCTGCAGAGCCTCTGCTGGAAGCACAGCAGCTCAGTGAAGTGCTTGAAGACTCAATATCATCTGTCAAGCTGCTGTCTTCTAGATCTGGGGAGTAAAAACACAATCACATGAATAAAAAGTTACTGTGCTGAGAATGTTTCAGGTTATTGAAGTGTTGTGGCTCAGTCTGGGTTCAACAAACTCCATAAGAGAAACAAGCAGTTTGCAAGAACCGGTTTCTCAATTGTATAAAAACCGTCATTCTTCAACTCAACCGAAAGAGAAACAAATGTTACATTCTGTAGAAAAAAATTATTCCCTTATTGCTCGGGCTGTCAACACAGGCCAAACCCATGCATACGAGGGAGTCAGTGTGACTGCATGATGTCACAAGCGTTTCCACCCGGACCATTGAGGCCAGACTCCTTTTCTTAAAGATGGTCTTTTTGCATCTTCCCCATGCCCTGCACCATAATTCACTCCTCGCCAAGTGTACAAGTGACCTTACACACTACAAATTAGCAGCACTAGAACAGAACCATGTGGGGCACTGCTACCCACTTCCATCCACTCGGAGAAACTGCCCTTAACTCCTACTCTCCCCTCCCTCAGAACCAGTTTTTAATACCATTTCATCCCATTCCCCTAATACCAAAAGTGTTAATCTTCTCCAATGGTCTCCTCTCTACTAACTTTTCCAAGGCATTCCGAATGTCCCTGTACACACGGCCACCATTATCTGTCACTTCAAAAGAACTCTATTGGGTTTTGTCGAGCACGATTTTCCTTTATGAAACCAGTGTTTCTGCTTCTAATAATTTTCTCACTTGGATATTTAGTAATTTTATCTTTAAAGATTCTAAACATTGACCTAGAAAATAAGAAATAGGAGCGGGTGTAGATAGTACGGCCCCTCGAGCCTCTCCACCATCCAATAAGATCATGGTTGATCCTCTACCTCAATCCATTTCCCACCCTATCCCCATTTCCCTTGTTTCCATTCATGTCCAACACTCTCCCAATCTCAGTCTTGAACATACTCACTCAACTAACATAGATGTTAAATTAACTGGGCTGCAATTATTCGGCTTAGTTCTGTCACCCTTTTCGAAGATGGATATTACATTACCTTTGAATGAACATAATAAAAGTGTCAGTGCAAAGTTGAAACCACTTCACACTGATCGAAAATGCAGTCTAAATATACCCAAAATGCAAGAGGGAACTTCAGGATTTTGACCACAAAGACTTAATAATGGATCCAGTTGATGTGAGGATTAGTGAAATAGATTCAGAAACACATTTGTGAATAAGATCTAGGGTTTTACAAAGAGGAGATGTAAAATACATACAGGTTTTCCAAATCTATTTTGAAGATCTGTTAGCTGTACCTTGAGCTCGCAGTTCTGTGTCCTCACCATGCTTATCATAACCTTGTCACTGCATGAGAGGGAGTCTCATGTAGGTGAGTTACCTCTTTTCCATTGGTTGTTTTGCCCATGCGAGACACTTCACTCAGACTACGAAGCAAACAGATAACCTATCCCCAGACATATAGCAATTCAGCCTTACAGGTTATAAACATTGGGATTCTGAGGAATGCCATCTGGCCTATTCAAGCTCATTGATTCAGAAAGAACTGCATCCCTCACTCCCACACTCTCCAACTGTTTCTTCAGTGTTGACAAGCTTTTTTATCTTCACTGCCCTATCTGGAAGTCTTTTCCACACGGCGATCACTATTTGTGTCCAGAAATTCCTGACATCAGTCCTAATTTTGCTTTCTACCAGTTGAACCTGTGTGTCTTAGTTGGCTAAAATAACTGGCACTAGCTTTCATGTCCTAGGCTGACACTCCAATTTCACTTTCACTGAGGAGCCTCCTAGTCTGTAGATGGAGAATATTACTGCTGGGCACTTACGGGTTCAAACCCACATCATGTTGTTTTGTTGCAGCATGAACTGTTGCATTATATATAACTTTACAAACAGCATTTCAATTATTTTATCCAATCATTGTTTTTCTCCTCCTCTGGTTGTTGTGTCCTCACTGGGATTATGATCCATGGGTTCGGTCAGCCTTCTAGAACATTCTTCATGTGTGAGCTGAGAGAGCCATTGTTGACAGGCTGCTTGGAGCACATCACAAGTTCAGCTTAATCTCTCCCTTGCCTCAGGTCCATCCCTGTGTAATTGACATCAAGTCACTGAATTGCTATTAGGAGGAGGAATCCTGGCTACGTTTTCCCATTCTTAAACTAAGGACACTGAGACTAAATGTGGTACGTCAGCTCAGCACAAATCTGGGCAAATCTACCTTGGGGTTTCCGAGTTTCCATCATTCCATTGCCACGCCACATACACCCATTAAACCTTTAGGGGAGGTGGAACAACAAACAGCGGCAAAGAATTTTGATCCCGTTTCTCCAGTTGAATGTGTCCAGTGCATTTCTTTCTTTGTTTTAAAGAACATTTTTTCCTCAAGCCCCAAGAGAGTGGGAAAAGGAACTGGATTGCTCTCTCACATCATTCTGTGCAGTTCAGTTCAGTCAAAACTCTGAATGGATGTGTTCTTTGAGATTTATGTCTTCTGGGAAAGCCATTCCTCCTCCCCCTGCCCTAAATGAAGAGGGAGCCCCTCTTATCTGTGCAGGGATAGGCACTGACATGTTGATGTTGCACCATGGACATTTGACAAAATTATTGACTCAGCCATGGACATGGGGGCAATTAATCTGTATATAAATTGTATAGCCAATCTGATGCCTTCAAAACACAGTCTGATTTAAAACATATTTTCTCCCTATAAATAAAGTAGCATACAAACATCAATGGAGAGCAGCAAAATGCATTAGCTGGCAAGCAAGCAATATAGTATGTAATGCCAATGCGAATTACTTTCATTGATAGAATAAAGCTAGCTACACCATGTCACGGGGCAGTAGATGGACCTTATCGATGACTTCTGTGGATTCACACTGTGTCAGGACTGCAAATTCATTCAATAAACCAAGAAACCCAAGGAGATGATTGTTATTGTGGTTATTGAGGTGAGGCAATAGAAAAATCAGCAGGAAAATGGACCATTTCTCATACTACTGATGTTCTTGTGTTCTTGTGTCTGGACAGAGTAGATAGGGAGAAACTGTTCCCATTGCTGGAAGGATCTACAACCAGAGGACACCAATTTAAGATGATTGGCTAAAGAATCAATGGCACCATGAGGAAAAACTATTTTAAGCATCGAGTGGTTAGGATCTGGAATGCACTGCCTGAGAGTGCGGCGGAGACAGGTTCAATCGAGGCCTTCAAAAGAGAATTGGATAATTATCTGAGGAGAAATATTTGCAGGGCAATGGAGAAAAGGCAGGGGAGTGGGACTGGGTGAGTTGCTGTTGCAGAGAGCTAGCATTGACACGATAGGCTGAATGGCCTCCTTCTGTGCTGTAACCAGTCACTGATTCCATGAGTTTATCACCTGAAAGCCCTGTTACATTTGCTCTTCCTTTCATCCATGTTAAACTCGAACATTTTTGATTTCTTGTGTTAAATACTGCTTACATGCTTATTTGCACGACTCTATTATTTATTCAGGTTGAATTGTCTTATTCAAAAAAAATTATCTGTTTATTTATTTCTGTTTTATTTATTAATAACACCTAAGTACATTTATACACAAAGATACACACAAATATATTCCAAAACCACACACACAGACATACACATTTATTCATAATGAGCCCATTGATGCACCCCTGGCTACAGTAAAATAGTGGTAATATTTACTGCACTAGTAATCCAGAGGCCTGGACTAATAATCTGGTGACAGTGATTTCAAATCCCAGCAATAATCTGGTGACAGTGATTTCAAATCCCATCGCTAAACTGGTGACAGTGATTTCAAATCCCATCAATAATCTGCTGACAGTGATTTCAAATCCCAGCAATAATCTGGTGACAGTGATTTCAAATCCCATCAGTAATCTGGTGACAGTGATTTCAAATCCCAGCAATAACCTGGTGACAGTGATTTCAAATCCCATCAGTAATCTGGTGACAGTGATTTCAAATCCCAGCAATAATCTGTTGACAGTGATTTCAAATCCCATCAGTACTCTGGTGACAGTGATTTCAAATCCCAGCAATAATCTGGTGACAGTGATTTCAAATCCCATCAGTAATCTGGTGACAGTGATTTCAAATCCCATCAATAATCTGGTGACAGTGATTTCAAATCCCATCAGTAATCTGGTGACAGTGATTTCAAATCCCATCAATAATCTGGTGACAGTGATTTCAAATCCCATCAGTAATCTGGTGACAGTGATTTCAAATCCCATCAATAATCTGGTGACAGTGATTTCAAATCCCATCACCACAGTTGCAGAATTTAAGTTCAGTTAATGAAATAAATCAACAATAAATAGCTTGTATCAGTAATGGTGACAATGAAACAACTGGAGTATTGGTTCACTAATGTTCTTAGGACAGGAAATCTGTTCTCCTCACCTGGTCTGGCCCATGTGTGACTTCAAACTCACAGCAATGTAGTTAACTCTTTACTGCTCTCTGAAATGCCCAAGCATACCGTTCATCTGTTTCAAATGAACAACTACAAGAAAAACTGCAAATCCACACGGGCTGCAGCTGTTCAGGAAGCCGGTTCAGCACCAGCATCTCAAGGGCAAGTCAGGATGGGCAGTAAATGTTGGCCTTGTAAACGATGTCCACATCCAATGAATGATTAATAAAACTCACCATTTACAGGAGCACAGTTTCAATCATAGATATGTATAACATATTACAGATTAGAAACATAATGAAAATACATTTACAACTGACACTGTCATAACTTCAGCACTCATTTTGTATAGAAATGTGACACCCACATTCACACACTGACAGTTTATATTGTCACAAGGTACTACTTGCAGCTCTGGGAAAAGTCTACACACCAGACCTTTACAAAGCCAAATGCTGCAGTTGCAGAAAATGTGAAATTAGGATGGGAAATGTTCATCGAGTCATAGAATAGTGAACAAAGACCATTTGGCCCATCATGCCAGTGCTGTATCTTTGGCTGTGTTCTCCAATTAGTCCAACTGCTCTGCTTCTTCCTAAAAACATCTCAAGGTGATCCTCCCCTGTCCTGGCAATATATCCACGTTACATTCATTTTACAAAAACTTTGCATGTATGTCAGCCAATGACCAGAAGAGGGCAGCATGAACCGCCATTGCAGCTGAACATACCGGGCTGAATTTTACCAGCCTCTCGATGTCATGGGTCACGGCAGGAGGGGGCCATAAAATTCCGCGGGAAGAGACCCGCCGCGACCCCGACTTCGGGAAAGGCCCGCCGCTCCCCCACCCCCCACCCTCACCTCCCCACCGGCCGCTGGGCAGTGGGACCAAGTGTGAGATTCTGAAACCAGTTTTCAGTCTTCAAAATATGTTCAATGGGGAAGAAGAACAGTCAGAAGTCGTGGTCTATTTTGGAACCAATGACATGGGTATGAAAAGGGTTGAGATCCTACAATCAGTGTTTTAGGAGCTGGGAAGGAAGTTAAAGAGCAAGACCACAAAGGTTATAATATTTGGATTACTCCCATGTGTATTAGTGAGTATAGGAATAGTAGGATAATACAGGTTAATGCATGGCTGGAGAAATGGTGGATGAGGCAGGGCTACAGCTTCCAGGAACATTGTCACCACTTCTGGTGTTGATGTGACCTGCACAAGATGGACAGGACAAATGTCCTCGCTGTCACTTTAACTAATGCTTTGTGAAAGGATTTATACTAATTTGGCTGGGGGAGGGGCACAAGGATGAAGCATTAGAGAATAGATACAAGGTGCACCGAGGACTGAGAGAAACAAACAGCATTAGAATAAAGAATAGTTCAGAAACACAAAACTCAAACAGGAGACAAATGCAAGGCAGACTGAGATAGGTTTAGAGTGCATGTTTGTAAATACTTGAAGCATGGTAAATAGGATTGGTGAGCTGCAGGCACAAGTAGCCACATGGGATTGTGATCCAGTGGCAATAACGGAGACATGGATCAAACAAGGGGAGGAATGGGAACTTAATATTCCTCACTGCGATGTATTCAAGAAAGATAGAGAAGAAAAATAGGCAGAAGATTGTGTGGGTGCAGCTGTATTGATCAAAGATACTGTTACAGCACTAGGAAGAGAAAATGTACTTGAGGGTTGAAAGGTAGAATCTATTTGTTTAGAATAATGCATCAACAGAGGAGTTATTCCACTGCTCAGTGTATATCCAGGCCACTAAATAGTAGGAAGTGGACAAAGGAGCAAATTTGCAGGCAAATTGTCGAAAGATGCAAGAACCTCTGAGTAATGCTAATGGGGATTTCAATTATCCGAATACAGGCTGGGAAAATAACTGTGTGAAGGGCAAAGAGGGAGAAGAATTCCTGGAATGTGTGTAAGAGAACTTTCCGAATCAGTATATTTCCATCCAATGGGGAAGGAGATGGTACTGGATCTAGATTTGGAGAATGAAGTCAGGTGAATGAAGTATGTTTCAGTCGGAAAGGATTGTGTGAAAGAGTCATTAAAATATCATTCGTTTTAGATTAGCTGTGAAAAAGGACTGTCTGTGTAGGTATAAGAGCATAAGAAGTAGGAACAGCAGTAGGCCATTCAGCCCCTTGAGCCTGCTCCGCCATTCAATAAAATCATAGCTGATCTTATCGTTGTCTTTACTCCACTTTCCTGCCCCCCAATAACCCTTGGTTCTCTTGTCAATCAAAAATCTGTCCAACTCAGCCTTGAATATATTCATTGACCCAGCCTCCACTGCTCGCTGGGAAAGAGAATTCCAAACGCTAATGACCTTCTGAGAGAAGAAATTCCTCCTCATCACCATCTTCAATTGGAATCACCTTAATGTGAAACTGTGTCCCCTATTTCTACATTCCCCCATGAGAGGAAACATCCTCTCAGCATCTAGCCTGTCAAGCCCCCTCAGGATCTGATATGTTTCAATAAGATCACCTCTCATTCTTCTAAACTCCAATGAGTACAGGCCCAACCTGCTCAACCTTTCCTCACAAGACAAACCCCTCATCCTAGGAATCAGCCTTCTCTGAAGTGAACCTTCTCTGAACTTTTTTTTTATTTCCAAAATATACTTTATTCATAAAAATCTGTAAAAAATACATCACCAGTTTCAAACAGCACCAAG
Organism: Heterodontus francisci; assembly: GCF_036365525.1. Taxonomy (NCBI): domain Eukaryota; kingdom Metazoa; phylum Chordata; class Chondrichthyes; order Heterodontiformes; family Heterodontidae; genus Heterodontus; species Heterodontus francisci. Next base: position 314,928 of record NW_027141114.1, on the reverse strand, counting down.
TCAAAAATTACAAACAGTGGAAAGGAGGTCCGTTTGCTTCAATACAATCATGGGTTGCCTCACAACCCTTCCGTTTCACATTTGTCGTGCCAGATACATTTTTACATTTTACAGGAAAAAACATTTTCCCGATGCAGTTCAAGGGGTTTCCCATGGATCTAGCCCCTCGGTTCAACTTGGTCGGGGGACCTTACACTGTGGTCTTTCCCCATTGAGCCTTTGCTGCGGCTGCCCCAAGCTTTAGTGCGTCCCTCAGCACGTAGTCCTGGACCTTGGAATGTACCATTCTGCAACATTCAGTCGTGGACAACTCTTTGCGCTGGAAGACCAACAAGTTTCGGGCAGACCAAAGGGCGTCTTTCACCGAATTGATAGTCTTCTAGCAGCAGTTGATGTTTATCTCGGTGTGCGTCCCTGGGCACAGTCTGTAGAGCACAGACTCCTGTGTTACAGAGCTGCTTGGGATGAACCTCGACCAAAACCACTGCATCTCTTTCCACACCTGCTTTGCAAAGACACATTCCAGGAGGAGGTGGGCAACTGTCTCTTCCCCAGAACATCCACCGTGAGGGCATTGTGCAGAGTGGGTGAGACTTCGGGCGTGCAGTAAGGATCTGACGGGGAGGGCTCTTCTCACCACCAGCCAAGCTACATCTTGGTGCTTGTTGGAAAGTTCTGGTGATGAGGCATTCCGCCAAATGACTTTGGCAGTCTGCTCGAGGAACCATCCGACAGGATCCACCGTCTCATTTTCCCGGAGTGCCTTGAGGACCACTGCCTGATGGATCGGTGGTCCAAGGTGTTATCCCGCAGAAACTGCTCCACGAAGGATAGGTGGTTGGGCACAGTCCAACTGGATGGAGCGTTCTGCGGCAGTGTGACCAGGCCCATCCTTCGCAACACCGGGGACAGATAGAATCTAAGCACGTAGTGACACTTGGAGTTTGCGTACTGGAGGTCTACACACAGCTTGATGCAGCCGCACACGAAGGTGGTCATCAGGATGAGGGCCACGTTGGGTACATTTTTCCCACCCTGATCCAGAGGTTTGAACATCGTGTCCCTCCGGACACGGTCCATTTTAGATCCCCAGATGAAGCGGAAAATGGCTTGGTGACTGCCACAGCGCAGGAGTGGGGTATGGGCCAGACCTGCGCCACGTACAACAACAACGTGAGTGCCTCACACCTGATGACCAGGTTCTTACCCAAAATGGAGAGAGTTGCTGCACCCACATTCTCAGCTTGTGTTGTACCCTGGCTACTCGCTCCTTCCAGGTTTTGGTGCATGCCCTGGCCCTTCCGAACCATATCCCCAGCACCTTCAGGTAGTCTGGCCTAACGGTGAAGGGGATAAAGGGTCGGTTAGCCCAGTTCCCAAAGAACGTGGCCTCGCTCTTGCCGTGGTTAACTTTGGCTCCCGAGGCCAGTTCGAACTGGTCGCAGATGCTCATCAGTCTGCGCACGGACAGCGAATCTGAGCAGAAGACGGCGACGTCATCCATGTACAGGGAGGTTTTCACCTGAGTGCATCCACTGCCTGGGATAGTCACCCCTCTTATGCTCGCATCCATCCTAATAGACTCAGCAAAGGGTTCAATACAGCAAACAAACAAGACCGGGGAGAGAGGACAGCCCTGTCTGACTCCAGATTGGATCGGGAAACTTTCCAATTCCCACCCATTGATTGAAACTGCGCTACTGATGTTTGTGGAGAGCAGTTTGATCCAATTGCAGATTCCCTCCCCAAACCCCATTTTGGAAAGCACGTCCATCATGTATGTGTGCAATATCCTGTCAAATGCCTTCTCCTGGTCCAGGCTGATGAGGCAGGTGTCCACCCTCCTGTCCCGTACATAGGCGATCGTATCCCTGAGTAGCACGATACTATCAGAGATCTTCCTGCCTGGTACAGTACAGGTCTGATCAGGGTGGATCACCAACTCCAGAGCAGACTTGAATCGACTGGCTATGACTTTGTGCAGAATCTTGTAGTCAACATTAAGCAGTGAGATGGGCCGCCAATTTCTCATTTCTGCCCTCTCGCCCTTCCGCTTGTAGATGAGAGTGATGATGTCTTTCCTCATGGAGTCTGACATGCTGCAGGCCAGGAGCATACTCTCGTATACTTCCAGCAGGTCCGGGCTGACCCAGTCCCACAGGGCCGAATACAACTCAACCGGTAAGCCGTCGCTTCTGGGAGCTTTACTTGTCTCGAAGGATCCGACGGCCTTTGTCAGCTCGTCCAGAGTTTGCGGCTTGTCTAGTCTCTCCCTCCTGCTGTTATCTAAGACCTCTGTGATAGATGACAGGAAGGACTGGGAGGCTCTGCTGTCTGTGGGCTTCGCGTCATACAGCCCAGCATAAAAGGATTTGCTGATCCTTAGTATGTCGTACTGCGACGCCGTCACCGAGCCACCTTCTTCCTTCAGGCTGCTGATCACAGAGCTCTCTCTGTGTACCTTTTGGAAGAAGTAACACGGGCACATCTCATCCTGCTCAATGGAGCGGACTCTGGACCGGAAGATGATCTTGGAGGCCTCCTTGGCAAAGTGCGAGGCCTGCTGGCTCTTCACCTCTTGGAGGTCCTCCTTGACCTCGCCCCCCATTGACTGCAGCCGGAGCAGATTTTGCATACTTTTCTGGAGTCGGGACATTTTCCTCTCTCTCTCTCTCTCACCCTCTGAACACCTTTGTGGATGAAGAACCTCTTGATGTTCTCCTTGATCGCTTCCCACCAGTGAACTGGAGACTCAGGAGGGGTTTCACGGTCCTCCAACCTTTGTAATCCCTTTTGAGTTCCTCAACGTTCTCTGGGGTTAACAGTGTAGCATTGAGCTTCCAAGTCCCTCTGCCAACCCACTGGTCATCCTGTAAGTGAAAGTCAGCCAGTAAGAGGCAATGCTTGGAGAAGAACACCGGCTTGACGTCGGTGGATCCGACCATGACAGTGCGGGACACAAACAGGAAGTCAATGCTGGAACGGGCAGACCGGTCCGATCTTGACCAGGTGTATCTGTGCTGCGCTCCGTCTGCAGGTTTGCTGAAGACGTCGTGCAGTTTGGCATCTTTAACTGTTTCTATTAGGAATCTGGACGTAGCGTCCAGTTTGCTGTCGTCTCTGCCGGATCGTCCAGCTGCATCAATGCTGCAGTTGAAGTCACCGCCTAGGATGACCGGCCTGGATGTCGCCAGCAGTAGTGGGCGCTGCTGGAAGACGGTCAGCTGCTCGTTGCATTGTACCGGGGCGTACACGTTGATCAACCGGAGCGGAGCGTTGTTGTAGATTACATCTGCTACGAGGAGGCGGCCGCCCACCACCTCCTTAACTTCGGAGATGGTGAAGTTACCTCCCCGCAGCAGAATACCCAGGCTGGAGGAACGGCAGTCATTACCCCCCGACCAGATCGATGGCCCGTGGGACCACCATCGCGACCACTGCCTGTAGGTGCTGAGGTGTGGTATTCCACACTCGTGCAGAAACAGTCGGTCGGCTTTGAACTTGGCAAGGTAATCCAAGGTTGAAACACATCGCGCAGTGGATTTAATGCTGTGCATGTTACTGGAAGCAATTCTTATACCCATTTTTTAAACGTTGGTTGTTGCTTCCCATACCATTTGTCCTAGCTAGTCCCAGTCCTTCGGGATGTTCCTGCATACCCATAGTGTACGCAAGCTGTTTCACATTTGTTCCGCTGGGGTGACAACGGGGGGGGGGGGGCGTTTTTGCAGGTAGCCAGTATTGGTTTGTTCTCTGCTGTTCCCCTTTGTTCCTCCTCGAAAACATCACTGCTCCCGGCTTCCCGGAGCTGAGGTGCGCCAGCCGTGTCTTTGCTCCCGGTATCCCGGAGCTGAGGTGCGCCAGACGTGTCTTTGCTCCCGGTGTCCCGGAGCTGGGATGCGCTGGCCATGTCGTTAGGTTTGGCGCTTTGGGGTTGGGTCTCGCCAGGCCCATCACAGCCTCCTGTGTCCGGGGGCTGGGGGGCTTTATCTTCCAGCTCCTTGGAGTTCTGCCGCTTCCTTTGAAGGGGCCGTCGTTCCAGCACTTCCTCATCCAGTGAAGAGGAGCTGTTGTAGTCTGTCTCAGATGGTAGTCTCCTCTTGCCACTGGTTTGGGTGGTGGCCTATTCCGCTTTTGGAGGTCTTTTCTTTGTGGTTTTCCTTTGTACCACTTGCCACTGACCGGTTTGTCCATCTGCTGCCTCCTCCTCCATTGATTCTGTCTGTGGAGGAGGGGTTTACGGGTGCAAGGTAGGTGCTGGGTCGCTGGTTTCAGCTGCCTCCCCTTTCTTCTCCTTCTCAGGTAGAAGTTCCTCAATGCAGAGAAGGTTGCTTGTCTCCTTTCCAGCACCGGACGCCTTTGTTGAATCTTCTCCCGGCTTTTCCTTGGACCTTGCCGCCTGAGCATAACTGAGGCAGCGTTTGGGGCAGGTTTTGTAGAGATGGCCTGCCGCACCACACAAATTGCAACACTTAGTCTGCTTACAGTCCTTGGTCTGATGGCCTTCCTCCTTGCAGTTCTTACAAACAACCGTGCTGCAGTTAGCTGCCACGTGACCAGATTTGCCACAGGTGCAGCAAAATCTGGGCTGCCCAGCGTAGACCAAGAAGCCTCGACTTCCCCCGATAGCGACGCTGGAGGGAGGATGGATGATGGCTCCACTGGCATCGACCTTCAAGGTCACCTTGACCTGCCGCTTGCTGGTCCAAATCCCAAAGGGGTCCTTGACATCAGTGCTGCTGCCGGCCACCTCGACGTACCTGGCGAGAAAGGTGAGTACATCCACCACCGGAACATGGGGGTTGTAGAGGTGAATCGTCACCACCCGGTCACGTTGTGAAGAGTGCCTCCACTGTGAGGATCGACAACGGCGCCCGGTCCCCTTTCTCCTTGAACGCCTTCAGGAACTTGATGCATCCCGCCACATTCTTGAACGTCACGTCGAAATACCCACTGCTGGGGAAATCCTGCAGGCAGAAGATGTCCGAAGCTTGAGTTCCACAGCAATCGATGAGAATTTTCTTGATGAAGAAGGTGCGATCGACCAGTGCATCTCCTTCCTTGTCCTTCACCACCACCCGAACGGTGTTCCGCACTCCCTGGCCTGAAGCGCAAAGATTGGTTATAGCCATTTTACTCAAAACCTACCCAGGAACAAAAGCCACTGATCATGGTTTCTTCTCTTCCAAATAAGCACTGATAAGAACAGATACTACACTTGATCTTAGCCAAAAGGCCCTTATTTATGTTTAAATACTGGTCTGGGACCCACTCTTCTCTCCCTCAAACTGAATGTGAAATTCAATCATATTATGATTGCTACTACCTAGAGGCACCTTAACTATGAGATCATTAATTAACCCTATCTCGTTGCACAATGCCAGGTCTAGTATAGCCTGCTCTCTGGTTGGCTCCAGAATGTATTGTTCCAAGAAATTATCCCAAAAACATTCTATGTACTCCTCATCTAGGCTACCTCTGCCCATCTGAATTTTCCAGTCTATATGTCGATTAAAACCCCCCATAATTATCACTGTACCTTTCTGAAAAGCTGCCATTATTTCTTCCTTTCTACCCCATCCGACAGTGTGGTTAATGTTAGGTGGCCTGTACACCGCTCCCACAAGTGACTTCTTGCCTTTATGATTTCTCATCTCTGCCCAAACTGCTTCGACATCGTGATCTCCAGAACTCAGGTCATCCCTCTCTATTGCGCTAATACCATCATTAATTAACAGAGCTACCCCGCCACCTTTTCCTAGCTTCCTGTCCTTCCAAAATGCCATGTAACCTCCAATATTCACATCCCAATCTATGTCGCCCTGCAGCCATGTCTCTGTATTGACGATCAGATAGTACTTATTTATTCTATTTGTGCTGTCAGTTCATTTGTTTTGTTTTGAATGCTCCATGCATTCAGATACAGAGCATTTAGTTTTGTCCTTTTATTATTTTTGTCACCTCTCGCCTTATTTGTTGATTTACTCTTTGATTTGTACATTCTGTCCCTTCCTGTCACAGTCTCTTTATCATTTCCCATATTTATACCTTTCTCTCTTGCCTTGTCTCTACTCCTTGATTCACCATATCTTCCCAAATTTGATTCCTTGCCCCCACTATTCACTTTAAAACTGTCTCTACTTCCCTAGTTATGTGCTTCGCTAGAACACGGTTCCCAGCACGGTTCAGGTGCAGACCGTCCCAACGGTACAGCCACCTCTTTCCCCAGTACTGGTGCCAATGCCCCACGAACCAGAACCCACTACTACCACACCAGTCTTTGAGCTGTGCATAAATTTCTCTAATCTTATCTGTCCTCTGCCAATTTGCACATGGCTCAGGTAATAATCCAGAGATGATTACCTTTGAGGTTCTGCTTCTTAATTTGCTGCCTAGTTCCTCATACTGACTTTGCAGAACCTCTATCCTTGTCCTGCCTATGTCGTTGGTCCCGACATGGACCACGATGACTGGATCCTCCCCCTCCCATTGTATGTTTCACTCCAGCCCTGAGCAGATGTCCTTAATCCTAACACCGGCAGGCAACACAGCCGTCTGGACGCTTGCTCTTTGCTGCAGAGAACAGAGTCAATCCACCTTCCTATACTGTCCCCTACTACCACTACATTCCTTTTTTCTCCCTCTTTGAGCCGCAAACACTTACTGCAGCCGTGTTTGCCCTGGATCACACTGGCATCCAGGAACTCCCACATGCTGCAGCTGTGACACATCACCTGTCCTGTCATCCTTAACGTGTTTCAATAAACTACTTAAATATTTGATTCAATTATTTATTTTACTGTCTATTTTATTAAGCTTACTACTAGTTTGTTTACTATTTTAAACGTTAGGACTTAAATGGATCTTAATCACTTACCAGATACTCATCAAACAGGTAGCTTCTTCCAAACCAATCAACTACCTGCCTGCCTGTGATGTCACAGCTTACCAGATCCTCACCAAACAGCTCCTTCCACTGCACCGAAGCAAGAACTAAATCCTGCAAACTCACCCCAGCAGCTCTCTGTTTCCCTGCTCTCACTCTCCATTGTGATGTCACTCTTGCTGTGCTTTTCTCTTTCTTGCTCTGTCTCAGAGTCTGTGCTTTTGACGCATTTCTGAACTCTCTGTTCCGTCGTGTTCCTCTGTCTCTGGTGGTATTTGAACCCACAACCTTTGAATATTTTTTTAAATCATTATTTAAAAGTCCAACACGCTATCCATTGCACCACAGAGGCATACATGTACTGGAAGACATCACCAATGCCTTTGATCTTGTTAGCAGAGACGGACTCTTCAAACTGTGATGGAACATTGCCTGCCCTCCTGAACACTTGGGCGTCATTTCTTCTTTCCACGAGAACATGCACAGTTCCATCAGTTACAATGGAGCAACATCAGACACTTTCAAGATCAGCAGTGGGGTAAAGCAGGGCTGCGCGCTGGCGCCAACTCTCTTAGGAACAGAGGAACATCGGAGGAGGCCATTCAGCCCGTTGAGCCTGCTCTACCATTCAATTAGATCATGGCTGATTATCTACCTCAATGCCCCTTTCCCCTGCTATCCCCATATCCCTTGATGTCATGAGTATCAAGATTTCTATCAATTTCTGTCTTGAACATGCTCAATGATTGAGCTGCCACAGCTCTCTGGGGTACAGAACTCTAATGACTCACCACCGTCTGAGTGTAGAAATTCAACCCTATCTCAGTTTTAAATGGCCTACTCCTTATTCTGAGACTATGTCCCCTGGTCTTAGACTCACCAACCAGGGCAAACATCCTGTCGACACCCACACTATCACGCCCTGTTAGGATTTTGTCAGTTTCAATGAGATCACCTCTCATTCTTCGAAAGTTTAAGGAATACAGGCCCAGTTTCCTCATGAGACAATCCCACCATCCCAGGGATTAGTCTGGTGACCCTCTGTTTCACTCCCTCTATGGCAAGTATATCCTTCCTGAGATGAGGAAACCAAACTATTCACAATACTCCAGCGCGGTTTCACCAAGGCTCTATACAATTGCAACAAGACATCTTTACTCCTGTACTCATGACCCCTCGTGTGAAAGCCAACATACTATTTGCCTTCCTAATTGATTGCTGCACCTGCACAAGAGCTTTTAGTGTCTCAGGAACAAGGACACCCAGGACCCTTTGGACATCAACACTTCCCGACCTCTCACCATTTAAGAAATACTCTGTCTTTCTGTTTATTCTACCAAAGTGGATAACTTCACACTTATTCACATTATATTCCATGTTCTTGCCCATTCACTGAGCTGCTCCAGGTCCCCTGGAAGCCTCTCTACATCCTCCTCACAACTCACACTTCACCGAGCTTTGTGTCATCTGCAAACTTGGAAATATTACATTTAATCCCCACGTCCAAATCATTTATATAGGTTGTTAACAGCTGTGGCTCCAACACTGATCCTTGCAGTACCCCAATAGTAACAGCCTGCCATCCTGAGAAGGACCCGTTATTCCTGCTCTCTGTTTTCGGTCTGTTAACCAATTCTCAATCCATACCAGTATATTATCCCCAATCCTACATGCTCTAACTTTGTTTACTGACCTCCTGTGTGGGACCTTACCAAAGGAAAATGCAAATACCACACATCCACAGGTTGTCCTTTATCTGTTCTACAGGTAACATCCTCAAAAAACTCAACAGGTTTTTCAAACCTGTTTTTCTTTTCATAAATCTATGTTGACTCTGCCCAATCAAATCATTATTTTCTAACTGTCTACTTATCACATCCTTTATAATTGGTGTATTCTTCTCCATGCTGCTATTGTACGCTTTCTGTACTCAGATGGGCGAGTGCACCTGCACATCAGAGCTGACGACAAGCTGTTCAACTTGGCAAGACTGTGCCCAAGACCAAAGTGGGTAAATTCCTAGTCTGTGAGTTGCTGTTTGCTGATGACGCTGTGCTGACATCCCATAATGAAGTTCACTTACAGCAGCTTGTATATCGGTTCTCCCTGGCCTGCAAGGAGTTTGGACTGACGATCAGCCTCAGGAAGATGAAAATTATGCGCCAGGATGTCGAGACTCCACCTTCCATCAACATCGACAACATCACTTTGGAGGTTGTCAACAGCTTCACATACCTTGGATCAACAATCACCAGCAATCTGTCCCTTGATACTGAAATCAGCACCAGGATTGCCAATGCTGCAGCTGTCATGTCAAAGTTCAGAAGACAAGTGTAAACCGACAGCAAACTGACCATAAATACAAAGCTCCACGTGTACTCGGCTTGTGTTCTCAGCACCCTCCTTTATCGCAGAGAAGCATCAACAACTTATGCAAGCCAAGAAAAGCAGCTGAGCAGCTTCCACCTCCACTGCCTCAGATGGATATTGGGCATCTCCTGGCAGGACAGAGTGCCGAATGCGGAAGTACACCAGCGTGCAGGGATCCGCAGCATGTTTGCCCTCTTGAGTCAGTGGTGGCTCTGTTGACTGGGTCAAATGAATGACGGTCACATTGCCAAATACATGCTCTATGGTGAGCTTGCTGTCAGCACGAGACCAACAGGTCAGGGAAAAAAATCAAGTCATTTGGAGAGGTTTGAGTGAATTAAGGAGAGTGGGCATGGATTTATAAATGGAAGTTCATGCTTGACAAGTCTAACTGCATTTTTTGATAAACTATCTGAGAAAGTTGATGAAGGGAATGCAGTGGGTGTTGTTTATTTGATAAAGTACCACTTGCAAACTCCACACAAGCAGTACTCAGAACTAAACCTGGGTCATTGGAGTTGTGAGATTGCAGTGCTCACCACTGCACCACCTTTTGAATGTGGATAGAATAAAAAGTGAGATTGGATGGACAGAAGCAGTCTGAAAAGATGGCTCAAACAAAAGGTGAAAACCCTGAAATGTTAACTCTGTTTCTCTCTCCACAGATGCTGCCCGAGGTGCTGAGCATTTCCTGCACTTTCTGTTTTTATTTCAGCTTTGCAGGATGTTGCTTTGATCAGAAAAAAATGGATGATCGGCTGTGGGTGCCAATGAAATTCCACAGGAGGGAAAATAAACTTCATCGACAGCGGCTCATTGGTTTAGGGGTATGATTCTTGCTTTGGGTGTATCAATGATTAACGTGTGAGAGGTCCTGAGTTCGAATCCTAACTGACACTTTCTCTGTTGCTATTTTTAGTTGAAAGTCATCGATTGGTTTCAGCCTTCCAGAAAGCGGAATCGATTTCCATACTGAGCCTGCTTGAGGGCCGGGGAACTGGGTTCAAAGAGCTTGTCGACAACATTGAAATGAACAAAATATGCAAATCGTCAAGTGGGAAAATAAAGTTGCAGCAGTAACTAAAGGCCTGCTCAGGTCTGCAAATGAAACCTGACCCAAACTTGACAGCGCCACATCCCACCTGGTCCGAGTCCTTTCATTTTTTTCCCGTGCCCGAACCGACCACCAGAATGTTCAGTTAAACTTGCTTCCCTTTTTCACTTTTTCACTTGTGCAGATAAGCAACAAAAACTGTAACTGGACTTGAAAGGTTGTTTCAATGTACATTAAGGTTCGAGCTACGTACCGGAGGTGATGAGTTGAAGATTGTAACCATAGAAGTTAGTGATTGTTAGGTCACTAGTTAAAGAGAAACTCATGGAGTTGTGCCCAGACAGGTTGTCCCACACTGTATTGATTAAAATATTGCCCGAAGGCTAGAAAATATCATTATACATTCCCTAGACTCCTGCTTTACAGGCTGAAATACTTGCTGCAAGTTTATCAAGAGAGCAGCTGAGATGCAGAGACCAGTAAGGTCTTGAGTGATTAATTATTATAAAATATACATTCTTATATTAAAGAGATTGTGCTCTACCTTCGATGGAATCGCTCACTGCAGACTAGTGCAGAGTGTTTCCCACCTTGACGTCCTGGCTGTCACTGGATCTTGAGTCCAGGCCTCTGGATTACTGGTTCAGTAATCTTTCAAATGTCTCCCTTGATTTAATATTTTAATCTGGTAAGTCAGATTTTACAAAAAAAAAAATTAACTTATTTAAGACTGCTTCGTATTTAGCAGTGTCAAATGAATAAAGAAATTAAAATACATTCAAAATTATATATCAACTATTAAGTACTAATGCCGAGCTTTGTATATAAAAAATGCCTCTTAATTTCATTAATTATCCATAAACACTGAGGCCACATTAAACTAAAAGCAGCGATTTATCAAGTCTGACACTTAATTGATTAAATATATTCCAAATTCAGAGCATAATTCATTGTCTTTCCCCTTTAAATCTCTTAATTTGCATTACAAGCCTCCTTTGCTTTACAATCTTTATTCAATACAATATGTTTTGAGGCAGGCACAAGACGTCTTGCCAACCCCTAACGGGATGCAGTCAATTCATTTGCAAACTGTGCAATTAAAGAAAAGGGTGAAGTTGCTATTAATGCAGATTGAAGCTGTTCAAATGCTTTTGTCACCAAGAATACAAAGCACGAAGGAACACCAAGAAATAAACCAAAACATAAAAAGGTTAAATTTGTGTCAATGAAAAATAGAACTCATTAAAAACATCTTATTACACAACAGTGCAGCAACTGATTACATTGTAAATATTTCATTAAGATTAAAATGGCAAAGGCCTTCAACACCACTAGAATCAGGAAAGGGCAAGAAAGGGCTAACTGGATAATTCTGTCCCTGGGGCTGAGTTCTGCTACAATGTACACAAAAACTGTTTATTGAATAGTACACAGGAAGTTGAAATACCAAGCAGAGTAGGAAGTACACTTCAAAAGATCTGTGGTTTCCGGTGTTTCACTAACACAATTATAACACAAGGCATTTAGAGTGTTCGAGTGTGTCTGACCCAGCCCGGCCTGACCCGAGCCCGAATGCTGAACCCAAATGCTGAACCCGGAGGAGCGACCCAAACCCGACACATGTCATCGGGACCCTTCGGGTTAGGGTCAGGCAGGGAGCCATGTTCTAGCATTAACTGAGACCTAGCTCCAAAAGCAACAGTACTGTGTTCTGGTCTGGAATGGAATTCTTCTGTGTTTCTGTTTGGCTTGGATTGGAATTCTTCTGTGTTTCTGTTTGACTTGGATTTTCTTGTTTTTCACTTTGTCGATGCCTTTGAATAATTGTGGATCCTTCTTCAGGGTGTCTTCTTTCACCAGGTAGTTCTGACCTCTGATGATGTCGATCGTAATCAGCTTCAATTCGCTGATAGTTTTGGAACTGAGCAGATTTCCTTTGCTTGAGTCTATAACATGTAACTCAGTCTGACATGTGGACCCATGGGAGGATTTGAAAGCTGCCCTTGCATTGGAGCATACAGTTGCATCCATCCAAACAGAGGTAGAGTAGAAGTGACAGTTCAGTCTGTCGATCATGGGACGTTTAATCTCAGGGTTGTGAGTTTGAGTGCTATTTAGTATTTCCCTTTTTTTCGGCTTCATTAGCAGAGATTACAAGGAGTGTTTGAAATGAAAGTCAACAACAGTATGAGCAAGTCTCACTTTCATTCGGGACTCTTAACTCTCTGCTGTGAATGATTGAACTTTATCTCATTTCATTTTCAGCTCGGGGTCAGTGCAGCTTGGTGGCACTTCTGGCTGTCTCCCACTTCACAATCCATCAGTACTGAGAAAGCAATGGGGAATATTACTCACATGTTGTGTTCTGTAACCTTTCGGAAACAATTGAATGTATGTATTTTCTTCCAAAACAAGGACACAAAGACATTAACAATGTGGGCTGAAATAGCTCAGTTGGGGGAGTGTTAGATTGAAGATCTAAAGGCAATTTCAATTCTTTATGCGTCCCATGCTTTGGTTCTGATTTTCCAGTTGCACAATTTACTTTGAAATTATTTAACAAGCACCAGTGGATTGGATTTGAGAAACAACACAGAGTCATTTACAGCATAGAAGGTGGTCGTTTGGCCTATCACGTCCATGCTGGCTCTCCCCGGAGCAATCTAGTCAGTTCCACTCACCAGCTCGATCCCTTTCCTCCTGCAAGTTTCTTTCCTTCAAGTATCCATCCAATTTCCTTTTCAAATCATTGATTGTCTCTGCTTCCACCACCCACGGCATAAAAAGTTCCACCTCACCCAAGGATGTGAAATATTTATATCTTCTACATTTAGCTTATCCTCTATTTCAATGAGAAGAGACTGGCAGTCAACATGAAAGGCAACCCAAAAGTCCTTGAGCGGTATATAAGTAATAAGTGGGTAGTAAGAGGTGGAGTGGGACCTTATTAAGGACAAAGACGATAGTGTTTGCTGAGAGGTGCTGGGCAATGTTAATATACTTAATGAGTACTTTGTATCAGTGATCACTAAGGAAGTGGAATCTGACAAACTATCAGTCGAAGCGGAGAGAGTAGAGGCAATGGATAGGATACAGATTGAGAGAGGGAGGTACTAAAAAGACTGGCTATGTTTAGGGTATGTAAATCACCAGGTCCGGATGTCTTACATCCCAGGTTGCAAAAGGAAATGCTGATGCAGATAACGGAAGGGCTTGCTATAATCTTCCCTGGAAACAGGGGAGGGGCCAGAGGATTTAACAGTGGTAAATATGGCACCCTTATTCAAGAAAGGGTGTAAGGACTGTCCGGGTAACTACAGGCCAGTTAGATTAACAGTAGTGGTGGGTAAGGTTTTAGAAACAATAAACAGGGAAAAAATCAACAGTCACTTGGAGAGGTTTGAGTTAATTAAGGAGAGCGAGCATGAATTGAGAAATGGAAGTTTCATGCTTGACTAATCTAACTGCATTTTTTGATGAACTAACAGAGCAGGTTGATGAAGGGAATGCAGTGGATGTTGTTTATATGGATTTTATGAAAGTATTTGATAAGGTATCACATAAAAGGGTGGTTAACAAAATTGAGGTTCATGGAATAGGAGGATCAGTGTCCAATTTGATAGAAAATTGGTTTATCGATAGAAAACAGTGAGTCGTCGTAAATGGTTCTTTGTCAGACTGGAGGATAGTCGACAGTGGTGCTCCCCAGGGGTAAGTGCTAGAACCACTGCTTTTTTTGCTCCAGATAAATGACTTGGATCTTGAAATATAGAGTAGAATCTCAAAATATGCCGATAACATCAAACCTGGATGAGTGGCAAACAGTGAGGATGATATGAACTGCTCGCAATAGGACAGTGATCGGCTAGCAGAATGGGCAGACAGGTGGCAGATGGAATTTAACAGTGACTGATGTGAGGTGATGTATTTTAGCAGAAGGAATAGGGAGAGGCAATAGATACGCAATGTTACAGTTGTGAAGAATGTGCAGGGGTAGAGGGACTTGGGTGCATGTCCATCAATCTTTGAAGTTGGCAGGACATATTGCGAGAGTGGTGAGCAAAGTAGATGGGATCTTGGGCTTTATATATAGAGGCATTGAGTACAAAAGCAGGGGAATTATGATGAAACTCATAAAGCTCTGGTTTGGCCCCAATTGGAGTGTTGCGTTCAGTTCTGCTCACCACACTTTAGAAAGAATGTGCGGATCTTTGAGAGGATGCAGAGGAGATTTACCAGAATGGTTCCAGGAATAAAGGATTATAGTTTCAAGGTTAGGCTGGAAAAGCTAGGGTTGTTCTGCCTGTATCAAAGGAGATTGAGGGGAGAATTGATAGAGGTGTATAAGGCTATGACAGTTTTAGATAAGTTGGCAAGGAAAAATTGTTCCCATTAACTATTGGTACAAGGACTAGGGGACACAGATTGAAGGTTTTGGACAAGAGATGCAGGGGGAATGTGCGGAAGAACCTTTTTACACAGTGATTGGTGATGATCTGTAACTCACTGCCCATGAGGGTGGAGGAAGTGGAAACAATCGATGATTACAAAAGGAATTTGGATGGGCACTTGAAGGAAATAAATTTACAGGGCTACGGGAATCGAGCAGACGTGTGGG